>NC_092500.1:66644124-66969805 GCF_047511675.1 Marmota flaviventris
CCATTTTGTGGATTGTGGGGCTAACTCAGGTTCCATTAGCAGAAGTCTCTCCCTGACCACAGACTCATTTGTGGCCACTTCCTGGCACTGGAGGAAGGTATCCTCTCTCTTGCAGCTGAAAAGCTTGCTGGCAGATCATCACTATATTCCCAGCTTGCCCACCCCAAAACAGTACAGAAGAGGGGTTCCAGGAGTTCTCTAGTGCATGGAAAAAATTGAGATCAATGCAGAGATAGAGGGTCTTGGGTCAGGTAGGGAGTTTTGGGAAACAACCTACAAACCCTCAGCCTTGCAGATTCCTAATCCCTCTATCTCTGAGGTGCCCTCTTCCCCCAATCCGCTGGCCCCTCTATGCTCTGATTACCCAGGGCCACTGGTTGAGGAACTTGAGCCTCAGGCCTAGTCTCCAGGGCCAAGAAGGTGACCTGAGGGAAGGGTAGGGAGGGAGAGAGAGAGAGAGAGAGACAGCAGATTAACCCTTCCTCTTCGGGGCCAGAGGAGGAGCAGTGGGAGCTAGACAGGTCTACTTGGGAGTTCCCATTCCTTAACTATCTAATAGCCTCTTCCCCATTTGCCAGATGGCCCCTGGAGTGAGTTGGGGATGGGAGGCAGGTTTCCAAGCTATAGCAGAATTGACTATTGTGCAACCTTTGGCCTTAGCTTTGTTGCCAGGGACACAGAGGCCCCAGAAGAGGAGGCTTGAGGTCTGGCCCCTCTCCAGTTTTATGACACTGTCCTCTGACTGACCTCAAACTCTTTTTCCTAAACAATAGCCTCCTAAGTGACCTCCCTGCCTCTCAACAGTTTCTCCCTGTTTTTAGTCCATGCTATGGACTAGACTAATAGACTCTGACTATTCTCTTGCTTAAAGACCTTCTTTCACTCCCCAGTGCCTCTTGGTAAAATTCACTCCCCCAGGTGGACCTACAAAGCTGACAGTAAAGCTTCAGCCTTACTTTCTACCACTGTCCCTCCACCTCAGCCCACATCCACCCATCATGACCTTTCCCAGACCACACTAAACTTATCTGCAGTCCCGTGTCTTCCCTGGACTCCATCTGGAGAGTTTCTACTTATTTTCCTATCCAGAAAGGATCTCAATATATTGCCATGTGGGCCCTGAACTGGACTCAAGCCATTCTCCTGCCTCAGCTTCCCAAGAATTTGGGATTACAGGCACAAAGCACTGTACCTGGCTTCCTACTCCTTTTTCAAGACCTGCTTATATGTTACCTCCTCCAAGAAGCCTTCTCTGACTCTACAGGGATTAGTTAGTACCTGCCAAGGGAATAAACAGAAGGGTCAAGTTCTGCTCAGGGCCCATCTGGCATGCATAGTGATCAGGAGCTCCTTGAGAGCAGAGCCTATGAAGAGTAAAAGATCAAGACTCAGAGACCATGCAGAGGAACAGGAAGTGAGAAAGACCAAGGACACCAGAGTAATCAGAGATAAGTCACTGCAGAGAGGAAGAGAGAGACACCCCCCCGCCCCCCCACACACACACCTTCAGCTGTTGTCCTCAGGTTTCTCCTATATGGATTCATGGGCTGCTTTTCTGTTTCCTGCTCTGTGGGCATTTTCTTCCTGCCTGCCAGACCTTCGCTCTCAGAGGGCAAAGTCTTCCTGCCTTGCATCTTCTCAGGAAGTGTTTCAGGGGTAAGTGGATTTTGGGGGGAGGCTGAGGCTTGGGCTGGGAAAGTTGCAGCTGCCCATGTGTTCCTTGACCACTAGAGGGCATTGTCCCCTTCCTTGAGATGTCCTGGAAGTGGATATAGATTGGACTTCCAGAGGGAAGAAACTAAGGCAGGAGAGCTTCCAGCTTGGGGCTTCACCAGAATGGAGGCCAGAAAGACACAGTTCAGCCTCCAAGGACTGTGAGTTTGGTCTAACTGTATACATTTTCCCAACACCAACAAGAAGATTCACCACACACTCCTGAACATTGCTACACAAATGCACACCCAGCTGCTTCCTCCTCCATACTCGGTATTCTTGTTCTTCTAAGGTTCTCTCTCACCCTAACCTTAACCAAGGAGACAAAGCCAAAGTTTTACAGGAAAGGAGAGGTGAGGAAATTGTCAGGGGGCATACCCAAACCCCAGGCAACACAAAGGGCCCCAGGAGAGGTGCTCAATTGTGCACGAGCACACCCACCCAACCACATACACACACAGAGAGCTACACTCAATTCTGAACTCTCTGTCCAAGGTTGTGTCCTTTCCCTATATCACTCCTTATCAGTACTCTTCAGCTGTGTGTGACAACGAAGTGGTTTCTGACTTACTATGTCTTTTTCTGAATTTCTTTCCCTCCCTGTCTCCCCCTCCCCACCCCCCCCCCTCTCTCTCTCTCTCTCTCTCTCTCTCTCTCTATATATATATATATATATATATATATATATATGGTAGATCTTGGTGTTGGTGTTGGGAAAAGGTATACAGTCATACCAAACTCACAGCCCTTGGAGGCTGAACTGTGTCTGTCTGGTCTTCCTTCTGGTGAGGCCCCAACATATATATATTGGAGATTAAACCCAGGGACACTTAACCACTAAGCCACATCCCCAGCCCTTATTACATTTTTTTCTATATTTATGTAGTTGTTGATGGACTTTTATTTTATTTATTTATAAGCAGTGCTGAGAATTGAACCCAGTGCTTCATACATTCTAGGCAAGCACCCACCACTAAGTCATGACCCCAGCCCCCACTAGCCCTTTTTATTTTTATGTTTTTAGTATTTTTGTAGTTGTAGATGGACAGAATGCCTTTATTTTATTTATTTTTATGTGTTGCTGAGGCTTGAACCCAGTGCCTCACACGTGCTAGGCAAGTGCTCTGCCACTGAACTACAGCCCCAGCCCAGCCCTTTTTATTTTGAGACAGAGTCTCACTAAATTGCTGAGGCTGGCTTTAAATTTGTGATCCTCCTGCCTCAGCCTCCTGAACTACTGAAATTACAGGTATATGCCAACATACCCAGCTTCTTTCTGATCTGTGCAGTGTTTCAGAGTATTCAACTGACATTTCTTGGGGCTTCACCAGAATGGAAGATTGGTAGATTGTATAGATCCTTATACAATCTACCAAAGAAGTTGGTTGAGTAACTTCATAACTTTTGGACAAGTGAGGAAGCTGAGCCACAGAAACCAGTTCAAGTCTCATGACAACAAGTAATGGGCTTAATATTAGAATTAGGTCATCTCTCTCTAAATTCCTTCCTTCTTCATTTACTCATTGATATAATGGGCCCATATCCTGCCTGCATGGAGCTCACTGTCTAATGAGAGAGATATCAGTTTAAAAAGTCACAAATATAAATATTTAATTGAAAACTATGATAAATACAATAAATATAATTATGTAGTTCAATGAGGCAAAGAATAGAGGGACCTGACCCAGACTGCGGAAATCAAGGAAAGCTTCTCTAAGAGTGATATTTGAATTGCAAGCTAAAGAATAAAGAAGGGGCCGGGGGTTCCAAAAGGAAAATGGAATGTGTACAAAGGCCTCAGGAAAAGATAGCTGAGAGGAGGCAAGTGTATCTGGAGAACTGGGTTGAAGCAGGCAGCACTCAGATCATGCAGGTCTTTAAGGTAAGGATTCTGGTCCAATAACAATGGAGGACCTCCCTATGGAGATATCAAACAATCAAAGCTGTGTTTTAAAAAGACAGTTCTGGAAGCTGAGTAGAAGAGCCAGAGGGGCTGCTGAAGACTCGTTAGGAAACTATTGCAGGGGTCCAGTGAGATGGATTTGAGGGGTGGTGTGGAACAGAGTGGCAGAGGGGAGATATTTAGGAGGCAAAACTGTCGGATCTTGTCAAGACTTGGCAGGTCCTACCAAGGCAGGTAAGGGAGACAGAGAGTCGGAGTTTATGTACCTGAAACAGTGAGGTGGCTTACTAGACTGATCAGGGACAAGATAAAGGACCTGTTTGAGAGATAAGAAGACAAGTTTAGTTTTGCACATGCTGGTTTTGAGAAACCTTGAGGACATCCAAATAGAGAGATTAAGTGGAAAATTGGCCATTGGGGCTGATGCTAGGAAGGGAGAATTGGACTGAGACATATATTTGGCAGTTGTCAGTATGTAAAAGATAATTGGAGTCATGAGTGAAGATGAGACTGCCCAAGAATAGAATAAAAAGTTTTTAAAAAATAGAAAAAAGGACTTATTTGGCAACATTCACTAAAGCTAAATAGAATCATAGCTTATAACTTAACCAGTTCTACAGCCAAAAGAAGTGAGTGTATATGTCAACCAAAAAACATAAGCAAGTGTGTTCACAATAGCTTCATTAATAAGAGCCCCAAACTGCTAACAACCCAAACTATAGAAAGCATAAATAAATTGTGGTGTATACATATAATGAGATATTACACAGTGTTTAAAAAGAGCCAATTTTTGCTACACACAACATGACTAAATCTCAGGCATAATGATGAGCAAAAACAGACACACAAAAGAGTAGATACTGGAAGTCTGGGGTTGTGGCTGAGCAGGAGAGCACTCGTCTAGCACGTGCAAGGCACTGGGTTCAATCCCCAGCACCACAAAATAAATAAATAAATATATTGTGTCCAACTACAACTAAAAAAAATTTAAAAGAGTAGATATTGGATGGAGATACATATACTCCAAGAAGCTCAAGAATAAGTGAAACATCTATCCTGATAGAATAGTGGCTAACTCTTGTGGGTTGGTATTGACTAGAAAAGGGCCTGAAGGAACTTTCTGGCATGAATGTAAATACACACCAACATAATTTGTAGATGTTACATTGTAAGATATACTAGTGTAAAAATTCTTCAGGCTGTACTTTTACATTGATTTATCATCATCATCAAATTCATCATTATCCTCCTCATCATCATTTTGGTACTGGAAATCTAACCCAGGACTTTACTACTGAGATACATCCCCAGTCCTTTTAATTTTCTTTTCTTTTTAGACAGGGTTTCTTTTTTATTATTATTATTAGTTGCTCAAAACATTACAATGATCTTGACATAGCATACATTTGATTCAAGTGGGGTATGAATTCTTTTTTTTCCACGTGTACAGATTGCAGTATCACATTGGTTTTACAGCCACGTAGACAGGGTTTCACTAAGTTTCTGAGGGCCTTGCTAAGTTGCTGAGGATGGCGTCAAATTTGTGGTCTTCCTGCCTCAGCCTCCTTAGTTGCTGAGATTATAGGCATGAGCCACTACACCTGGAACCTCTATGATTTGAAAGAAGAAGAAAACTTGAGGCTGAGCCTTGAATAGAGACAACACTTAATTGGCAAAGAGACAGAGGAATGACTCTACGTAAGAGGAAAATCAAAGTTGGTTGTCAAAAGAGTAGTTCAAAAAGAGGGTGGGGTCAACTATTTCAAATGCTATTAAATCAAGGATAAAACACTAATGGCCTTAGATAGAACCATTTAGGAGGAATGGTGGGTGAAAAGGCAGCCTGGAATAGATCAGAAAGTGAGTTGGAGATTAGGAAATGGGACCATGACCATACACATCACTTTTTAGAACTTTGTGAGGGGAAGAAGAGAGAGAGTGCAGTTGAAAGCCCTATGAGTTTGGGTTTTTATCTTAGCCCAAAGCCTAATACATAGTAAGTGCTCAATAAGTGGTAGCTGTTGTTGAAGCTTTTGTTTGTTTGAGATGGAGTCTTGCTGTATTCCCAAGCTGGTCTCAACCTCCTGGGTTCAGGTGATTCTCCTGCCTCAGTCTCCCAAATGGCTGAGACTCCAGGTGTGCCATTACACTTGACTTAGGCATCTATTTTTAAGTTGGAGTATCTTAATCATGTTTCGTTGTTGATGGGATGGTTTCACTTGAGAAGGAGGGTCTGTCTGTAGAGGATGGAGAGGCAGAATCAGTTGGATAAAGTTTCTAAAAAGGCAGAGGAGATCAGAAAAGAGTAGGATGATTTTATCTTAGATAAGATGGATGTTCCCTTGTAGGCACTGGTACCCAGAGGAAGAAGGAGATCGTGTCTGAGGCTTCTGTTTGCTCAGCAAAGTAGAAAGCAAGGTTGTCTGCTGAGTGTGAGAGAGAAGCTAGGAAGACTGACTGTTTGAGAAGAGTGGAGAAATTTACAGTAATCACTGGGGAGAGCAAGTTGACCAGAACAACACACTGAGGTTGCCAGGCAGCATTGCAAGCCCTTTTAGGGATGTTGATCATGATCATGATTGAAATGTGATATCTGCTACCCTGGTGTGCAACTTCCTCCAGTAGATCCTGGCTGCCCTGGTGTCACCCTGGAAAAAGCCAGTGGTTGGGACTTGGCCAGATGGTGCAATGAAAAGTCAAAGGACTCCAAAGACTTGGCATACTCAACCCAGGGACTGGGATTCCTAGGGTCTTTTTCTCTGCATTTTTCTTTCCCTTCCTGTCTCACCACACAGCTTGAGCAGCTGGAGAGCCCAGAGCAACCTCATCCACCACATGCATTCCTGTTCCTGAATCCACATACATGGAACTCGGATTTGGAAGATCAGAAGTCGAGGCCTCACTTTGTTATATACTGGCTGCGTGGTCTTAGACAAGTCACATAACATGCCTCTGAGCCTCAGTTTTTTTTTATCTTTCCAATGAAGATATTAAATATCTTCCTACCTTCCAGAATGATGAGTAGCAAAAGTAAAGGGAATCTGTGAAATTTGAAAGCATGGCTGAAAGAGATGATTAATTTTGCTGGTATGTGCTCTGCATACAAGAGGTTTGTCTGCACAAAAGCTTTCTCCCACAGGTCCATGCACCAAGCTGCATATGTTCTATGTACAGCCACATACATCCACTTCACATGCTAGTCTACATCTATGTTCTCCCCCAGTCATGCACATGGAGGTGCACATGTGTGTTTGTTCTCTTGGGGCACACATGCAATGAGTATGATTTGAGAAGGCTGAATTGGCTGCTGTACATGGTCAAGGCCACTGCAGCAGTCTTCCCCTGGGAAGACTTCCTAGCCTGGCACACTGATATAACACACCAACTAAAATATAAAACACTAAGCAACAAAACCCTACCTTCAGGTCCTAGGACTGTCAGCCACAAAGAGGATGTGCAGATGAGAGGGGTGGGCATGGGTGTGCTTTCCGAAAACTCATAGAATCTCCAAGAGATCACAGCTTGCCCTTCCTTTCCCCCTAGAGTGGGTATGGAGAGCCTGGAGCAGCAGAGTCTCTGTTCTCACAGTTTCTTTTCTTTCCATGGTACTGGGAATTGAACCTGTGGTACTCTATCACCAAGTTACATTACCAACCCTTATTTATTTATTTATTTTGAGACAGGGTCTCACTAAGCTGCTAAAGATTTTGCTAAGTTGCCGAAGCTGGCCTCAAACTTGAGATTTTCCTGAGTCACTGGGATTATAGGCATATGCCACTGCACCTGGCTTGTTCTTATAGTTTTCTAAGGGAACACAGAAGTTTCGTGCTCACTTTTTAAATATCCTGTGGGGAAGATGTCTGATACATGTGTTCAGGTCACTTGGCACAGCTCATCCATAATACATACTGGTTAGGGTGGGCTTGGCCAGAGTACCCTAGAGGTTCCCTCTCCTAGAGGTTGAAAGAGAGGGTGCCCCTGGACAAAGGACACTTTAACAACTCCCTTAGGCCTCTCCTCCTCATAGGAATTTGGGTATAGAAGCTGAGAAATGAAGTCACCTGGAACTCTACCCAAAGTAGAACCCAGGATTCCTAATGTCTACTCCCATTCTTCAGCTAAGTAGGCTTCATTTCTTGTTCTTGCTGTCTCCCAGTCTCCTGGAATGCTTACCCAAAGGTCCTGACTGGGAAAGTCCTCTATCAGAGGATAGAAACTTCTGGAGCAGCCACACTCAGACAAAAGAGGGAAGATTTATGCCTGAAGGGTCTGTTCAAAGGCAGGAAAATGATCCTGCCTTGCTGGAGAGAATTGGCTGGTTCATTGTTTGGGAAGGGTAGAGTGGGGCAGGCATGGGCAGTTTTATTTATTTTTTCATGGTACCAGGGATTGAACCCAGGGGCACTTTATCACTGAGCTATACTCCCAGCCCTTTTTATTTTTCATTTTCATCATTATTTTAATGAACACAGTACTTTTATTTTGTTTATTTATTTATTGTTATGTGGTGCTGGGGATGGAACCCACTGCCTCACTTGTGCTAGGCTACCACTGAGCCACAACCCCAGACCCCTATTTTACTTAAAATTTTTTGGGGGGTTGTAGATGGACAAAATACCTTTATTTTATGTATTTTTATGTGTTGCTGAGGATTGAACACAGTGCCTCATACATGCTAGGCAAGCACTTTACCACTGAGCCACAACTGCAACCCCTTACTTTTTATTTTGAGACAGGGTCTCACTAAGTGGCCCAGGCTGTCGTTGCACTTGCAAATCCTTCTGCCTCAGCCTCCCAAGTCACTGACACTACAGGCATGCGCCCTCACAATTCAGCTTCCAGCATATTCTTTAACGCTGGAATTGTCTGAGTAGCTGAGAATGGCTGGGGAAATTGGGTGGATTCCACCTGAATATTTCTAAGTCCCTGAGAGTAGAGGTTGGGTCTGCCTGTCACCACCACACCCCACCATAGAACCTGGCACTTAGAAGTGGCCCTGTCCATCACAGGAATGAATCGTGTGAAGCTTGATACTCCCACAATCCCAGCTCCTCACAGGAATCTTCACTCTCCCTCACATTCCCCCCAGAATTGCAATTGCTTTCCAAAACGTTGAAGCACACTCAGAAGCAAACTCCACCCACAGCAGAATGTTCCTGACTTCTCTGCAGCCTCCCCTCTGCCTCTTGGACACACTGGGGTATAGTAGTCACACCTAAAAAGTGAGTTGTCCTCTGGCTAGGCAGCCAGAATCACTTCCCTCTGGAGCCCTCCACTTCCGTCTCTGCCTCCAGAGACACTTACTTATTTACATCAATTCTCTATTACTTTAGCCAACAGCCAGGAGATCAATTAGCTTAGAGTAGCCTCTTAGCTGATAGCAGTCTAAAAGAACTGGCTGGGGTGGGGAAGCAGGAGGAGGGGAGAAAGAAGAGGAAACTAAGTTACCCAAAGGATGTTTGTGGAAATCTGTGTAGGAAAAAGAAAGAGACACCAGCCCAGGGTCCCTGGATTCCTGCAACTGGCTCTGCTCAGCTCTTCTCCAACCCCTTCTATTCACTTCAGGCCTTCCCAGGGAGAAGAGAGAGATGGGAAGGATAGGGCAGGAGGGAATTAGTATCCACAAACTCCTAGGGCAGAGCACCTCTCCTCCACTTGAGCCTCTGCACATCTTCCCCTCCCAAATCACCCCCTTGAAAACCACCACACCCAAGGGTAGGGTAGTCAGGTCCTCCTCTCTGCACTGCAGTCCAAACAGTAGCCTTTCCCCTCCACAGCTCCTACGCCCTCTGCTTAGCAAGAGAGAACAGGACCAGGTAATAAGGTTGGGCCTTCTTGAATCTTGGTCTGAGCTACTATGGGGTAGGGATGGGGGTGAGGAGTGTCAATGAAGGGCACAGCCCTGGGCCCTGACATCCCTGGCTCTGATTACTTTATTGATGACCTTTCTCTTTCCCTACGGGACCCTAGGATCACCCAACCACATAGCCTCTTGTGTCAGTATCTCGCCTCTTTAGGTGCTCCAGGAGATTCCTGCCCCCGCCCCCTGCATCCACCCCCTTTATTCCACATTTTCTCTGGAAGATTCTGCCCCTCACTCCAGGGTCCTGGGGTACTCCTCTGTCCCCTCTGGATTCTTGTCCCCCAGTTCCATGCCCTTTTAAAAAGATTGCAGTTCTTACAATACCCCCCATCCTGACAATTTGCACTGATTACCCTCCTAGTCCTCTTTCAAGGTCCAGACATGCAGTCCTGCTTCTCTCATCATCCCCACAACCCAGGCAAAATCTCTGGGTCTCAGCTGGAAGGAGGGGGGTGGCATAGGGCAGACTGGGCAACCATCTGCCAGCCCCCTCCCCTCCATGCTGCTCAGCATTCCAGCCACATCGCTGCTCCCACTGCCAGGGACAGATAAGGTGCAGCTGGAGGCTGGCACCAGCTGCGACTGTGCTCACTCCCCAGCCCCCGCCCATACACCAGCAGACATCTGCGCCCCTGGCCCCCCTCCATAGGACCCCTGCCTTGCATTGGCCTGGCTAGCCTCAAGGTGGGAAAGGAGCCTCAGACCCTGTTGCCCTGGCAACCAGACACCCCACTGGGAAGAAAAGGAGGTGGCCCAGAAAGAGGGGTCCTTGTGGTTGGGCTTTCTGGCTCTTTTGGTAGCTCAGGAGGGAGCTACTGAGGCCCACCCAAAGGGATTGCTTGGGGATACTTCCCTTACTTCCCTCTACCCCCCCCCATTCGCAAAGGATTTCCAACTCATTTCTCCCAGATTTAGCTCAGGTTCCCCACAATTAACCACACCTGGGGGATGGACACTGGTCCAACAGTCTGTGACCCCTATTCCCTGAGATTGAGCTGGATTTCAAAGCAAATCTGGGAAAATGTTACTACAGATTCTCATCAAGGAAGCTGGGGTCTTTGGGGACCAGAGAAGATATCCTCTATTATCTCTCAAAACATTCTTCTGGAGCGAGTTCTTACTGTTTGGGTGAGTGTTGCCCTTGGAAACATCACAGAAGAGTCTGCATGTGCCCATGCATACTGTATTTTGAAAACATTTTGAGCAAGGGACCCCCAGTTAAGGCCCTCTGCTATTAAGGCTGCAGAAGATGCCAAGACAGTCTCCCCTAAACTCTGACCCTATAATCAGATGATTTCTGCCAGTGCCACACTTATTCAGAGGCTAGATTCACATCCCGATATCTGAGCCTGGCAGAGAATGGCATGAATGAGGAAACATGCTAATTATGAGACCAAGGAGAGGAGAGAGGGTGGAACACAAACCAAAGAATGTGTGAATCCCTTAGGATTGGGGATCCAGAGAAGAAGGCCTGTCAGTCCCTTCTCACCTCGGAGATGTTAGACAGGTACTCAAAACCAGACTCCTGTTTGTGTAGAAATATCCATACAAGCAGAAGTGGTAGAACTCTTGACATAGAAAAGGGCTGGCATTGAGGGCAACCAGAAAGGGTAGAAGGATAGGCTGAGGATTTTGGGTCCAGCCAGACCAGGGTTAGGTCTTTGATACATGGACTGAGAAACAAAAAAACTTGATCTTCCCTTACAACCCAGAATCAACAAGTGCCACAGTTGGACCTGCAGAGCGCTACCCTGTAGGTTTTTTCCTCAGGAGAAGGAAGAATTCAGATTGCTACAGGACTCTGTGAACCAATCATATCTCCATCTGACTGCTTGGAATTTTCCCCCTCAGACAACATGGACCAATTACAGTTTAGTATCTCCATTACTATGAACCAAACATCTTAGCATTGCCACTTGAAATTTTTCTGGACATGACAGACAAATGGATATTCAACTGAATACTTTCTCTGGATTAACAGTATTCCAACTTTATACCTTAACACCTTCCCAAGTCTAGTGAAGCACTTCCCTCCTATATCCAACATTATAAACCATCCAGTTGATAGGTTTTCTCTTTCCTGGTAGTCCCTTCTGTTGTATCTTGGGTATGTTGGAGAAGGGTAGGATTCTGAATTTTGCTTCCACCTTCACCTATAGTTCTAGGTTTCTTTCTTTCTTTTTTTTATAACTTTTTATTTTATTTGTTTATTTTATTGGTGCTGAGGGTCAAACCCAGGGCCTTGCACGTGCGAGGCAAGTACTCTACTGCTGAGCCATAACCCCAGTCCAGTTCTAGGTTTCTTGTAACAAAGTTTGTGAGCTTAGGAACCCTCTGGTCTGAAGCTCTGGGAAATCTAGGATTCTCCTGTTATGAAGAAGGAAAAGAGAAGGAAGTGCTCTTGTACCTGGGCTAAGTTCCCTTTCAGCTTGGCTTAGCAAAGAATAGAGTGTGGTCATATAACCCCTGTCCAACAGGACTGACAAAGGCCCATGAAACTGGTCTGCAGAACAGGACTTAAAGAGATTGGGAAGTGCCAGGTGCAGTGCACACACATAATCCTAGCCACTCTGGGGCTGAGGCAGGAGGATTGCAAGTTCAAAGCCAGCCTCAGCAATTTAACCTGGCCTTGAGCAATTTAGAGAGACACTGTCTCAAAAGAAAAAATAAAAAAGGCTGGGGATGTGGCTCAGTGATTGAGTGCCCCTGGGTTAAATTCCCAGTACCAAACAAACAAACAAGAGAGTGGGAAGCCTGTGTAACCTCAGCAGGAAACACTACATATGATCATGGCTCTAACCTTTTTATGTAAACATATGCAGCCTATGTTTCCTTAATGCTAGAAGGAAGCAAGGAAGTCGGGGAGGAAATGGGTTGGGAGAAAGGGGAAGATCTGAGAATGGAGAATTAGGAGGAGGCATGAGAGCAGGGGATCCTGGGGAGACTGTTTTTTTGTTTTGTTTTGTTTTTTTAATTTTTTTTTTTAGTTGAACATGGACACAGTACCTTTGTTTTAGTTATTTATTTATTTTATGTGGTGCTAAAGATCGAACCCAGTGCTTCACATGTGCAAGGCAAGAGCTCTACCACTGAGCCACAACCTCAGCCCCGAGCCTGGGTTTTGAAAGAGCAATGCCAGAATTGGAGGTGGACAGGAGAAATTCAGGTTCAGCAACACTAATGAGAAAAGCACACTGCACTAGTACTTAATGAGACATGAGTTCCAATCCTGAATCTGTCATTAATCAGCTAGTGAGGTTGGGCAAATTATCCTACTTCTTTGTATCTCAGATTGTGAATTTGTAAAACACAGATAATACGGTTATTTATCAAAGGGATTGGGAGAGCATAGCAAGCATTCTGAAGAGTTACAAACATTGTCCTTCCATTTGGGATTATAGTTATTTATAGATGCCTCCAGGTCCTTTGGCCTCTTTCCAGCTTCTGTGTGTATCTTTTTTTTCATTTGTTTGTTTGTTTGTTTTGGTACTTAGGATTGAACCCATGGGTGCTTTACCCTTGAACTACATCCTCAGTAGTTTGAGATAGGGTCTCACTAAATTGCCCAGGCTAACCTTAAACCTGCGATCTTCCTTCCTCAAGCTCCTCAAGCTCCTTCTAGGACTACAGATGAGTACCACTGTGCCCAGCTAGCTGTTTGGTTTTGATCTGGGAGTTTCATTATACTTCTCAGGATGGCCTCCAACTCCTAGGCTCAAGCAATCCTTTTACTTTAGCCGCTCAAGTAGCTGGGATTTCAAAAATGCAACCCCCACATCTGGCTTCTCTGTGAGGATCTTTACCCTAAAGAATATATGTGACTTGCCTAGGATAACCTAGCACATCAGATGCCAAAGTCAATTTTCTAGCACCTGAGGTACTGACCTGAGGCCATCACATCTGTGCAAGCATTTGTGGGGCATTTCCATTTTCATCCTGATTACCTCTGACTCTGGCTCTGTGGCTCTTGCTGGCAAGGGGGATACCTAACTGGACAGCTTGTGTGTGTGTGTGTATGTGTGTGTGTGCACATGTGTATATGAGGTTGGGGTGAGGGTGAGAATGACACAGAGAAAATTACTTATTTCTTTTCTTCCTTTTTTGGTACTAAGGATACTAAGGAATTGAACTCAGTGGTACTTTATCACTAAGCTACCTCCCCAATCCCTTGCTAAGTTGCTGAAGGCCTGACTCACTAAGTTTCTGAGGCTGCCCTTAAACTTGCAATCCTCCTGCCTCAGCCTCCCTAGTCATTGGGATATAGGCATGTGCCACCACACCTGGACCTGTCTGGCTATTTAAAGGGAAGCTTCCCTTAATCCCCATACTTCACAATGCTCAAACTTACTGTATACTCACATCACTTTGGGACCTTTTTAGAATGCAGATTTTGATTCAGTAGGTCTGGGAAGTGGGGTGGCAAGGTACTATATTTCTTTCAAGCTCTCAGGTGACAGTTATCAGACCTCACTTTGAGTAACAAGGTTGTAACTTACCCATCACTACTCCTAACTTTGACACCCGTGGTCCAGAAGGTAAATAGTGGGCTCAGGGCCATGCCTGGCCATGTGTGCACGCGTGGTGTGTGTGAGTATATGATATTCACTGTAGGTTCTCTTTCCTGCCTTAATGGGTGCAAGGTTGTGGCTCAGGCCCTCACATGGTATAAATGTACTCCAGAAGCAAATCCCAAAACACACACTTTCTCTCCCAGAGCAGCAAGCATTGAGAGCCCTGGCCCGCTCCCTGTCTCCTCCTCCACTGAAGGCCAGGCTGACACACACCCCACAGCAGAGGACTCACCACCTTGAAGTCTTCAGCGCTGCAGACCTCCCCCCGGAAGTGGCAGGAGAGCAGCATGTCTCTAATGTCGTGTCCTGCTCGGTCATAGAACTCACGCATGTTGAAGGGCTTGGGCTTGAAGCTGCGGAAGTTGGCCTTGTCCTGCAATATCTCCAGCTGCTTTTCATCGGCCATCTGTGTGTCTGGTATCTCATACCTGGAGCCCGGGGGTGAGTGGCACATGGATCAGCACAACCACCAGTGCCCATCCCTTGCTTGTGGGGGATAGCATCCAGCCCCGGGATCAGCCCTGGGCATAGATAGGCAAAGAAGGAGAGCTGGTCATGTCTAGAGGGCCTGCCACATGTAGTTTGAGAAGACAGAAGTATCTGGGCATCTCAGTACATGGGTGAGAGGAAGCATGGATAAAGTGGCAGCCATGGCTTTTATAATATAGTCTCTACCCTTTAAAGGTGGTCTGTCCTAAATGAGGAGATCAGAACACAGTGGCAGGAAGGAGGGAAAATCTCACTCCAGAGAGTACCAATGTTAACTCAGGTTGGGTAATGGTAGCACTGTTTTGGACTATCCTGGAATCAGAGATTAGGTGCCTTAATTAGGTGCTCAGCAGTGCCCCAACTTCTCTGCTATGAGTGGCAGGCTTGAGGGGTGGCTAGAGGGCTGGGTTGGCTGGTTCTATGGTAGGGTAGAGAGGCAAGCACCCTGACTAAGAGATGAATCTGCCACTGTCCTGAGATAAGAATACATATGGGGCTGGGTGTGGTGGCACACATCTGCAATCCAAGAGACTCAGGAGGCTAAAACAGGAGAATCTCAAGTTTGAGGCCAGCCTTAGCAATTTAGCAAGACCCTGTCTCAAATAAAAAATAAAAAGGATTGGGGATATAGCTCAGTGGTAAAGCATCCTTTGGTCCAATCCCCAATATAAAAAAAAGAGAGAGAGAGCACATATGGGGCCCTTCCAGCTGTCCATTCAGAATCCCCATGTTCATAAGCAGGGCGCAAGGGTGGGTGGGAGCCACCCACCTGTTGTTGAGCAGGGCCAGCAGCTCCCCAGCATGGTACAGGTCATTTTTGGAGACTTGGCTAAAGCGGAACTCATTGAGGTTGCACAGCGTGACGGCAGGGAAGGTGAGCTGGGAGGCAGCCACCTCGTCGAGCTTGGTGACGTGGTGGTAGTGGAAGTAGTACTGCACACGCTCGGTGCACACACACAGCAGCACAGCCAGTGAGCCCAGGAAGCACAGGGCCCACAGTGCCCGCTTCAGGGACAGCCGCTCGTAGGAGAAGATGTGGGCCAGACCGTGCAGCGTTGAGCTGCTGGCGAAGGCCTGGATGCTCACCGGCTGGACGCCACCCACCTCCTCCTCCTCGGCTTTCAGTTCCATCCTTGTCTAGGGGATCCTGGTGGGGAGGACAGGGAAAAGACAGAGTCTGCTATTGTCCTGAGATAAGAGTGCACATGGTGCCCTTCCAACTGTGTCCATCCAGAATCCCCATCTCCAGAGGTCAGTGCTCCTGGGGCAGAAGACTTCCCTAGTGTTCAAGGCGAGAAGTGTCTGGCTAAGGGACCTGTCCCAGGACAAGGCTCCTCCAAATAGAGGCTTGGGGGGTCAGCTGAGGCCAAGAGAATGCTCTCCCAGGGAATCTTTCTAGGCTAGAGGAGACCCCCAGATAGTCACTGAAGGGTGAGAGGGAAGTCTTGATGCTCCCAAGGAAGGCACAGGAGTTCCCTCGAGATGTGGGGTCACTCTGGGACAGGAATGTCTACCTATCCTGGAGATAAAACTCCCCCAGATAGGCTAAACCTAGGATCAGGAGCTCCTCTCCTGATCAAGGGTATCCTGGGCTCTCCCTCCCAGGAGCTAAACCTGGGCCAGAAAATCCCCAGGGTGGTGGGTATACAAGGGGAGGGGCCCAGCCTGAGTACTCACCTGGGGTGTCTCCAGTTCTTATGTAGGCGCAGGCGTGTGTGTGTGTGTGTGTGTGTGTGTGTGTGTGTCTGTCTGTCTGTCTTTGGGGTGAGGGGTGGGGGTGGCGGGTTGCCAGAGGTGGATGTATGGAGGGGGGGCGCGGTTCCCTATGACAGTCAGTTGTCCCCGCCCCGAACGCACCCCCCTCCAGTCGGGCTTCCCATCGCAGTCAGATCCCCTGCTCGGCCCCCGCCCCCTCCCTACCCTTCGACCCTCCCCAGCCGCTGGGGAAAGGTAGAGGGGAGGAGAGTCCCCGCTTCTGGGCGCTGGGGAACCCCGCGGCCAACGGCGGGGGAATAGGAAACCCACCTGAGGGGGATTCTGGAAGCCAGGAGCCGGCGGCAGGTCCTGGGGCGCGGGGCCGTATGTGGGCTCAGCGCCGAGTCGCGGAGGGGCTCATGGCCCGGAGCCGGAGCGGGCGGCCGCCGCGGCACGCCGCGCAGAACCCTGCAGGGAGCGGCCCGCCCGACCCGGCTCGGCTCTGATCTGTCCGCCCGCCCGCCCGCCTGCGCGCGCTCGCTGGCTAGCTCGCCTCGGCTCGGTCCGCACGGGCTCGGCGCGGTGCGTGGTGCCGGGTGCTCTCAGCCCCGGGATCTGCAGGGATCCATCGTCCGGCCCGGAGGCGGCGGGAGGGGTGGAGGAGGGGTGAGGGTGCGCGTGCGCGCCTACGAGTGTCTGCGAGGGTGTCTCTGGGCCGGTGTGAGCTCGGGGCCCCTGGCCCGCGGAGCGGAACGCAGAGCTCCAGGCGCTGGCTTGTCCCCTCCTCCCCGCCGCTCTTGGCAACGCTGCCTCCCTCTGGTCCCGGAGCCGTCTCCTTGCCTGTGAGGTCCTATGGCCTGTTATGTGACTATGTGATGTGTGTGTGTGTGTGCGCGCGCGCGCGCGTGTGCGCGCAGGAAGGAGGGTATCTGCCCCCAGCGTCCCCCTCCCCGCGTTGTCTCCTTCGGATCGATGCTTCTGCCTCTTGCTGCTGCTTCCTCTGGTGGCACACGCACACGTGTACACACACACAAGCTCCGAGTCACACTTGACTGATTCAAGCACTTGCCCGTGTGGAGACATAGACACATTCAGACCGGAGTCATAGCATGCCACTTACAGCTATACAGATACACATCACAGACGTCCACACAACCCAGAGGCCTGACCACAGGACAAGCACTCAGCGGCTTACACGTATCCACTCACCTCTTCTTATCCCGGCTCCCCACCTACATGTGACACATAGATACATACATGCACATATGTGAACAAGCACACAGCCTTGGCCACCCAGAATCCATCCTTATAGAGCTGGCTTGTCTGGGGGCAGGGGGTATGTTTGCAGCTCCTCACTACCAAATCTCTAAAGGAGGAGCAGATGGAAGGAAGAAGAAATAGCCAGAGCTCAAGGGAATTGGAACAGAAGTAAGGAAAGGGGGAAAGGGAATGAGAGGGGTACAGGGTTGAAAAACGTGGCAAAGGGGATCTGGGCTTAGGAGTGGAGCCGAAGTCTGGGTATTGAACCCAGGCCTGGGGTCTGTTCCTGAAGCTCTTACCGCTCTCTTTCCCTCCCTCCCTCCTCCTTTCTGACAGGCCTTTGGGGGAGGGGCCTCTGTATCCAATTAACAGAGAAGGAGCAATCAAGGGGAAGTTGTTAATTTGCTGATGCTCATTAGGGGCTCTTAGCACTGAGGCTGTTGAGGTCTGATGGTGTCAGATGATGAGGGGGGTGCAGGGAACCAGAATGGTATCTTCAATGGCTCCTTTGCTACTCTTACAGGCTGGTGCAGCTCTGCAAGAAGGAAGATGAGAGGCGGGTCCCCAGGACTTGATGCTGGGTTTTAAGTTGGAAGAAGGCACCTGAAATGAGGAGGGGATGACACAGTGGGAAAAAGTTGGATGAGAAGTTGTGAGTTGTTAGGAGAAGGGAACACATGAGGAATCAGTAAATAAGTCGGAGCTCTCTAGATGGGGTGTGGATTTAAGACTATGGAGGTTGGGGATCCACTTACTAGGGTCCTGGGCACAGAGGTGCTGTAAGAAAGGGAGGAAGGATTTCCTATTAAGGTCTTGGGTTGAGGAGCTGTCCAGCAGCACCAGGAGGTGCAGGAGGGCTGTCGTGTCCTTGGGCAGCCACTGGGTGGCAGTACGCCCCCAGATACTTAGACTCCACTTGAGGGTATTTGGGAGTGGGAATTCCTATGGGAGGGTCCCATATAGGGACCTGAGGAAGCAGTGGACCTAATTGATTCCTGAATCCCAAAATGTCTTCAGGGGGAGGGGAGGATCATCTTAGAGCATCTGTAATTCTTCCACATTTCCACCCTCACAGGCTGAGTGACACATTGGAGCTTCTTCTAATGGCTGCAAATTGCTTCAATCATTTGGGATGTTACTGAGGGAGCAGCGGGGGTGGAGGGAAGGTGATGAGGTGAGGTGGAGGCAGGCAAAGACTGATTGAGGACAACAGTAGCTTCAGGAGGAGTTTGGGGGAAGATCAAAGGCATGAATCAAGGGATCTCAGCTCCTAGACATGGTCCTGCCATTTATTAGCATGGGCAGGTCCCTTGACCTCTTTGAGCCTGTTTCCTCATCTATAAGATTAAGAGAATGTTGATTTCACAGGGTTTTTTGAGAATTACACGAGATAATGCATGGAAAATGTTTAGAACATTGGCTTATACTTAGTAAATCCTCAAGAGTAAATAACAATTATTATAAGCATTAGTATTTAGATCTGGTGGTAAAACTGCCAAGGCAGCCACATCAGGACAGAGTCTAAGTCAGTGTTTCTCAACACATTCGAATTACGCAGGGAAGCTTTTCAAAATGCTGATACAATGGACCCATCTTAAATCAAATCTCTAGTGGTGGGGCCCAGAACTCCCAACTTTATTTTCACCCAGGGGTGCTTTCCTACTGAGCTATATCCCAAATACTCTCCACCTTTTCTCTTTTCTCTGAGATAGGTTCTTACTAAATTGCTTAGGCTGGCCTTAAATTTGTGATCCTTTTGCCTCAACCTCCCAAGTTGGTGAGATTATAGGCATGTGCCACCATGCCCAGCTTTTTTCAACTTTTAAAGACCTCTATAATGCAGTCAATCTTGGGGGAACTTAGCTCTTCAGAATTTGTGGGTCTGGGTTAATCCTTCATAGTATCTCAGCCCCCAGCCTTAAGAAGTTATTTCTTATACTCAGCCTAAATCCCTCATGCTGTAATTTTCTCTTCCTTTGAAATGAAGTGGGTTCCTGCATACCCCCTCCCTGTGCTATATATTGCAGCAAGTCTCCATTGAGGCTTTTCCTGTATCAAACTCCAGAATGGAGTCTGGGGAGAAGGTGAGGAGTGGCATAGTCCCTGCCCTCAAAGTTTCCCAGTAGCAAATGAAAGATGAATATGTTGCCAGATAACTCTAATGCAAAGGTCAAGGGTGAAATAGAGGGACGGACCAGCTCTGCCAGCATAGAGTAGCAGAGGGGCAGTCATTCTGGCAGGGCTTTGTGGGGCCTGGATGAAGAAAAAAAAGAAGTTGGCACTGCCGGGGTCTTACTAAGATGACACTTGAGGGATTCAAGGACTATGATTAGTGTCCCACTGCTCCTTTCTGCTTCTCTGGGCCCACCTGCCTCTTGTCTAAGCCCTGACAGACCCTGGCTCATTCATCCTCTTCTCAGTTTATTGTCCATACTTCCTTATCTCTGGCCCCTGCAGTTTCCAGACCTCAGAACTTTTCTCCTCTGGTGGCTAAAAGAGAAACTGGCTTGAAGATGTTTCTCTCTCCACTGGAGAGAGGCATCTGGCCAGGATCCTCCCAGGACTCTGGCACCATGCTGACCAGGTTTCAAATCCATTCTGTCACACAAGTGCTGTGTGGCCTTAAGCAAATAACTTAGCCTATCTGAGTCTCATCTTTCTCCACAAACCATAAAATCCAGCTAATGCCCACGCTGATAAAAACAATGTGTGCCTAGCAAACAGTATGTGTTCCATCAATAGTGGCAAGCATGACAATCATCCCTGAAAGGCTGATGGGGGCAAATTCCCTGTGGATGCTTCTCTTGCAGATGGCCCCATCTGCTCTAGGTGCAAAAGCACTCTCCAGCCTCTCAGAGATGGGTGGGGATGAGGGGAGGGCATAGGAGGGACAAGGCCCCCTGGGACTCCCAGGCAGCTCTTCTCGCTCCCCGTGCGTGAAATCACACGCGCCCCAATCTGTCTGCATCTATTTCTTCTGCCAGCTCAGCAAATGCAGAGATAATTAAGGAGTTAATTATCAGGCAGTTGGGAAGGGGCTGGGGACCCATCGGAACACCCCTCCTCCACCCTTCCACACTCATGTTGCCCCACCATGACCCTCACCTTCTTCCCTTGCTTTCTCTCTTTTCTGGTCCAAATGCTCCTTTTACCTACCTCCCATACTTCTCTGCTGCCTTTAAACTTCCTCCCCCTACCCTGTGTAGTCTCATTCTTCGTCCTTCATTCCTCTCTCTAATCTCTTTCCTCCTCCCCTCAGATTTTGCCCCTTTCTCACTCAAGTCATTGCTTCTACAAGCCTTCAATTGCTCATCCCTCCTCCCCACTTCTTCCTCCTGTCTAGCTTCCCTTCACTCTCTACTCCTTCTCTTCTCCCCATCATCACCCTCCTTTCTCCAACTTGAATTTGGGTATCAGTAAATGTGCCTAGTTTTCTGGTTCATAATGTGGGAGTCCACATCTGCTACAAGTCAGCAGGTTCAATTGCCTGCAGGTGTCTGCCTCTGTAATCCTGAAGGAGCCTCCTGTGGTCCTTGCCCTCTCCCAGCAACATGCACTCCTGGCTTCCTGGGCATCTCAGGATCTCTTTCTTGTGCCAGTGCATCTCTGGGGCACTCTCTACCCATGCTGATAACCCTGTCTGTGTTCCCAGGCTCATGATGGACACTTCTTTTCCTTCTCCACTCCCAGGCGGGCTGGCAGATGGCCACCTTTCTTCTGTCATGCATCACAATTCATGTCAACATGTCACTTTTTGAATTCACAGCTTCGAAAAGGAGGGATCATTAAAGAGATAATATGTGCGTGTGTAAATACATTTATATGTATAAATATATCAGGGAGAGAGGAGAGAAAAGCAGAGAGCAAGAGAGTGGAGAAATCAGGGCAAGATAGAGATTAAAAAGGCAGATGAATGCACAATACAGCATGGGAGGAAGGAATGGAGAGACAGATACTGAAATGGAGGGAAAGAGTGGGTAAGGACAGACGTAGAAAGGGACATTGATCTAGAAAAAAGATTGATAAGGTTGCTTCAAAAGTCTGGATCTTCCTTTTTTTTTTTCTTTCTTTTTTTTTTTTTTTAGTACTGGGCATCGAACTCGGCCTTGCTAGGCAAGGGCTCTACCACTGAGCTACATTCCCAGTACTTTTTTTTTGTATCAGGAATTGAACCCAGAGGCATTTAACAACTGAGCCATATCCCCAGCCCTTTTTATATTTTATTTAGAGACAGGGTCTCACTAAGTTGCCTAGGGCCTTGCTAAATTGCTGAGGCTGACTTTAAACTTGTGATCCTCCTTCCTCAGTCTCCAGAGCAGCTGGGATTACAGACCCAGTCTGTTTTATTTTGAGACAGTGTCTTGCTAAATTGCCCAGGTTGGCCTCAAACTTGTGATTCTCCTGCCTCAGGCCCCTGAGTATCTTGGGATTACAGGCATATGCCACTCAGCCAGCTACGCCTGGGTCTTTGAGAAGGAGAGGGAACAGGAGGGAAATAGAAGGCCCACAGAGTGTGGGGGCTTTTCCTCCTCCAGAGAACTTCCCATATTAAACCCTTACCCTAGCACTGACCCCCAGGTCTCTTCTGGACCACCTGCCATGGTTTCTCTGGGGGGAGGGGGCTCTGGCATTTTGGATGGTCTGACTTCTGCCTTTCCCTTGCACTCACTTCAGGTGAGGTATCCCAGATAGGCATAAACTATTTTGACTCCCAAAGGAGGGGTGGGCAGCAGAGAAGGATTGTGGACAGGTAGGTGAGTGAATGGTGAGGTCCTGGCATTCAGTAGGTGCATTGTATCCAGGGCGTTTTCAGACAGGGATTGAATCTCCTGCTCTAGGACCTGGCCTGAGCCTGGCAAATGCAGCGGCTCAGTAGTGTTAAATGAGCCGCATAAATGAGAGCATACCTGGGGGTTCTGGCTGGGTCTGGGGGTCCCCCAGGCCTGGGGGCCCTTTCCTTTCCTTGCATCAGTTGGCCCTACAGGGCGCATGTGTCTCTGAGCTGTGCCCCAGATAAGCAGTCTTCCCCCACCCCAGGAGGACTCTTCTACAGCCCGCTGCCCTTCCCTATGGGCCTCCCTCCCACCTAACCCGGCTCGGTGGAAGGCGCAATCTCAGCGCCCAGGGCGGCCACGGAGCCGGAGGAGGCAGTGCCGGTGAATAATTCATGGGGCTGGGAGGCCCTTATCTCCCCGGCCGGCCCCACCAGGGGCCCCTGCGCTGGGCCGCCGTCCCTCGGCTCTCCGCTTTATCTCGACGCCCAGCTTGTAATGCAGCCCGCCATATCACAGGCAGAAGGGGAGATTAATTTTCTGGTTTTGCATGGGCGGGGAGGGGGAGGGGGCGTGGGGAGGTGCCGGGGCGCAGAAGCTGGGATCTTTCCGATTTCAGACTCCAGCGACTTAATCCTCTCCCAGGCCTGCAGGAAGGGGAGGAACAGGGTGTTGCAAGCCAAATTTCATCATCAGCGGCAGCCCCAACAGAGGGAGGAGGAGGCGAGGGGCTAACAGACGGGAGAGGCAGCGGCGCTGGCGCGGAAAGGGGAGTTGTTTGGAAACAGGGTAAAAGGCGGTCCTCAGCCTGGTTCACAGACGGCTGGGCTTGTCAGGAGCTGGGACTCAGGGCCGTGTGGGGTGCACGTGGGCACATGTATGCTCACACACAGGAGCTCTGGGCACATGGGCATACCTCTTTGGGAGCTGACACCAGTCTGGTGTCTGCCTTGCCTCACACGTCACCTGGCACAGAATAGCCTAAAAAAGTGTTGACTGACGAAGGGGCTGAATGTCTGGGGGAATATTGATGAGCTGAGCAGATCCAGCTCCACATGCTCCTGGAATCTGGCTCTACGATCTTCATGCCATCTGCCCCATGGGCCCTGGCAAGTGCTGACTGCTGGCTTCCTATTGTGTCCTCATGGTCTACTAGGTCAGTGAGGGTGGCCTAGGGAACCTGCAGGTTTCTGCTACTTCTGCTTGGATAACCTGACTACCCAGAGCTAGAGGAATCCACAACTTGTTGGCAGAGCACCTACTGCACAACAGGCTGTGGGCAGAGCAGTCCTGGGTTTCCCAAGATCAATCAGAAATGGGACTTGTTGGCGGGCTGGGGCTGTAGCTCAGTGGCAAAACGCTTGCCTAGCACGTGAGTCACTGAGTTTGGTCCTTAGCACAATAAGTAAACAAACAAACAAAAATAAAGGCACGCTGTCCACCTACAACTATAGGTCAGTGAGGGTGACCTAGGTAACTATTTTTTAAAAATGGGTCTTGTCTTTAAGAGGGTAGGGGACTAGGATGAAGCAAAGAGATAGTGATTTTATCTATCTGGTGGGTGATGGGGAATAGTGAGGGTCAAGGCTGGTCAGGTGGCAGAGAGGTAAGGACAGGAAGATTCCTGGTGTCAGGCTGGGGTTGTGGCTCAGAGGTAGACCGCTCCCCTAGCACGGGCAAGGCCCTGGGTTCGATCCTCAGCACGACATAAAAATTAATTAATTAAATATATTGTGTCCACTACAACTAAAAAATAAAATATTTTAAAAAATGATTTCTGGTGTCATATGGAGAGGCTTGGATTTGTCCTCGGAGTGGTGGGCAGCAATGGGAGGATTTTGAGCTCCAGGTGAAATGGTGTTAGTTGGGGGGGGGGGTGGTAGGTAACTATACCAAATCTATTAAGTACTTAGGAGTTAAGTACATGGCATTGTACCAAGTGCCATGTAAGGAATTATCTCATTAAATCCTTAGTAATGTTATCCCATTTTATAGATGAGGAAATTGAGTCACAGAGGTGTTGGTAATGAATGGAATCAACTGAAGACACAAAAATCAGAGATAGAAAGTTTAGGATGATAAATTATTTACTGACTGCAAGTTCTTTGAGGCATGGAAAAAAAGACTCATTATATTTATTACTTGATTTTCAATTTATTAATCTTTATTCAATTATTCACATTCCCCTAAATATTCTCACATTACATATGCAACCGATAAATAAAAATTTTAAATTTAACAAATTATATTTCTCCAAATATGTAAACGTTGATTACAAATGAAATCAAGCTCTTCATAAATCTAACCGTTTTTGTTTTGTTTTTGTTCTTTGTGGTACTGGGGATTGAACCCAGACTCACCCTACCACTGAGCTACATCCCAATTCCTTTTTTAAAATTTTATTTTGAGACAGGGTCTTGTTAAATTGCCCATGCTGGGGGCTGGGATTGTGGCTCAGTGGTAGAGCACTTGCCTAGCATGTGTGAAGCACTGGGTTTGATTCTCAGCATCCTATAAAAATAAATAAATAAAATAAAAGTTCATCAACTATATATATATATATATAATTGCCCATGCTAACCTCACACTTGCAATCCTTCTGCCTCAGTCTCTTGAGTAGCTGGGATTACAGATGTCTATTATTGTTCCTAGCTATCAGTCTTTCTTAAAAACTTCAAATATCATTAAAAGTAGACAAAAAGGAAGCTGGGAATATAGCTCAATGGTAGAGCACTTGGCTAGCATGTGGGAGGCTCTGGGTTCAATCTCCAGTACCACAACAAATAAAATTAAAACAGACAAAACATACAATATTATGAAACACACATAATTACAAAAATCCCCACCCATTACAAAACCAATATCATGAGTTTAAATTTCTTTGTTCAAAATTTATAATATTGCATTTTTTCTTATTCTTTTTTTTCCCCTTCTTCTCAGGAATAGGGTTTTCCTGACTTAAACGAAGAGTGGAGATTTACCTTCTCCCATAGGCAGAAGCTGCAGATTGGGAGGATTGGAGATTGAGAAGGGCACACAAGTCCTGGGGGTGTGGGGCTTATAAGGAGATTCTCCTGGAACTTTTTATGCAGCCCTTCACCTATTCCATCAGAAATTGTCCTCTTTCCATTTGGACCAATCACAGGTTCTCATTTGTGTTTGTATGACCCTAATCTTTTTCCCAAAATGATTCTAGTTCTGAGTGCCTTATCTTTACAGCACAGCCCCCGTGTAACCACTGTTCTGAGTGGGGCCTGGTCTGGTTCAGTTAAGCCGAAAGTCTTTGGTCAATTGGTTAACTGGAACTACATCCTTTCCTTCTCATCAACCGCTAAGACCTACAGTATTGTCAGCTCGGGTGCTGAAGCGAGGTTCTGAGATGAGGTATTAAGGGCTTAAATTAAGGCAGTGGCAATGAAAATAAAAAGGAAAGGACAGTTTTTAGAAACTCCATGAAGGCAAAATTGACTTCTATTAAATGGAGGATAATAGTTACCTCATACAATCAAATGAGAGTACATGTGAAGCCCTTTGTAGCTTATAATCACCATTAAATCCTAGTTGTTTTTTGCTTTTGTTATTATGCTACCAATATGAGATGGCCAAGGACAAAACCTTAAGGGGTTCACTCAAATTTAAGGGGTGAACAGAAGGAGGGGAGGCAGGTAGGGAGTCTGAAAGAAAAGGAAACTGAGAGAGATGGGTCATAAAAATGGGAGACAGATGAGGAAAGAAGTGTTACACAGGGCAATAGGATGCAGGAAAGAAACACTGAAGTATGTCACAGGTGCCCATGAGAAAAGTGGAAGGGGAATGAACTAGAAGGGGACAGTGTGGGAGTGTTAGGAGTCAGAAGGGAAATAAAAGAGGTGAGTGATATCTTAGAATTGTCGGATGGTAACTGATTGGATGTGCTGATGGGGGCCACAGGGAAAGCTGGCAATTCTAGGGTTATACTGTTGGGTCCTGGGCAGATGCAAGAAAGGAAGATGGAGGTAGTCCTGGGTTCCTACAAAGCACAGAACAGAGCCTCCCCACTGTGAACAGGTTTGACTTTCCTTTGCATACAGAAACTGGGTCATATGGTCCTTAATCTCTTAGAGTAGCTATAACCTTCCACTCATCCTTAACCCTTTTCACAAGAAGTGGCATCCTATATATTTAGGACTGGCAGAGTCTTTAGAGATCATCTAATCCATGCTCTTTCTTCACTATTTTACTGATGAAGATACTGAGGCCTGAAAGCAGAAGCAGCAATATTAGTGAGTGACAAAGCTGGAATTAACATCTTGGTCTCCTGATTCCTAATCTAATATCTTTCTCCCCTGTCACTCAACCTGGTTGATCCAACTGTAGGAAGATTTGGTCTCCATGATACCCAGTATATCCTGGCTGCCTAAAGTGCCTTTTCTGTGGCTGGGGTTGTGGCTCAGCAGTAGAGAGCTCGCCTGGCATGCATGAGGCACTGGGTTAGAGCCTCAGTACCACATAAATGTGAAATAAGGATACTGTGTCCATCTAAAACTTAAGAACAAATATTTAAAAAAAAAATAAAGTGCCTTTTCCACACATTAGGTTTTCTTTTGGCTTACCAAACTTAAAAAAACTCTGGCATTGGTGTAGTAATTGGGGCTGTGATGGTAGTCTTGTAGGGATAAGACTTAAGAAAAGATGAGCCCTTTCTTTACTTATCAAATAACAGGGGTGATGTTGGAGGAAACTAAAAAAAATAGGGGGTCATCAGAAGTGGTGAGAGATTGGAGGTAGAAGATAGAGAACATAGGCTCCCATGGGTTTAGTGTAGCTCTGGCCTAAAGCTTACGGGAAGAATTGAGCAAGGAAACATGAAGTCATGGTGGGTAGGCTGTGTCTACAGAGGTGCACCAACTGGAGATGACATGAGTTCAGTGTCAGTTGGGGCAGGTGGCTTTATCTAACTTGAGAGAACTACAGCCCAGCCCAGAACTGGAAGCACCTCTCTGTCTGCCCTGGGCCTCTGACCACTCTCTCACCCTCCTCCCTTTGACTGCTGACAGTAATTGCTCTCCCTTTGGTGATTACTTAGCTCATTAATTGCCTAAAGGAGAACAGCAGCCTATGGTGAAGGTGATTGGCAGAGAAAATAATGGGTAGGAAGAACTCTAGGGGAATGGACCTGGAATGGGGCTGGAGTACAGAAGAGAGTGTGTCTTTTATATCTGACCCCAGCCTGTTGGGTTCCCTCAGTGAAATTCAATTTGAGGAAGCACTTTTCAATTCTAATATGGACAACAATACTTTCATTCTCAAACATCTTACCATTCCTGTTTAATTACCACCATCAGAACCGTAACCCTCCAGCTTTCCTCCCCTATTGTCATTGTCACTACCATCACCGTTTTGGTAGGTGATCTCTATGATAGCTTCCAATGACCCCTGCCTCCTGGTATTTTTCCACTGTGTAATCCTATCCTTTTGAATATGGGTTGTGTTTAATGACTTGTTTCGCATTAATGGAATTGAGCAGAGGTGATGGGATATTGCTTCAAAGATTAGACTACCATCACCGGAAGCAATGGTGGATGAGTTAAACCCAGTGACTCAGGAGGCTGAGGCAGGAGGAGGATCACAAATTGGGAGTGCAGCCTCAGTGATTTAGTGAGGCCCTAAGAAACTTAGAGAGATCCTGTCTCAAACAACAAAAAGGGCTGGGGATGTAGCTCAGTGGTAAAGTGCCTCTGGGTTCAATCCCTAGTATAAAAAAAAAAAAAAAAAAAAACAACCTATCAAAAGACTTTGGCTTTCATTTTAGGTATTCTATAAGTTGCACTGAGGAAAGCCAGCTGCCATGCTGTCAGCTACCCATGGAGAAACCCACACTGCAAGTAATGAAGGGAGGCCTTAGGTCAACATTCAGCAAGGTTCAAGAGCATAAGAGGAACTGGATCCTGCCAATAATCATGCACATTTACTTGGGAGCAGATAGTCCTTCAGTCAAGACAATAGATGAGAACTGTACCCCTGCTGTCACCTTGGTAAACAGGCTTGTGAGAGACTGTGAGACAGAGGTATCCAGCTAAGACATGCTAATTTCTGACCCACAGAAACTACAAGATAATGAATGTATGTTGTTTTGAGTCACTAAGTTTTGGTTACCAAAAATAGGGGTAATTTGTTATGCAGCAATAGGTAACTAATGTAGTCACCATCACCATCACCATCTTCAAACTCACATCATCAATATCACCATCTCCATAACAACATGTTCTCAAACTTACTACTATAACTGCCATCACTGCCATTGCTGCTGTTATCATAGTCACCACCATTACTTTAAACTCAAATATGGATTCCCATGGGCACCATTACCACATTATCAGCTGCAGAAGTCTTTCTAGCACCCAATATGTGCCAGACCCCACTCAAGCCCTAGGATTACAAAGACATAGGGGACATAATCTATGCCCTCAGAAAATCTATTGGATACTAGTTGAGGAATTATGACACAGTTATAAAAAGTGAATATTAAATCAAGGAAGTCTATGCTTATTGACACTGTGGATCAGGGTGGTAGGAGAAGACTTTGTGTAGCAGAGGGCACCTAATCTAGGTCTCCAAGGACCAATGAGATTAGGAGAAGCAGTGGAGGAAGAGGAAGATGTGAATTAGCTTGATACTTCTGGATAAAAATGAAATGAGGAGATCTCAGGGGGGAATCCATTATGGGGAGCAATGGGAAGTGAGTTTGGAGCCAGAAAAGAAGCACATGGAAGTATATTGCATTGTAAATTTGTGCATGACTTTATACTTTCCAAAGCATTTTCTGGGCTGCTATTTCATGAAGGCCACCTACTTCTTCTTCTTTTAAATGGATATAATATCTTTATTTATTTATTTTTATATGGTGCTGAGGATTGAACTCAGTGCCTCACACATGCAAGGCAAGACCTCTACCACTGACTGAACTTCAGCCCCAGCCCAAGATCATCTTCTTTAATAGAAGGGAAAACTATGGTTTACAGGAATTTAAATGGGCTAGGGATGTGGCTCAGTGGTAGAGCATTGTGAGGCCCTTGGTTGAATTCCTGGGATGGTGGGGACATCTCTCCTTTTCCAGTACAGCCATAGGAGACAAGCCTGGGACAGGGGCCTCAACTCTCTGTCCCAGTGGAGGCAGTGTGGAGTGATGGGGTCTAGACACCTTGTTTTAGTGGTAACAATGGGCAAGTTAATCAACTCCATACTTATCTCTCGGCTGGTGTTGTATCTGTAGACTAGATATCATATGAAAAACATTGCCTGGTGTCTGGCATATGGCAGCCTGGTAATAAATTCCATTCCTTAGTCCCTTCCACCCTCCCTCCTCCCCAGTACCTTGTCTGGCACTGGAGGCTGGACAGACATGGCATTCAGGCAGGCCTGCCACTAGTAACTCCAGGGGGCACCATTCACACATGGACAAGAGGGTCAGGGGCATTAAGAAGGAGATGCTAGGTCTAGGGTTGTGGCTCAGTGGTAGAGTACTCACCTAGCATGAAGAAGAAGGACATGCTAGTGACTAGCCACTGCTAAAACCTTCCCTTCCAGAAAGTCTTTCAAAATCAATCCCAGATGAATTGAAGGCTACTCCTCTCAGTTCTGGATTTTTGGGGCAGATAATTTGCCTTATACCCTTTCCCGGAAGGCTATAACCTCTCCTTGCTGCTGAAGATGGGCATCCTAGGACTGGCAGGACCCTCTGGAGCCTTATGAAATCCAGGCCCAACCTTCAGCAGGAAATGTACCATGAATCCTCACAATTGTTAACAACCTTCATATTCATAGCTTTGTTAATGCTCAGTACCACCCTAGGACACAAATCTTACTATTTATTATTTGCTTCACCCCCATTTTACAGATTAATAAATGGAAGCTGACAGGTTAAATGATGAAAGTGGTGAGTGGCAAGTGGCTTAGCTGACCCCAGTTTCAGGACGCTAAATTCTATGTTCTCTTCTCCACCCATGCTGTCCCATGGCTTAGAGAGGAGTGACTTGCTTGGGCTTAAAGCAGAAGGTGGGTTAGAACCAAGGCCTCCTATACACCTCCTAGGGCAGTATTTTTTTCTGCTCCATCACCCTGTACCCAGTAGAAAAACTGCTGTGGGAAAACAGTGGAGAGAAAGAAATGATGGGTGGAGAGAAGGAGGAAGCTAAAAACTGCAGAGGATAAGGTTGATATGGAGATGAGACAGCTAGGACACCAGGGTCCCTAGTTGGATGGGGCTGGGACTCCCTACTCAATCAGGCCCCAGGCTGCAGGCTGCCAATGCTCCTCCATCAAGACCCCTGGAGAGCCTGAAATCAAATATTCCTCCTCCCCTGCTCAGGCAGCCTTATTGCCATTGACAGCAAATATATTGCTCTAATCTTTTCTCATTTTGCAGGGATGGGCTCCATTCTGACCTCCCTCCCAGCCTTGAAGGCTTCACAGAGGTGGGAGGGAGACATGAAGGAGGAAAAGGAATGAAGGGGGAGGGGAAGGGCAGGTTGGGCTGTTAGTGGGGCAGCTGCAGTGATCCCAGACTTGATATGGCCTTGTCTCTAGAAGGCTGAAAGCTTCTGGGAATGTGGAGGTCCCTAGAGAAAGCCAGTCCCTCCATACCTCCATGACTAGGCTCTCCCTGTGGAAGCATATAGGAAAGACTTTGTGGGCAGTGAGGATGTAGGCCTGGGGCCCCAGGGAAACAGACATCTGCAGAGCAGACAGTCCTGGGGTGTGTGTGAGTGGGGAGGCTTCCTGCCTGTCCTACTGTCCTCTGCTACCCAAAGAAGCCTTGCCAATATGCGTGTTACTGTTCCTTTGGCTGCCTCTCTTTCTGGTCTTCTCCACTTAAGAACAATCACTTGGCAAACCTCAGAGCAGCCTTGTGGAAGGGTCATATGTGTGGGAAGTTGGGAGAAATAGGCTTAGGAGCACCCACTCTAGGGGACAGGCATGGGACAGGGATAGTACCCAGATCTCAGGCAAGGAGCAAAGGACAGGGTGGGACAGAGTGCTTGTGGGAAGAAATCTGGAGATCAGAATCAGCTAGGGGTACTTGAAAGGGGAAGAGCATATGAGTGGGGCTTGGCCAGGAAGGGGACCAGGTGGCATACCTAGAGTAGAAGGGAGGTAGGCTGAATCTAGTGCTCTGACTGGAGAAACTGGAGGACCAGAAACCTGGTCCTCATCTGTGCTGCTAAAAATCAACCCCCAATGCCATTGACAGCAAATGAATTGCTCTAATCTTTTTTGTTTTGTCAAGATGGGTTCCATTCTGACCTCCCTCCCAGCCTTGACTCTCCTAGGTCTCCCCTAGGGTAGGGTAGTGCCTCTGTATCACATCATATGAGCATCTTGTCTTTAGGATACACCTTCAGGTTGGGCTAGAAAGTTTTCTGGATCCTGACAGTTTACCAGTTGGAGAGCACCTCAGTCTGTGTGTGCGATTGAGTGCGCATGCATATGCGTGTGACCAATTTCTCTCTTTGAGGCCTCTGGCCTTTCCTAGGAGATATTTCTGACTAGAATGGTCTGGATGAGCCATTCAGACCTCTGCCTAGGGTTCAGCTGGGAGTGGGTAGAGAGTGGAAGGAGGGTGCTGGCCTCTCCTGTTCTCCCCTCTGGCCATGAGTGCTGCCTCCTATTGCAAGACAGGCATGCCCTGCCTATTATCAAAGGTCTTTTCCTAATTATCTCCTTTTTAGACAGACCACCCTGCTGGGTGTGATGACCCTTTAATTCTCTCTGATGGCCTCCAGGTCCACCTTCAGACTCCATGAATCCCCATCCATTCCCTGGGCTCCCAAGCTTCTAATGAAGTCCATTCAGTTGGGGTGGCCATCCTTATCTTGTTAGGGACCTTTTCATCTTACAGCCCCTTCTTGTCTGAGGATGGCTGAGGTGAAACTGGAGTATCTATGTTCCTGTGTTTCTGAGGTCTAATCAGACAAAGGAAGATGGAGGAGATACAAAATAACAGTAACAAATACACTGTAACACTTACTGTGTGCCAGGCACTGTGCTATTTTGCAAACAGTTTCTTTCATATAATCCTTCCAAGAGCCCTTTACCATTTCCTATTACTCTCACCCTAATTTAATAGGGAAGTGGAGGCAAAGAAGCTAAGGGAAGTTCCACATCACACAGGTAATAGTGGTGGACTGTAAACCTTGAACTAGGGCGGTGTAATTCCGGAGTCCATGGATGTATTTAACCACTAGCTTTATTGTTTCTCTTAGAGAAATAGGAAGAAAGCCTCCGGAGTCACATTAACTTATTTGACTTGGTATTAAGGTCTCTCACCTGGCCCTCTCAAAATCCCTCCCAGCATTCTCCCCCAAACTCCAAACAAGGTCCTTGTATTCCAGTCACCCTGCATTGGCTTTCCCCGTTTATCTTAACACTTCTGCCTACTTCATTTCCCGATCGCATCCGGGTTGGGGTTCTGTCCATTCTTTAGAGCTCAGCCCAAAGGGCTCGGCTTTCAGGTACTCTCTCCCGATTCCCGGTCAGAAGTGGGCTCGCCTTCTCCCAGGCCCCAGAGCACAGCCCTCATTCCGCTCTTGGAGCTGTCGGGTGCTGGCTTCAGGCTTCCTCTTCATCCTGCCGCTGCCCAGCGGGGCAAGGTTAGCGAACCGTCGGGAAGGCAGAAGTGTTCAACATATCTTGGTTTACTAGAAAGAGAGCAGATAATCGTAAAATGAGACAAGGAGTGAGACCTCCAGAGACCGAGAGCAATCAAAAAGGATCTGGAAGGCAGAAACCGAACGGGGTGGGGTCGGCAGAATGAAGACAAACGCACGGCGTTGGCCACACGGACCGCAGCCAGGGACCACTTCTCCTCGCACCCCTCTAGGCCCAGAGACTGACGGCGACAGTTCCTCTATAGAGACTTCTGGGCAAGCAGCCGACTCCTGGAGGGGTGCGGGCGAGCAAGACCAAGCGCAAGCAAGGCCTCTGGCGCTCGGGAGCGCTCGGGCGGTCACCCACATCCTCGTCATTAGCATAAATTTCTTCAGCACTCCCAGCGGGCGGCGGCTGGGCTGCGCGGGCGGGGACCGGCGGACGGTGGCGCCCCCGCCCACCCTGCAGCCTGCGGCCCGCGCCTTCCAGCAAGTAAGGGTAATAACGCATCCTCCGACGGCGCGTTCCAGCACACAGAAGTCATTTTACAGCCATTACCTCCCTGGCACCTCGCAATCCCCCGGTGATAGCGTCTCTCCAGACACCAGAGATTAAATAACCATGGCAAAAGATCTCGCTTCTAATAAATGCCAAAGTCGGGAATCGAACCCGAGGCTTTCCGGTATCAGCTCTTTTGCTTTCCTGGTACACAATGGAGTCCCAGGATGCCTCTCTATCCAGAGAACTATAGTTTGGGAAGAAAGAGAGTTAAGAACTCCCCCCCCCCCCTTTATTTGTTCTTTTTAGATAGACAAGGCAGTACAGTGTATTTTGACATATTATACATACACGGTGTGTGTGTGTGTGTGTGTGTGTGTGTGTGTGTGTGTGTCGCGATTTGTGTGATTTGCGAGGAGAGAAATGTAGGTGGGACAGGATCTTGAGCCCCCAACCCATCATTTGGGGCACACGGATTGGGAGATGGGTACAATACTATCACTGTCCCTTTGAACTCAACTCAGCCACAGAAAATATAGCATCAGCCTCCCGAGCATCTGGGATTACAGGCGGGCGCCACCGCGACCGGCTCAGGAACTGATTTTTTAGTGTGTGTGTGTGTGTCAGTGCTAAGTATTTTGCAACAACCATGTGAAAGCCAGGATCCAATGGCACAAGCCTGGCATCCCAGCAATTTGAGAGGCTGAGGCAGAAGGATTCCAAGTTCCAGATTCCAAGTTCTTAGCAACTGAGATCCTGTCTCAAATAAAAATAAAAAGAACTGAGATTGTAGCAACTCAGTGGTAGAGCGGCCTCTGGGTTCAAGTCCCACTACAAAAACAAAACAAAAACACCCAGCACATGAAAACAAGTACAATCGATTTATGGAAGGCCGTATAACAATAAATGGAAGAACCAGAAAGAAAAACAAACAAGGCAACATGGATGAAAAGGGAAGACTGGGGGCTGGGATTGTGGCTCAGCGGTGGAGAGCTCCTCTAGCATGTGTGAGGCCCTGGGGTTTAATCCTCAGCACCACTTAAAAATAAATAAACAAAAATAAAGGTATTGTGTCCATCTACTTCTAAAAAATAAAATATAAAAAAGAAAAAAAAGGGAAGACTGGAGTCAGGTATCAGAAATCCCCCTGAGGAAAGTAGTAAAAGTTTAAGCTGTCCAGAGGATGACTAGAATTTAGCCAGATAAAGAGGCGGTGGAGGTCAGGAAGAATGTTTGGGTAGTTGAAACAGCAATTTCTAGAGAAATAGTAGCATGGTGCACTTGAGCACCTGTAAAAGCCAGAGGAAGTGCAGCTGAAGGGGATACCTAGGGCAGGATAGGAGAGTCTTGTTAAGGATTTTGTTTTTAATTAAGGCAGCAAGCTTAAGTCATTAGTGGTTTTAAGCAACAGAAAGGTATGATTACAATTGCATTTTTAAAAGATCATTTAAGGTGTAAAGAATGCAAGGGAGGGTGCAGCCACTGTGGCTTCTCCTGTAATCCCAGCAACTGGGGAGGCTGAGGCAGGAGGATGGCAACTTCAAGGCCAGTTTCAGCAATTTAGCAAAACCCTTAGGAATTCAGACCTTGAAATAAAAAAAAAATAAAAAGGGCTGGGGATGGTTCAGTGGTAAAGCACCCCTGGGTTCAATCCCCAATACCAAGGGGTATAGGAGAATGCAATACAAGGGTTCACAGTTTCATTGGTGATTGTACTACTAAACTCTTCCAGGGTGTAACAGTAGTTAGAAGATTAAAAAGCACACATAAGAGAATCCAGGAGTGGTACTCAGTAATTGGGGTGTGAAGGAGAGAGAGGGAAAGACAAGACATTCTGTATCCTCTGCTCTTCCTCAAAACTGAGCTCCAATCATTTAATATATTAATTTCATTTAATTCAAAATTGCTTTCATGAATATTTTCCACTTGTCCCCTCCTCCTCACCACCACTGCCACTGGTCTAAATCAATATGTTTTTCTCTTCAGATATTCTCCAAGCCATCTTAGCATATATATAAACATATACTTTTTTTAATGTTTTATTTGTATTTTTTAATATTTATTTTTTAGTTATAGGTGGACACAGTGTCTTTATTTTATATTTATGTGGTGCTGAGGATCGAACCCAGTGCCTCTCGGATGTTAGGCGAGCGCTCTACCACTGAGCTACAACCCCAGCCCCTAAACATATACTTTTTAATTGAATCTGGGGTCTTGTGCATGGTAGGCAAGTGCTCTACCATGGAGCCACACCCCTAGCCCTATCTTAGTGTATGTTCTGAATCAGTTAAATCAATCTGCATCTCACCTGTCATTGAACCTATTACAGGACAAAATCCAATCTCTTCCTGGTCTCCTCTCAATTTACTTTGTCAGTTTTTCCTTCCCCCTTTTGGGCCAATATTGCTCCAGAGGTATTACACCTACTGAAACCACAGAGTCACCTGAAAGTTTAAGTAAACGTTCCCTCATAGCCCTAAACCTTTGTAAACTGTGTGCTTGTGTATTTATTAAACATACACTTGCCTCATTCCTCAGAGGTCACATGATCTTTCCACTGCCAGGAATTTGCCAATCCCTTCTCTCTGGGAAATTTCTATTCGCACTTCAAGTCCCAGCTCAGATATCAGTATCTAGGCTTTTTCTAACACTCCCACTCCCTAGATAGGATTAATTGCTTCCTCATTTGTGCTTCTAAGTTACTTTACACATATCTCTGTCCTAGTAGAAGTTGGACAATTTAGGCCTTGAGTATCTAAGGAACACAGACTAATGCAATCAACAAATGCTCCTGACTCTGAAAAGTTGGGAGGATTACATGGGGCAATATATTTACAGTTGCATTTTCTTTTTCATCCCTTTCCTAATAATGCTAATAATCTGTATTACAATTTACAAAGGACAAAGTTTGATAGCATTCCATCTGGAAATAAACCTGTGAGATAGTAATGGTATTTATTATTTCTATTTTATATTTGGAGGAAGTGATATACCTAAGAGTTAAAAAAAGGCCAGGCATGGTGATGTTCAATGCCTGTAATCCTAGCCACCTGGGGGTCTGAATAAGGAGGATTGCAAATTCAAGGCCAGCCTCAGCAATTGTAGTGAGATCCCTGAATACTTAATGAAACCCTGTCTCAAAATAAAATACAGGGGCTGGGTTGTAGCTCAGTGGTACTGTGCTTGCCTAGCATGTGTGAGGCACTGGGTTCAACCCTCAGCACCACATAAAAATAAATAAATAAAATAAAGGTATTGTGTTTATCCACAATCAAAGATATTTAAAAAAATAAAAAAATATAAAAGGCTGGAGATATAGTTCAGTGGATAGAACACTCCAGAGTTCAATCCCCAGGGGCTGGGGATTTGGCTCAAGTGGTAGCGCGGTCGCCTGGCATGTGTGCGGCCCGGGTTCGATCCTCAGCACCACATACAAACAAAGATGTTGTGTCAGCCGAAAACTAAAAAATAAATATTAAAAAAAAAAAAAAATGGACAAGTCCTTCACTAAAAAAAAAAAAAAAAAAAAAAAAAAAAATCCCCAGTACTGGGGGAAAAAAGTAATAATGTGGAGGTTGGGGGTGTGTAGCTCAGTGGTAGAGCTTGTGGGAAGCCCTGAGTTTAATCCCAGCACTAAATAAATACATAAATAAATAAATAAAGCAAGCCAGCAAGCAAGCTGGTTAAGTCGCATGCCTAAATATCAGTGCTCCATTGCTATTGTCAAAAATGGAGTCAAGTTTTCTGATTTTAAAATCTGTGATGGGGATTGAACTCAGGGCACTCTAGCATTGAGCTACCTCCTCAGCACTTTTTAATTTTTATTTTGAGACAGGGATTCCCTAGGTTGTGGGGGTGGCTTCCAACTTGTGATCCTCCTGTCTCAGCTACCCCAGTAACTGGGATTATAGGCAAAGGCCATTGTGCCCAGCACTGTGATTTTTTTTTTTTATGAACAAATTTAAAAAATGTATATATTTGTATTGTACAACATGATGTTTTGCTAAAGTGTTTAGGATGCATGAATCAAGCTAATTAACATATACAATTACTTCACATATTTATGTTTTTTTTTTCCGTGGTATGAACTTATGGTCTACTCTTTTAGCAGTTTTCAAGTATACAATTCATTGTTATTGACTATAGTCATCATGTTATAATAACCTCCTGAATTTAATTCTCTGAAATTTACATCCTTTTTTTTTTTTGTATTGGGGATTGAACCCAGGAGTGCTTAACCACCAACTATAACTTCAGCCTCCTCCCACCGCCATTTTTTTTTTGAGAGAGTCTCACTAAATTGCTGAGGATGACTCGAACTTTCCATCCACTTGTCTCAACCTCTGGAGTGACCGGGATTATAGATATGTTGCCATCGCACCCAGCGAAATTTTATATCCTTGACTAACATCGCTCCAAATGTGATCTTTCTATTAAATCACACTGCTTCTTGTATACTCTAACCAGTATTTTTTTTAAAGTGCAGGGAGTCACTCACTGAATAATAAATTCATGAGGTAGGGACACCAATAAGGAATGGGGGATTAAAATAAAGTTCAGATTAATTCACATATAGTAAGGATGAACAGAGTCCGCTGATTCTTCCTTGTAATGTAAAATCTATTTCTCACTGCGGATCCAGATTTTTTAAAAGTATGAAAGCCCCTGCACCAGCACAATGCCAGGTTCTAAATGACACTTAGTAAATTGAATTATAACACTTTCATTTTGTATTCATTTTTGTTTCCTTAAACTGCTCCTCCATTCGTCGCCACTGGAAAGCAGAGATCACATTATTTTTCTGATTCCTAACAGAGAGCAAGTTATGAAGTTGGAGTATTTATGTGTTTGTCAAATGTCAAATGAAAGCCTGAATGAGAGTAAAGGGATAATATAGCTCAGGAAATATGGTTGAAAATGATTACTGTTTTATCTCTTTCTAGAGTTATGCATAGTCTACAGCGACACCGGAAAATGTTCAGTAAACAGTTTCCAAAAACCCGGTCTCCCTGCCAGGGGGAGACGACAAGAAAAAGGGGAAGCAAACATAAATATGCACTCAAGGAACACCGCTTGCCCTTAGTCAACATGGCCTCTCAATGGTTTCAGAAAAGGCCTCCGGGCGGAGGGGCTGGGGGTGGGGACGGGGATTGTTTACCTTAGTCAAAATGGCCACCTTGATTTCGTTCTATCAGAATGCGCATGCGTAGTCCCGGTCCCGCCCTTCACCCGCCTTGATCTTTACGCGTGCGTCCTAGCGCAGAGGGACGGCGTGGGAGGAATAAATTTCTCTGTGATTGGTTGGTTCAGGATTTCAAACCCGAACTGGCGGCGCGGTGTCCCTTCGCCGTTGGGTGAGGCGCAGAGGGAAGTGGAAGGTCGCCCAGGTGGGGCCGGGCGGACCTAGAGTGGTGCGTTTTGGGGACTGAAACTAGGTGCGTCTGGCTTTGGATTGTTGTAGGAAGGAGAGCGTCCGACCCGGTAAGCCTTGGTAACCTGAGGGGCCCGGGGGGAAGGTTGGCATCTGTAATCCTTCCACTGGCGCTTCCCTGTGGCGGGGGCTGGCAGGGTAGTGGGCTTTCTTGGCGCCGGGTTATGTGGGAAATCGGGGACTTCTTTTTGAGGTGTGGCTTGAACAGGTCAGGGTTGACCCTAAAAAAGTGGCTCCGGAGTAACGGTGTGGGAGTGGGTGGAGGTATACCCTATTCTTTACGAAGGAATAGGGTATTTCTAAGGGAAAAGTCTTGATACCTTGAAGCCTGAGCTGGAGTCTGAAGTGGAGCCCCGCTCCCTTGTGGGTCGCATCTTTCTAGGTAGGCTGGCCGAGGCTGTGACATCTTGACCTTCCTGTACTAATTCTTAGCTTCGCTAACAGCGAGGCCTTATTTTAACACTTAGACGTACTTTTTTTTTTTTTAGCAGTATCTCATTCGTAGTTGGAGAGTGTGGGTAGAAAAGTGGGGTGAGTGGAAAGATAAGCCTTGAAAAATGTCATTATCTTTCTCTTTCATAAGTCGGGTAAATAAGCCTTTTGAGTTATTGAAGGTGTTTAGAGAAGGCCCCTTTTCTGTAGCTTAATCGTTCAACAGGTGTTTAAGCGCAAGGTGTAGCTAGAAGACAATCCTGTTTGGGTTTAAAGCGGTGTGCAGTTTATTTGAGGCGATAGAACTTAAAAAGAAAACTGGTGAATCTGGAAGGGTTAGATGCTATTTGGGAGTATAGCCCATTAGTACAGCCCATTTAGAAAATATTTTGGCAGTATTTATCAAGAGCTATAAAAGGTTTTTACACTCAAATATAGTAATTGGAAATCACCTAACGAACAGTCACCTAAAGAAAAATACCATCCATAGGGATGTTCAATTAATTCATTCAACAAATATTTATTAATAATTTGCCAAGTGTTGGATACTGTTCTAGGCACCAGTGGCTCAGCAATGGACAAAACAGACAAAAATCTTTGCCTTTTTGAAGTTTTAACTATTGGGGAGACCACAGACAATAAAATAAGTAGATAAGTATATTAGATGGAGATAAGTGCCTTGGAGCAAAATAAAGCAAGAAAATGTTGGGGGGAAGTCTGAAATTTTAAATAGGGTGGTTAAGAAAGACTTCATTGGGGAAAAAGAGAGAGAGGGGGAGTTAGGTGAGTAAAGACTTAATGGAGGTGAGAGTGTGACCGAAAGAGTTTCCAGGCAGAGAGGTAACTGAAAATCTGGAAATTGTTTCAATATCTAAAGAAGTGAATGGTTAAATAGTTGTTCATCACCTCTTTTGAACTTAATGGAAACATTATAGTAAAAAGGAAAGTATAAAATTATACGTAATCTGTGATTGCAATTCTTTGACATGTGAGTGTATAATGAGTAAAGGATACATATGGATGTACATATAGTGTTTAGGATGATGAGTTTTTTTATTATTTTAAAAATAATATTTTCAGACATAGAACAGTTATACCATTAGGCAGTGTTTTGTTTTTCATGGTGCTGGGGGTTGAATCCAGGGCCTTGTACATGGTAGGCAAACACTCTATCTCTGAGCTATAACTTCAGGCAGTAATTTTATATATGCCAAATGAGTTTATAAATAATAAAGGAAATAATTTTGTCATTTTGGGCTGAAATAGTTAGGGAAGGCTTCAGTGAATTTGTGAGACTTAAGTCTAAACCTTGAAGAATGGAAGGAGAAGGAAAAGAAGAAAGTAGTCTAAACTGTGGTATGTTGAACTGGTAATTTTACGAAAAATCATAATTCAGTTCTACCCTTTCCTTATTTTAGTCTTCATTCATTGAAGTTGGTTGAGGACATTCTGTTTACTCTTTCTGCAGTCGATTTGTTCATAAGAACATTTGGTCTCAAGATAATATTCCTTCTGCCTGCCAGTTGGATTGAAGCTTTTGATATAGTGAAGCAGAAGCTGGACATTTGGGGGAAAATAATTATCCTGAAATGCTTTTGTATGAAAAAATCTTAGTATTGAGATTCTTTGGGAATGGTTTTCCTTGGCAGCCCCAAATCTATGTTGTTGATTTCTTAGGAATTTTCCAGATCAGCAATGTTTGTGATGTTTTTCATTGAAACATTTTGATGGAAAACTCAAGTGATTTTTCCATTGGTTTGTCTTAAAATATCTAACACCCTTGTTGGAGCTAAAAAACCTGATATAAGTCTTTTACTAATGTTTGTAACAGAAGGAAGACAATTATAGAGACTTTTCCCAGGATACCCTGCAGTAAGATCTGTGATAGTCTGTTATTCTGAAGGACTGTCTGTCTCTTGCCTGGGTGATTGAAATTAAATTGGGGTCTCAGAGCAATCATGGCAAGCTGAGACTCTTTCATAGTGTTGCCAAATTGCTCCCTTAGGGATGCTCACAGATTGGGAATCTGTAACATAGTGACTTCTCCACCTCTGGGGATTGCTATCAATAACAGCTGAGATTCTCCAGCACCTTTTTGTTTAAAGTGCTCCACAAACTGATTTCCTTGCTACACGCAGGGATCATTTGAGCTTTGCGAAAAGGCAGCAGTCTCTGTTGTGGAAAGTGACAGCTGTTTTACAGCTTCAAAGCAATGCAACTAGATATGACTTTGTTTTTGTTTCCTTTCACATTAGTGTATCTCCTAGCTATGGAATTAAATAATAAAGGGGGAGGAAATAAACAAAAGGATGAAAATGTGACCCAGCAGGAAAATTAAGACCATTCTCATTTGACATTGGATAGGTTGAGTAAATTTTAGCTTTTTGCGTTACAATTTGGCTGAGATATCAAGAGTTAGTGGTGATGCAGAAAGATATTTTTGTCACCTATAAATAATTCCTGAGAGTCACTTCTGTAGAATAGTAATAAAAATATATGGTCCCCAGCATATAAAGAGAAAAGGATTGTGTTTGCTAGTAATCCATATTTGGATTACCTTAAGTAAACCTATCTTAGAGGAAGAATTAACTCTTCAGTAGCAACAAGCCTCACTAGAACAGCTTGTTTAGAAGCCTTGGCCTAGTCAGATTTTGCTATCTCCTTGATTCTTTTTGGTCTGGGTTCTAGTTATGATCTGTGTTTTTATATGTGTCATTCTTTGTCTGACATATTATACTTTGGAGGAGGCATCTGGCAAAGTCTGCAACATGTATAGTGTGATATTTTTGTAACATCTCTTTGATGTGTTGGGGTAGAAAACTTTTTTTTAAATTTATTTTGTTTTTTTTTTTTTTAGATAAAAATAACAGTAGACTATATTTTGGCATAGTATACATACATGTAGTATAACTTATTCTAAAATTAGGATCCTATTCTTGTGGTTGTACATGATGTGGAGTAACCCGGGTCCTGTATTCAAATACAAGGCTAGAAAAGTTAAGTCTAATTAATTCTACTGTTCTTCGTATTCCCCTGCCAGAACATAGATTTTGGACTTAGACTGGGGTTTCATTGTGAGCTCATCATTTATTAGTGATTTAAGGTCTCTAAGCCTAAGTTGTGTTTGTAAATGGAAGTTAATTAATCAGATTACTTAAAATATATACATGAAATATCAGTTTTAGTGCCCAAATCACTTCAAATGTACCTTGTACATTTTATAAATACTGATTTTCTTTCTAACTATATAACACTATTTTAAAAAAGTGTAAAATTCTGACTTTTTGTGGTATCCTTATGTGGAGATTGCCTAGAAAAAATTAGTAGACTTGGGAATCACTGTTCTAGGATATAATTAATATCCATCAGACTCAAAAAAACCTACTTCATACTTTCATATAAATATATATTTTATATTTTGATAATATATACATTATAATATTTTTATCTACATCAATTTATAATTTTCTGAGAGATAAATAGGACAAATGCTGTTGTTTTCACTTTAGATAAGTCTCAGAATTTAAGTAATTTACCCAAGTTTATGCTTTTGGTAGATTGAGGAGCTAAAGCTTTATTCCAAGAATTCTACCCCCACCTCTCACCAACTATTCTTTTTGTTTTAACCTGTGTTATACAATAATGTTGAAGTAGAATGGGAATTCTTTGACAGAGGTATCATAGGTGTGTGTGTGTGTGTATATTCTCTGACTTCCATTTATCCATTATTTATGTCTTTGTAAGCATCATATTAAATACTGGATGTGTGTAATACAGTAATGTCAAATATAAGGTTTCATCCTCAAATTTAGAATCTACCTGGAATACAAGACAGAAACAAATGGTAAAATTAAATTGAAGTGCAAGGTATGTGTATCTGAGTGGCAATTGACCAAAGCAGTAGAGGAAAGACTGGTGGCACGGATGTCATTTGAGGCAGTCAGATCAATTGAAGTGAATGATTAAAACTTCCAAGTGGTGATGGGGTGGGTCCAATATATAAATAAGGGAAGAGACTACAGGGGTTGGTTATGTGCTTATAGGAAAGGGAGGAACCAAAGGTGTTTCTGAAGTTTGGAAGCAAGTGACTGGGAGACTAATAAAAATGGGGAGGTCAAGCTTGGAAATCTATAGGATAGGACAGCAATGTAATGGTTAAGGTGGAATATTTGATAAGTTCTTTGAGCATTTGGAGGATTGAACTTTATGGGTATTGAGGGAAGAACAAAAATTGATAATCAACTATTTGTAAAACTCTAAATACGGAGACCATGAAGATCTGACAGTTAAGGATTGCCTCTTTGTTGTTTATAATACAGCATTACAAATTTAGTTAAATAACCACCTCCTAAGTACTGTTCCTAGGCATCATTTAGTAAAATAATGTAGATTGCCCTTGTTGTATGTATACCAGTTACGGTGGTGAGATTTTTCCCCATGTAGATTTTCTATGTCTTCAGTTTTTTTCAGGATCAGGTTTGTATTTCTTTCCTTCCTTCCTGAATTGAACCCAGTGGTGCTGTACTACTAAGCTACCCCCAGACACCCAATTTTTTCTTTTTTTCAGTTTGAGACAATGTCTTGCTAAATTCTTGAGGCTGGACTCCAACTTGCAGCTCTCCTGCCTTGGCCTCTGAAGTCATTGGGATTGCAGGTATGCACCACTATGCCCAACCAGACTTGTTTTTTCAAGAGACTACCTCCCTCCAGGAAATATGCATGAGGAATATAGAGAATAATGGACTAAAGGAACTTGAGAAAATGGAGGCTTTTTTTTTTTTTTTTAAAGGGGGCTTGCCTCAGTCTGTTCCTACTGCTATAACAAAAGATTTTAGAGTGGATAATATATAAATAATAGAAATTTATTTCTCACAGTCTGGCAAGTCCAAAAGCAAGGCAGTAGTATGTTCTTTTTCTGATAAAGATTTGCTTTCTGCTTCCAAGATGGTGCCTTCTTGCTGTGTCCTCACGTAGTGGAAGGGCAAACCCGGCCAAACTAGTTCCTTTAAACTTTTTTATAAGGGCACTAATCCCATTCACATCCTAATCACCTCTTAATATTATCACATGAATTTTGGGGGGACACAAACATTCAAATCATAGAGAGGACAAAAGGTCAGGTATTATTATCATTTAAAACATTAAAAACTCAATTTTTAAGCCAGTTTTTAATATCTTAGTTGGCCATGGAAATTTCCTTTTCTGTGTTCTTAGAAAGAAGTTTACTGTTTTAAAGTTTTAGGATATATGAACAAGTGTTGAGATGAAAGGAATTAATACCCTATATTAAAATTATTGATTAGTGTCTTCCGTTTTTACTGGGAGCCAAAGGAAATCATAATTTGAATTGACTATTGAATGCCTTTACCTGCTTTTGTCCTATAGTACTTGATCTTATTTGTTTATTTTTGTTCAATTTATGGGCATCTTCATGACTTTCCAGATGTCTTTCTGAGAGCTTTAATGCTATTTTTTTAGTTTTATTCTTAGTTTAGAGAAAGATCTATGTAATAATGTAATAAATTTGTTGGTCTGGTTGATTAGCAACTTGCTGTGATTATGTTGTTTAGAAAGATAACATTGCCATTTGAAGATCTTGGTTTCCAGCCCTGATTCAGGTATATATTGCATCCAAGTTTGGAATTCAAAGGTGTTTTTTTTTTTTTTGCTATTACAGCAATTGTCACATGAGTATGAATATTTTGTAATGTTTAATAGAAAATAGCTTTGTATTTCTATATTCCTTTGTGGCTTGTTTTTTCTTTTTTTTTCCCCCTCTTTCTTGCCCTCATAATCTTATAAAAATTACAAAATCTCTAAAGATTCATAAAAAAATTTTTAAAAATTTTATTTAGATACATGAAATAACAACCTGAACTAGAATGTTAAATGATGGTTAGAGCAACATAAGAAGAGTCTTTTAGTAGTATTTTTGAGGATATTAGATTTTCAAATCAAATTTGACATTTTATTTCTTGATAATTTTCATAATATCCAGTAAATGTCTTTCTTTCTTGACTGCTAAATGGAGATCTTATTTCCTCAAAATGTTCCCAGTTGAAGTTTATTTGGAACAGAACTGCCTTCAAGGACTATGTTTTTAATGTAATATCAGCAGGTCTTTGGGGGGGAAGTAAGAAGCTGAAATTCACTATATAGAATACAGAAACAAATGATTTTTCCTTTGCCCTTCTGTGAAGGTGGTGTATTGTCTCTCTGATGCCAGAATGTGGTACAACATAATCCTTTGCCTATACTTAGTATAAATTTATTAGACGTAGTCCCTGCACACAGTCCAGCAGAGAATCCTGCATTACAGAAATAATTCTTGTGCTGCTGAGCTGGCAATTTCCCCACTTAATCAAACGTCATTTATGCCATTGGTAGGAAATGTGCTGACCATGTCCTGCATTTTGAAAGGCAGTTGCAATAGGAAATTAGCTAAAAATGTAATAAAAAAATAAACCTTTAAAGTTACATTCTGGGACTTCAAAGTTCAGAAGAAAAAGTGGTAAAAATGTTTTATTAATAAATAGGTTTGACTAAAAAACTACATTTTGTAGTTGGTCATCTTGTAATCAACTTACCTAATTGTTCCTAATTTCCTCCTCAGCACCAGAATGATTTCAGCGTTAGGGGGTTAAGGCATGAGAGGGAGTGTTATCTTTAGAGGTCTGAAAAGATTTTCTAGTTTTCAAATAATCTTTAACATTTCAACTTTGTTTTTATAATAAGGATCACACAAAACATCAGTTGTTGGTTTGAGGTTCTTATAATTAGCTGCAAATGTAAGAGTCCAGATGTTGGTTACTGATAGCTATACTGGATTGCTATTGAATCTTTTGTCAAGGTGGGAAGGCAGGACCCCTAATGTATATTTGATTTCTTGGCAGAAAGATGGATACCACAATGCTGAATTTGCGGAATCTGTTTGAGCAGCTTGTGCGCCGGGTGGAGATTCTCAGTGAAGGAAATGAACTCCGTAAGTCATTCTGAGCTGATCTGTGCAAAAATGGGAAAAAAACCCACACACTTGAAATTTGTGTTTTCTACAAAGTTGAAGTATTTTCCAGTCTTTTTTCCCCCCCCTTAGGTGTAGTTGGACACAATATCTTTATTTTATTTATTTTTATGTGGTGCTGAGGATCAAACCCAGTGCCTTGGATGTGCTAGGTGAGCACTCTACCATTGAGCCACAACCCCAGCCCCTATCTTCCAGTCTTAAAGTTGCTTTTTTTTTGGATTATCTAAAAAGAAAGTGATAGTCACTTATCCATGGTCAAAGCTTTAAAGGGCACTCACATTCCAAATGGGCACTAACATTTTTTCTGTAGTTATTCTTTTTTTGGGGGGAGGGTACTTGGGACTGAACCCAAAGGTGCTTTACTATTGAGCTACATCCCCAGCCCTTTTAAAATTTATTTTGAGACAGGTCTCATTAAGTTACTGAGGTTGGCCTTGAACGTGTGATCCTCTTGTTGTAGCTGCCCTAGATGCTGTAATTACAGGAGTGCATTACCAAATGTTGTTCTATATATGGATTTTATCCAGACTTTTTTCATTATCAAGGTTCTGTTTCCACTGAATAGTTGGCATTAGTTGCCAATTTCATTTTTGTATGAACTGAGAAAAATTTAGATTTTCAAGGATGTTGGTTTTTCCTTTAGAGTAGTTATATTTTTTTATTCTGGCTTTTCTCTGTTCCATGAAACATTTTCAGTTGAGGAAAAAAGTCATAATTTCTTTTTGAAGGAGAAACTAGGCACCCACTTTTATGTACTTCGTATGTTTAAGGTGTAATAAAGGATTGAGATAGGGTGGACAGCTGGAAAGAAAAAGGAGATGTTAGCCAGGTATGAGGTACACATCTATAATCCTAGTGATCTGGGAGGCAGGAGGATAACAAGTTCAAGAACAGCCTCATCAACTTAGTGAGATCTTTCTCAAAATAAAAAGGGCTGGGGATACAGCTCAATGGTAGAGTGCCACTAGGGTTCAATCCCCAGTATTGCTAAAAAGAAAAAGGGGGTGTTGATAGAGGTATTTGAATAGTCTGGGAAGTTAATTAGCATGAAAGGAAAATGGAGCTAATAGCACTGATATATGTGACATAAGGAAATTATTCTCTGCCAGCTTTTCATTGTATTTCCATCCTGTCCTCTTTCAGATTTTCAGTAATTGCCAATTTAGTAAGTATTGCTCTCAAGTCAGCCTTACTAGTATGAAAGTAATGCAAGAACTATGTCTTGAACTTTCCTTTATCTCCATAGTTTTCTTAATATGGCATCTTGCTTATTCCATGTGATCTATTTTTTTTTTAATTGATTGATGCTGTTAATAGCTCTTTTCCACTTACAGGCCTCTCAGAACAATATTCTATTTTCTCTCTCTAATAGCTGCTGCATGACCCTGTCATCTGGTATCAGCTCAGTAACCACAATGGCATATTAATCAGTCTTCTCTTTGAGGTCACATCATTTCAGAAGATGGATTACTTTGAAGTCTAGTGGGGCAGATATGAAATAAGGGATCTTAAAACCCAAGTTCATTCAGCAATATTTCATTAGAACCTATCACATCTTCTAGTGTATGTTGAGTTGAGGGAAAAGGACAATTAAATGGCTTCATGGAGGAAAGTAGGGTTTGGGTTGAACCTTAGATATATGGTAGGATCCCAAAAGACAGAAATGAATGAGGACATTTCAGGTCTGAGTGGTGACAAGAGGGTTTGAGGAGAATCAGAGTAAAGAGTTGTAACATAATCAGAATTGTGCTTCAGTAAGATTTACCCTGTCATAGCTATAGACTGCATCAGAGGTGGAGGCTGGGAGACTGCCATAGCTCAGGAAAGAAGCAATAAGAGGAATTCCATTCCTTACTGGAGTGGTGCTTTGAAGATGGAAACAAGGGGAAATGTGTAGAAGAGATTGTTATGATAAGACTTGTAGGAAGACATAGCTGATAGCATGTGGGGGTAGAGGGAAGAACTTGAGATTTAGTGTCTCAGAAACTAGTGCTGGCTTTTAACTGTTATTTCTCTGTCTGTTTCTCCAGCTGTAAAATAGGAATTTAAATGTCTTTATCTTTGTTGTGGGAGTTCTGTGTGAGGATTTGGGGATAAACTGAGATACTAGTTGTGAAATACTTTTGGAAGTGATCATGCAAAAAAAAAAAAAAAACAAGAAAGATACTTATTTTTACAGATATCTTTATGTTTTTATTGTTTTTAAAAATTTTTTAGTTATAGATGGACATAATACCTTTATTTTATTTATTAATTTTTATGTTATGCTGAGGATTGAATCCAGTGCTTCACATGTGCCAGGTGAGCACTCTACCACTGAGCTGTAGCCCCAATCCCTATAGATATCTCTATTTTATAAACAAATTTCCATCTTCCCATTTATTTCTATTTTATAACAGAAGAACATTTTGCTCCCTGCACCAGATTTATAATTTGCAATGTTGGCTTTTGAGAAACTAAAGTAACTCAATGGTTTCTAGGTTCTAAAATCTTTGTGCAAACCCGAGTATCTCTCCCTTTCTCAGATCCTAGGGATTCCCCCCATGGCCACATATGCCCTGACTCCTTATTCTTGCCTTTCTTCACAATTTCTTTACTTTCTCTTTCTTTCTTTTTTTTTTTTTTTTGTCCAGTTTTTCTAAAGCTAAGTTCAAGGTTACCCAAAGCTAAGAATGAAAGTTAACATTCCAATAAATAATTTTATACATATTTTATTACTTATTTTATTATCTTTGTTTTCCCCAGTCTTCATGGTTTTTACCTTCTATTTTTATTTTGTTGTAAGCTTCCTGAACTTTTTTGATATCATTGGTGTATATATGAAGAATAGGTATATCTTAATATTTAGCAGGTACGTACTATGTGCCAGTGACAGAGTAGGTTTTTGCTATACTATGTATAATAAATACATTATGAGGTAAATGTGATATGGTGCTTGTCATCAAGAAAATTATAGTATTTTAGTTTCAGAGACAGGAGTTGTTTTTTTTTTTTTTTTAATCTTTTTTTCTTCCAGGTTGGTATTTTGTTTTTTATTTTAATTTTTCAATCTGTTACATTTACCAAGGCATCCCAAGTCAGAAAGAAAATCCACCAGGCAGTAATAAATCCGAATCTGGGTGGAAGAAAAATGTAAGATAGACCTGGTTGTCTTTTTGTTTTTTGGTACTGGGGATGGACCTAATGGGTGTTTAACCACTGAGCCATATCCCCATCCTTTTTTTTTTTTTTTTTTAAGTACATTTAAAAATTTTTTTTTTGAGAGAGAGAGAGAATTTTTTAATATTTATTTTTTAGCTTTCAGTGGACACAACATCTTTATTTTATTTTTATGTGGTGCTGAGGATCAAACCCAGCACCCCGCGCATGCCAGGCGAGTGTGCTACCGCTTGAGCCACATCCCCAGCCCAAAAGTACATTTTTAAAAAATTTGTTTTAAGGGGCTGGGGATGTGGCTCAAGCGGTAGCGCGCTCGCCTGGCATGCGTGCGGCCCGGGTTCGATCCTCAGCACCGCATACAAACAAAGATGTTGTGTCCACCAAAAACTAAAAAATAAATATTAAAAAAAAGTTGTTTTAATTAGTTACACATGACAGTACAATGATCTTGACATATCATACATTTGAATCAGATGGGGTATAATTTCTCATTTTTCTGAGTGTACAGGTTGCAGAATCACATTGGTCATGTAGTCATGTATATACATACAGCAATAATAAAGTTTATTTTATTCTGCTGTCCTTCCTTTCCCCTCTTCCCTCACCATCCTTTTTAAAAATTTTTTGAGACAGGGTCTTGCTAGGTTGCTTACAGGCTTACTAAGTTGTTGAGGCTGGCTTTGAACCTGCAGTTCTCCTGTCTCAGCCTCCTGAGCTCCTGGGATTTCAGGTGTATGCCACCAGGCCTGACCTAGATCTGGTTGTTAAGAATTAACACTTTATGGGCTGGGAATATGGCTCAAGTGGTAGTGTGCTCGCCTGGCATGCTTGAGGCACTGGGTTCGATCCTCAGCACCATATAAAAATAAAAAATAAAATAAAGATATAGTGTCCACCTAAAACTAAAAAATAAATGTTAAAAAAAAAAAAAAGAATTAGCACTTTACAAGTAGATCGGATCACCCATACATGATGGAAAGAGGAAGAAGGAAGGAATAGATAAAGGGCAGATATAACCAAAGTGTGTTATATACACGTAGGAGCTTGTGAATAGTCAGATGCGGTGGCCCAAGCCTGTAATCTCAGCAACTCTGGAACCTAAGGCAGAAGGATCTCAATTTCGAGGCAATTTAGTGAAATCCTGTCACAAAATAAAAAATAACAAGTAGCTCCCACAGGAGAGCCAGTGTGAGAGGTACCAGGTTCAACTCCCTGTACTACCCAAATAAACAAAATTAATAATGAGAGGGCAAGCCAGGATAGTGTGCTGAACACAGGAAACTCAGGTTTTTTTCCTAATAAAATAGTAGGTAATACAAATATCAATAAATGCTTTGGGGGAAGTCTAGAACAACTTAATATGGAGCAAAATGATTAGGAAAGGGTTCACAGAGCAGATGGGACTTGAAAAATGGGTATGTAAAGAAGAGTAGGTAGAGTACACAGCTTGCTCATGAAATGAGAAGACAGAAATAAATATGTGTTTGTTTTGGGAGCAGGGACAGACTGGGTTAGCTAGAGAAAGTATTGTGTAGTATAGGAAGTAAGTTTAATTTGATTGGTAAAGTGAACTTGGATGCCTGGAGTTTAAATTTGATCTGAATAGCAATTCTTTATTCACTAATTCAACAAACATTTAAGAGCCTATTATGTGTTAGGTAGGGTGCAAGGCACTGAAGATAAAGGATCAGAGAAGACACAACATCCCTGCCCTTAAGAATGTCAAAAGGAAACTGGTCCATTGGCACATGACTGTAATCCCAGTGACTTGGGAGGCTGAGGCAGAAAGATTGCAAATTTTCCAGGCTACTGTTAGCAACTTAGTGAATCCCAGCAATTTAGTGAGGCCCTGTCTCAAAAAAAAAAAAAAAAAAAATTTGGACTTGTAGCTCAGTGGTAGAGCACCTATAATATGTTCAATTCCCAGTACCACTTTTAAAAAAAAGTGTGTATATATATATATATATATATATATATATATATATATATATATATATATATATATATATATATATTTATATCTCCTAAAGAACAAACTAGCAAAATGAGATTGCATGGAAATTTTTCCATTATCAAATTGTTTTTCAGTTCAGTAAATATTTGATTGTATATGTAACACCATCTTTAGAAATACTGTGTAATGGACCACAGTGAGGAACTAGAAAAAATTTGACTTTGAGGTTTAAAAGTTCATTTCTTTTTTTGGTGGGGGGCTGTGTGTGCTACTAGTGATCGAACTCAGGGGCACTTGACCACTGAGCCACATTCCCTATTTTGTATTTTATTTAGAGACAGGGTCTCACTTGGTTGCTTTGTATCTCGCTTTTGCTGAGGCTGGCTTTGAACTCGCAATCCAACTTCTGGGATTATAGGTGTGTGCCATCCCACCCGCCTAAAAGTGTGTTTCTTGAAATTGAAGTATTGTATACATCACAAAAATGCACTAATGTGAGAGTAATGATTGATGAGTTGTCAGAGTCAACATGTCCAAATAAGAAATTCTTGCTTAAAATTTTTTTCTTGTGAATCTGTAATGTGGAAATAGTTAAATTTGCAAAGAGATATATTGTGTTTTTTAAAATAATTTTTAAAAACCAGTAATATGTTTCTGATTGTTAGCTAAACCAACATGTTATTTAAAACTATTTGCATGGTAAAACTTAGTTTTTGGTCCTTGATATTTGCATTGTGATAACTAGGTCATAAGTCCTATTTTGCTAAAATTTGTTGTTCGCTATAACCTAAGGTTTCCTTATGACTTGGTTTCTTTAGAATGACTTGGTATCAATTTGTAAGTCTGAAATTTAGTCAAGTTATAAAAGGACACTATACTGTTTTTATACTCATGGGTTAAATTTAAATAGGAAAAGGGCCTTTACTGCCTAAGAATGTGTTGGCTTTGCTTTAATGTGACCTAGTTTTAACTGTAAACTATGTTAGTTTGACCAGCAGTAGATATATATGTTGGAACCTTCCTCCAAGATGTTGGTGGAGAGAGATGCTTAGAGATAGATTGAGGTTAACTGGAAAATTGTAAGGCAAGTACATTGTAGGACAGTCTTTACCAGTAGCAGGTGATAAGAATGAATGCCACAAGTGTTATCTTGCTTTGAGGTGCTGACTTAAGTGATGCTGTCTTTGCAGACATTTAAGAAGAGTTTATATTTTGCTATCAGTGACTTTTTAAGAACTTTTATGATCTTCTCTCCTATTTTTCCAACTGGAATGTTTACATACCCTTCAGGCAGTGTTAAACAGCAAAAGCAAATTGGCTCTTTACTTTCAAATCAATATTTGTATAATTATATAGCTGAATGGAATTGCAGGCCTAGACATCTGTAATATTAATCTACATCTACTGGAGCATATTACAGCAGTTTCATTTGAATTTGCTGTTTAATGTCTCTGGCGCAGCAATGCGTGACTGTAAAAGAGACTGTTTTTGTTTTATAGCTGTAACTGTCCTGGTACGTGACAGCTGCCCCACAGGTATACCCCTTTGATTGCCTTCTGTTCAGGAGGTTTCAGTGTTGGTGTTGCGTCTTGAGCCAGGTGACTAATGAGTTACTTATTCTGTAGCAGATGCCACTGGCTAAGCCAAAAGTAAGTGGCCTATTGACTCAGGAATTGTTCCCTACAAAGCTCTCATCTATAACTGATAAACATTCAGGAACTGCTCCTGGTTATTTTCAGCTGGATTTGCCCATAGTTCAGTTGGTTCCTTAAGTATGTATTTATAGTAAAGCTAACCTAGGATCTGTTTATTTGAGCAGTATTTTATTCTGCTTCATACTTGAATTATTGAAGTTTTCACCTTTCCTCAGAATTCATCCAGTTGGCAAAGGACTTTGAGGATTTCCGGAAGAAATGGCAGAGAACAGACCATGAGCTGGGGAAATACAAGGATCTTTTGATGAAAGCAGAAACTGAGCGTAGTGCTCTGGATGTTAAGCTAAAGCATGCACGAAATCAAGTGGATGTAGAGATTAAACGGAGACAGCGAGCTGAGGCTGACTGTGAAAAACTGGTGTGTATTGTTTTCTATGCTAGAAGAGTGGTGGTTCAAGGGAAGCATCATCTGAGAATCTTTCCACTTGCCAAAGATACCAAGTTTCCTCCACATTAAAGAACTGAAAGTGACCAGTCCTTTGACATCTTCCAGTGATTGGAACTGAAATTGTAGCCTATGACTCATAAAATTAAAATTTTTATATCTTTTAGACTTGAAACTGTTACTCAATAGACAGATTATAAATGAGAATTTAGAGTTAAAATGGTGGGGAAGGCAGGAAAATTCTAGTGTTCTTGATCTGTCACAAGTTATTGGCCATCCCACACTGTTTATTATAAGTGGTTCCCAGAATGTCTTCATCCTTAAGTGAATAGTGGGAATATATATATCGTCATATATACAGGCAAGGAAACTTGAACTTTTCCTTTCATCACTGCTCTCTAATTTAGGGTAGAGAGCTAGATGTAGTTAACCAGTTGAGCAATGTAACTGACATAGAACACTATCATTTTGATGTGCCAGGGTGCAGCAAAGGAAAGCCCTTTTCTTGAAGGGACTAATCCATCTTGGTTCAGTGTTAAATGCCTCAGTAAGCTCAAATTGTCTGGTTCCAGTGCATTACAGCTTTGTATTTATTTTAATGCATTTTGCTCCACCATTTAGAAAGGCGAGTGACTCCTTTGATCCTTAGGAGAAGTCAATAGTTGTCCTCATAAAATGACACTAAAGTGTTTTTGCTATGTGAAATCTATTTTGGGACTCTCATTTTGCATTACTTTCCTCTTGGATTAGCAGTTTGATCCAAAAGTCTTGTAGCAGAAACCCCACTATTCTAGATGGAGTTCATTTTAACAATCAGAAATCAGAGCCACAATCTAGGCTTGATGTGAATTAATATGCTATTGGTGTAGCCGCCTTCCTGAAGGCCCATTTGCATAATGCTGTATTTTAATGTCTTCTGGTCTGCTTGTTCCATAAATTTGAGGTGATGCTTTCTTCCCTGGCTAGTTATGATATTTTACCCTGCTTCGGTTTATAGGAACGACAGATTCAGCTGATTCGAGAGATGCTCATGTGTGACACATCTGGAAGCATTCAACTAAGCGAGGAGCAAAAATCAGCTTTGGCTTTTCTCAACAGAGGCCAACCATCCAGTGGCAATGCTGGGAACAAAAGGTGGGAAAACTGCATCTGTTGTTATCTGATCACAAGCAACCCAACTGTCAGAAGTTCCTGTTATCTGAACTCTTAAATATACTGCTTCTGAAATGTGTGCTGAAGAAAGCAGAAAAAGATTGGGGGAAGGGTGGTAGGTAATAAAGGCACAGGGATCTCTCGCTCTCTTTCTTTTCTTTTTTTTAAATCATCTCTCCTTAGGATGTTGTCTCACCAGGGGTAAAATTATGATGTCAGGGCTAAATTGCACATCAATAACTAATCCTACACATTGCTAAGAAAGCTAAAGGTGAAAGTGGCATTTCAGCAATACTTTCAGTGTTTACTCTCCAGAGATCTCTTATAGCTTTTCTGGTTTAGAAAGGCTGCTGTGAGCCTAAGACTAGACAGTAATTTTGTTTCACAGTATCACTATTTAAAATAGTCTCAGCCAAATTTCAAATTGAATAGCCCAATACAATAAGTAGGGAAAGGTCAGCATTCTTAGAACTGTTTGTTTTGTTGCTTGGTTGTTTTATGGGGAATCTTTATAACTAAGAAGATAAATGGACTTCATTTCTTAAAAGCCAATGCTTGATAATACTGTCTTGTAGAAAGCAGCCATGATTGGGATCAAATGAAACTTCAACTCTTTGCCTTATGAATTTTTAGTAACCTGTAGTATAGAGTCAGCAGGGAATAGCACCAGTAGCCCTGGCTATAACTTTCACCTGCTGCTATAAGCCCTCTCCTGAAAAAGCAACTATGCTGCACCTGTATTTTGCACACATTCCCATAAAAACATAAAACAACCATTGCAGCCAGGGTTTGAACTCATAGTTGTTTCCTTAGAGAAAATATGTAACGAACTTGCTCCTGTTACCTGACCAAAGGGACTTGTTCTGAATATTGGTGGGTTTTACTTTCCACAGTCTTGTGTGTCTAACAGTTTATTGTTTTGTTCATCTAGGCTGTCAACCATTGATGAATCTGGTTCAATTTTATCAGATATCAGCTTTGATAAGACTGATGAATCACTGGTAATAAACATTTGATCTCAGATAATTATTTACTTTTCTTAATCCTGCTCCCTGAGGAGCATCTCTCCTATTCTCTCCTGGACACCCTTTATTACTGCTTTATTAATTGATATGTATGGATTCAGAGACAGCAACTTATAAGTTGTGAGAGACTATCTTAAAAATATATATTTATTTAGTTTCTAGAAGTGAAAATGTAGAATTCAAGATTTGGCCTGAGTTAAGTTTATTTAAAGCATCTCTGAGCTGCATATATTAATTGATATCTGTACTTATTAAAGTCCCAGGTAACAATAAGAACTTTTCAAGACTGTATCTAGGCAGAGTTTATTTGCTGCTCTTGGAGTTAATATATTTGTGCCTTCTTTCTTTTTAAAAATTTTTTAGTTATAGATGGACACAATACCTTTATTTTATTTATTTATTTTTATAAAATACTGACGATCAAACCCCAGTGCTTGCTAGGCAAGTACTCTACTACTGAGCCCCAGCCTCCCCTTTCTCTTTTTTGTGATATGGATTGAATCCAGGGGTGCTCTACTACAGAGCTATGTCCCTAGCATTTTTTATTTTCAGACAGCGTCTCCCTAAGTTGTCTGTGCTGGCCACTTAGAATCTTTCTCCTTCAGCCTCTTCTAGTCACTGAAATTGTAGGCATGTGCCACCACACCTGGCTGACTTGTACCTTATTTCTGAATTAGTTTTCTAGAGGAAAGGTAACTATACTTCGCAATTAAAAGGAAACCAAGGGTAGTGACACACATCTGCAGTCCCAACTACTTGGGAGGCTGCATCAGGAGGATCATAAGTTTGAGGCCAACCTCACCAATTTAGCGAGAACTTGCCTTAAAATAAAATAAAAAGGATTGGGTTGTCACCTAGTGGTAGGAGGCCTCTAGGTTGAATCCCTAGTACTGCCCCTGCTCCCCCCTCCACCAAAAAAAAGAAGAAAGCCAAAGTGCTAGGACTTCAGTCAGAAAAATGTGATGAGAATTTCTAGACAGTGTATAGTGCTTTGCTAAATGAATAACATGTTTAAACTCTTTGTAACCTGCTTTTATGAGGCAGCATCCTTCTTTTGCTTTTTGATGATGTTTTTGTGTAAAAGGTCATCTCCTGATAGATATGCTGGTCTTTTTTTATTTAGGAGACTGGTGGTTCATTGATTTTATCTTTTTTTTAGATTTCTTTTTTAGTTGTAGATGGGCACAATATCTTTATTTTGTTTATTTATTTTTTTTATCAGTGCTGAGGATCAAACCCAGTGCCTCACACATGCTAGGCAATTGCTCTACCACTGAACCACAACCCCAGCTCTGATTAGTGTATCTTTTTTGTTACTGGCAGAAACTTAGCAAACAAAAGAATAAATCAGAGGAACTTATTGGTGGTTGATTTTTCTGCCATAGCAAAACAAGTGACAACTACTTGTAACATGCCTAGGAGTTTTCTGGCCAAACTCAGTGTTTGACAAGGTGTGAAATATGACCATTTTGTGGATATAAACACTAGGCAACCCCTTTTTGAAGCAAAGAATAATATAGAGTAGGTCTTGGCTATATAATAAAAACAACAGCTTATTATCAGCTGATTTTTGAGCTAGATCTGTTATGATATTTCTTATAACTGAAACTGAATCAAATAACCAGAAGCTAAATTACTTGAGTATAAATTGAGGAATTTGAATTTATTTAGCCTAGGTGCTATTTGCTATATGTGACAGGGACAATCAGAAATAAGGAAATCACAGGTAAAAAACTTCAGCGAATGCATATGGTTGGAATAAGTGACTTGAAACTAGAAACTAGACCATAGTAAAACAATTCTTCAGGGTAAAGAAGAATTTTTTTTTTTTTTTTTTCCCAGAGTGGGGATCTTAGAAAGAGGAATAATTGAGAGACATAAAACTAAACTCGAATTTAAAAAATATATATTTATTTTTTAGTTGTAGTTGGACACAATACCTTTATTTTATTTATTTATTTTTATGTGGTGCTGAGGATCAAACTCAGGGCCCTGCACGTGCTAGGCGAGCAGTCTACTGCTAAGCCACAACCCCAGCCCCCCAAACTCAAATTTTTTAAGTAGCAATATTATTTAGAACATCTGATTAGACACTAGCAGTCCCTTAAGGGAAAGAATCATATCTAACATGATCAATATAGTGCCTAGCATTCTGTAAGTTCTAAAACTAATTACAAAAATAATCAGAAATAAAGGACAAGGCACTGGAAATAATCACTATAGCAGTTGATTCTTTAACCTTTTCATGCCTCTGTGATATTGATTCCTGATTGATTTCTATTATAACAGCTTCAGTTTTTGAAAGAAAGCATGTTAATGTACTAAGTAGCTCTAAAGCTACAACACTGGAGATCTTCCCTTCCCTCTCCAATTATAGGTTAGGCATTCTGACTCAAGAAGCCTTGAAAGTTTCCTGTAAATTTATTTGCATGGCTTTAGGAGAGTCCTAACCAAAGAAATAAATTAATGCAGTATAATTGTCAACAGGATTGGGATTCTTCTTTGGTGAAGAATTTCAAATTGAAGAAGAGAGAAAAGAGGGTAGGTATTTCTTTTCTTTCTTTCTTTTTTTTTGGTAACAAAAGTAACAACTCAAGTGTGTTTCTCTAGAAATTTTGCTATGGTACCCCATTCCTGATACTTGTTCTAGTCATTGTTAGACACATATTACTGAAGGATTTATGCTGTAGGGCTGGTATTAATAGTCTTTGAGGAAGTGACTCAGGACAGGATTCTGTCCTATTTCACTTGTCTGGGCTGCTGCATCTCATACAGTAGAAATGGAAATACTTAAGTTTGTTTTGAGTTGTCATTTGAATTTTTATGCGAGACTTTGTGCTCTAATATAAGCTTCAGATGAAATGTGTGTATAATAGGATATAGAGATCTATCTGTGTCTGCTTGTTTAGGGTACCTAATGTGTTTCTATAGACTTCATGTACTTAGATAGGATTACAGCTCTACTTTTTCTGGCACTGTCATCTAAATTTCTCCAAAGCTTGTTTCTTTTTCTAGGGCACTGAGGGCATTTTTGTGTTTGTACGACTTATTCTTCATTTATAAATGGGCAATGAGAGAGAGCACATTGTCATTTACTGTAGCCCTGGGCCTTAGGACTTACATCCATTTGTCTGATGGAATTTTATCTTCTGTGCTTCAGATATACTTGGCCCTAAGGTTTTTGGTCTTTGTCCCCTCTCTAGCGCTCCAATAGCCGACAGTTTGTTGATGGACCCCCTGGTCCTATAAAGAAAACTCGTTCCATTGGCTCCACAGTAGACCAGGTAAGAAGAGTAAGGCCAAGAGAACTGTAGTCTTGATCATACCACAGATTAGTACTCCTGAGCATTAAAAAACACTGTATTCAACATTGCAGTGTTATTTTGAGATGTATTTGATAAGAGCTTTCCTATGTGATAAGATCCTTATCCTCCAGATTATTCTTATTAAGTAAACAGTTGTCAGCTGTAGGTTTGCTCCTTTGTTGCAGATGTGTATGTGTACACACACATACATATATTCCTGTGATTGCACACACATATATATTCCTGTGACTGAAATTTATATTTTGAAGTATGAAATTTCAACTTCGGTATAGTGGAAGAGAAAGTTAGAATCTTTATGTTCCTCCTTCTCTTATTATTACTTTTGTTGCAGGGAAATGAATCCATAGTTGCAAAGACTACAGTAACTGTTCCCAATGATGGTGGGCCCATTGAAGCTGTGTCCACTATTGAAACTGTGCCATATTTGACAAGGAGCCGAAGGAAAACAGGTCTGTTAGTTTGTGAATAAATTGCCTGTTAAAACCACTGGTAACTGCCAGACATGGTGGTGCACACCTATAATCCCAGCAACTTAAAAAAAATTTAAAGAAATGGCTGGTGATGTGGTTAAGTGGTAGAGCACTGCTGGGTTCAAATCGTCGTAACTCATCCCTACCCCAAATCTCTAAAACAGCTGGTAAAGATTTGAGAGAATTGGTTTCATTTTTCTTTTTTTTTTTTTATTAGTTCATTTTAGTTATGCATAATATTAGGATTCTTTTTTGGGGGGTGGGGGGTGGGTACCAGGGATTGAACTCGGGATACTGAACCATTGAGCCACATCCCCAGCCCTATTTTATATTTTATTTAGAGACAGGGTCTCATTGAGTTGCTTAGTGCCTTGCATTTGCTGAGGCTGGCTTTGAACTCACGATCCTCCTCTCTCAGCCTCCCGAGCTGCTGGGATTTACAGATGTGCGTCACTGCACCGGGCCTAGGAGTCTTTATTTATTTATTTAATTTTTAGTTGTAGATGGACACAATACCTTTATTTATTTTTATTTTTAGATGGTGCTGGGGATCGAACCCAGTGCCTCACGCATGCTAGGCAAGTGATCTACCACTAAGCCACAACCCCGGACCCTTAGGATTTGTTTTGACATAATTATATAAGTATAGAATATAATCTGCTCTAATTCAGTCCCAGCACGTCCCCTATCCCTTCCTTTCTCCTTCCCTCTGTTCCCTTACCTCTACTCCTCTGATCATGAGAGAGTTGTTTGCTTAGAACCCTGGAGATAGGGGTTGGTTGTAGTGGGTAGTTTCTTTTTGATGTCTACTGAGAACCAGAGATGTGTTTGTGTCATGCTTTACCTTCAGGTTGCTATCCTCATCTGTGCCATTGTATGTAACTTAGTTTTTCTTGAAACTTTTTCTTTGGCAGAGCTGTTGGAATTCACTTTTGGTTATGCTTACAGATTACTGTTTATCAGTTAAATTAAAAGTGGGGCTAAAATTCAAATTTTTAAGCTGAAGTTTAAATTTGCTTGTTTTCTAGGTACTTTACAACCTTGGAACAGTGACTCCACCCTGAGCAGTAGACCTCTGGAGCCAAGAACCGAGAATGAGAGTTCAGGCACACCACAGAGTAACGGAGGGATGCGCCTGCATGACTTTGTCTCTAAGACGGTAGATCTGTGATTGCTTCATTTTCTTTCAGGACTCTTAATATTTTAATTGAAAAAGTAATATGTACTGGAATAAATATAAACACTTTAGTGTTATAAAGTTAAATTTCAAATTCCTTTCCTCTTTCCAATCTCAATCTCCAGGGGTAACTCCTGATTATGGAGGCTTGTATTAAAACAACTTTTTAGAAATAATTGTACTTTTAGTAATACATGCTTAAATTTTGTACTTGAATGTGGCATCTTTTTCTGTTCAAGGGATTGAACCCAGGAATGCTTTACTACTGAGCTGTATCCCCAGTTCTTTTTATTTTTTTGAGACAGATTCTCACTAAATTGCTTAGAGCTTAAAGTGCTGAGGCTGGCCTTGCGATCTCCTGTCTTAGCCTCCTGAGTCTGAGGTTATAGTCATATGCCATATTGAAAACATAGCAGGTTTTCAAAATGTTTTAACTTTATACCATTTGGTTTCCTCATAAAAATCCAAGCAAACCAACCAAGCCTTACAGGAGTTAATTGACTTGTTTGAGCCATATGATAGTGGCAGATTTAGCATCCAGGTTTTCTGACAGGTTGTCAAGAGACAAGTTCTTTCCACTACTATACACTGCTGTCTTCCAGGTGGATAGCTTCAGGCAAGTTACTTAACCTCCTTTTGTTTCTGTTTCCTTATCTTAAAATGAAGAAAACAAACCTGCTTTATTGGAAAATTGCATAAAAAGCGTGTATAAGGACCTTAGAAGGATGTTTGGCACATAATAAGTGTTCAATAGATATTGGTGACAATGAAGATAATTTTGTAATTCATACCACCCTGTTTTTTTTTTTTTGTTCTGTTTTATCCTTAGGTTATTAAACCTGAATCCTGTGTTCCATGTGGGAAACGGATAAAATTTGGCAAGCTGTCTCTGAAGTGTCGAGATTGTCGTGTGGTTTCTCATCCAGAATGTCGAGACCGTTGTCCCCTTCCCTGCATTCCTACTCTGATAGGAACACCTGTCAAGATTGGAGAGGTATGACTTAAGTGGCTTTGTTAGCCTTTCAAAGGCTTAATTTCGGTTTTTGTTCTAAAATTATGGATGCCGAATACATTTTCCTCCATGAACAATGAATAGAAATTGTAAAATGTTAACTTGTAGCAAAGTTCTATTGGGTTTGCCTGTTCAATAACCTTTTTAAAACAAACTCCTTTTCCCTCCCCTCTTTACTCCTCTTTCCTTACTCCCTCTCCTTTTTTCTTCCTCCTCTTCCTTACTTTATACTCTATTTCCATCCTATCCTATTTTGGAAAATTTCAGACATAAACGAAAGTATACAGGTCAATGCTTGGTTCAGTGGCACATGCCTGTTATCCCAGTGACTCAGGTTGCTGAGGCAGGAGGATCACAAGTTCAAGGCCAGCTTCAGCAACTTAGGCCCTAAGCAACTTAACAAGAACCTGTTTCAAAATTTAAAAAAATAAATAAAAAGGATTGGGGATATAGCTCAGTGGTAAGTTTCCCCTGGATTCAGTCCCTGGTACCCCCCCCCCCCAAAAAAAAAGTATGCAGATTAATGTGACTACTGACTCTATCAGTTTTCTTTTATGATTACTAACTCAAGTCCATTTAATTTTTTAAAAGTTTTTGGGTGCTGGGGATTGAACTCAGAGGTGCTTAACCATTGAGCTACATCCCCAGACTTTTTTTAGAGACAGGATCTTGCTGAGTTGCTTAGAATCTCTGCTAAGTTGCTGAGGCTTTGAACTTGCAGTCTTCCTGCCTCAGCCTCCTGAGCCACTGAATTATAGGCGTGTGCCACTGTACCGGCTACACAAATCCATTCTTGATTTACTAATTCTCTTATCACCTCCTCCCCACCTTTACCAGTAAATTGTTTAGAAATTGATTATATAACAATATTAGTAAGAGTTAAAGCAAAATAACAACACTGACACCCACCTCCCAGAAAATCAAATGTTATTGTTCTCTTAATCTTAATAGTTCTTATGAGTGCTTATGGGTTTTTTATGGTATTTCTGTAATCATGGAGTTCTCCCCTATACAGTGAGTTTATATCATGATCAGCTATGAATTGTACTAAATAATTTTTTTGCTAAGAATGATTAAAATGTAAAAAGATTTTCTTTTTCAAAATAATAAAGACCATACCTATAATCTCATTATTGCTTGCTTTCTGCTGCCCTTGAGAAGAGATGGAGACAGTCATAGCTGGTGGTCTTATTATTTGTTGATGCAAGAGTATGGTATATATGATCATAAATCAGTCTTAGTTTGGAGGTAGAAAAAATAATTGAGAATCTGTTTTAATATGTTTTTTTTGAGAAAAGGAATTTAAAAAGCTGACATGTATCCCAGATTTAGCATTATTTCTAGTTAGTTATGCATTCTATATGACAGTAGAATAGAAATGGTTCTTAGATGCATAGTTCTCCTCTGTTGGTCTAAATGGTGTAAATAATAATTGGAAGCTCTTTTTTTTAGGGAATGCTGGCTGATTTTGTATCCCAAACTTCTCCAATGATTCCCTCTATTGTTGTCCACTGTGTAAATGAAATTGAGCAGAGAGGGCTAACTGAGGTAAGAGTGAACCCTAGAACAGGATGAATTTATTGTTTGTGTTAATAATTAGGAGATTCTTACATAAAATTTTCATCTTGAGAATAGACTGGCTTGTATAGGATCTCAGGCTGTGATCGGACAGTAAAAGAGCTGAAAGAGAAATTCCTCAGAGTGAAAACCGTACCCCTTCTCAGCAAAGTGGATGATATCCATGCCATCTGTAGCCTTCTAAAAGACTTCCTTCGAAACCTCAAAGAACCCCTTCTAACCTTTAGGCTAAACAAAGCCTTTATGGAAGCAGCAGGTATGTGCATACATATATTAACACCTGAATGTGAGTTCCACCAGAACTGGGCTTTTTTACTGTTTTATCCTTGACCTAGTACAGGGCCTGAAACATAGTAGATACTCATGATAGTTTGAATAACCATGTACGTATTCCCTACGATTGTCCCCTCTTCCTTTCTGTATAGGGTATTAATAGGTTTTGTTGTTGTTGTTTGTTTGTTTTGCCTTTGTCATTGCTCTTATTTTTTGTTCAAGTGTCAGGTTGTCCTTTAGAAATTGGAACCATCTTGATTCATTTTCCTGATATCAAGAGTGGTATTAGAAGTGCTACTATCCCTTTTGTCATACTCTTCCCCTGGAATATGATAAGAACCTGCTATTTGATTGTCCTGTTTCTACTCTTGCCTGGTACTGTCTGATCTTTACACATGAGCTAGAGTATAGAGTAGTCCTTTTAAAATTTAAGTTAGATGATATCCCTTTGTTCTCATTTTCCTCCATTGGCTTCCCATTACTTCAAAATGAAGTCGATAGTCTTTAACACAGCCCAAAAGGCCCTCCTTAACTAGAAGCATTTGGCTTCTAGTTATGTCTCCAACACCATTTTGGATGGTTGAATTTTTGCACATCTTAGAATGTACTAAGCTTGCTCCCCACCTCAAGTCCATCACATTTGTTGTTTCAGCCTTGACTACTTTCTAGATAAGTATGTGGTTTGCCCCTTTATTTCATCTGAAGTCTCTCTTCAGATGTATTATGCTTAGAAACACCTTTCCTGACCACTAGTCTCAAGTAACAGCTCCCATTACTTTCTAACTTCTTGTCTGCCATCTTTGCTACAGGTATCACAACCTGAAATGTATTTGTTATTTGACTAACTCTTCCATTAGAATGGGTCTTCCATGAGTAAGGACTTTCTTTGCTTTATCCTTAACACTTAGAAGATAACCTGGTACATACGTAGTAGGCCCTTAAATATGTCTTATGAATTCATGAGTACCTTCTTGGTAATTGTCACTGTGGTTTTAGGTCTGTCTTCCTAGCATGGCTTGCCAACTACTTTCCCTAACTGCAAGGGTGATTTTTAAAATGCTCTGACTTCTAATATTGAGCTGTTGGCCAGTGTCCTGCTTTTTAATGAAAGAAGAGTCTGATGCAGTCATGAACCTAATCAGAAGTTTCAGAAGCTTACTGTATAGATGAGACTTTGTGGTCGATAACCTGGAGGCCCGCTGTCAAGGGAAAGAAGTCCAGGCCTCTAGGTGCTTTCTTTTCATTTATAGAAATCACAGATGAAGATAACAGCATAGCTGCCATGTACCAGGCTGTTGGTGAACTACCCCAGGCCAACAGGGACACATTAGCCTTCCTCATGATTCACTTGCAGAGGTTAGTACAGCAGAAACTTGTTCTGGGAATTAGGGAATTTTTCAAGGAGAATATAATGTGGGTTGGGTGTTAGGGAGTGTGAGAGGTGAATTGTTTTCTTGTAGAATTTATATTTTGGTCTGCATTTAAGTGGATGAGCAAGTTACCTAACCTAATACTCATTTTGATTAGAGTGGCTCAGAGTCCAAACACTAAAATGGATGTTACCAATCTGGCTAAAGTCTTTGGTCCTACAATTGTTGCCCATGCTGTGCCCAATCCAGACCCAGTGACAATGTTACAGGACATCAAGCGTCAACCCAAGGTAGGCACAGGTGTATGTATAGATTTGTGTTTATGTGTGTATGTTCATATAAAATGTATGAACTTATGCAATACGATACATGAGAGGATAATGACAAGTAAGCTCTTTAAGCTTTCGGAAGTTTGAAAACATATTTGGTAACTTCTAGGTGGTAGAACGCCTGCTTTCACTGCCCCTGGAATACTGGAGTCAGTTCATGATGGTGGAGCAAGAGAACATTGATCCCCTGCATGTTATTGAAAACTCAAATGCCTTTTCAACACCACAGACACCAGATATTAAAGGTCAGGCCTAAATTGTGTTTCTTCAACAACTTGCTTCTCTTTAGTTTTGGTCATGTTCTCTCTTCTCTGTCTTTACTATAACTGAAATTCCTATTCAATAAAAATTAAATTTATATTGAAAATTCTAACATTAAAGGAAAACTGGTACCATCTTTTTTACTTTTCCATGTACTCCCCCCATATATATGTATGTGTGTATATATATATATATGTGTGTGTGTGTGTGTGTGTGTGTGTGTATGTTCGTTTGCTGTAACCGAGGATTGAACCCAGGGGTGCTTAACCCCTGAGTTACATCTCCAACCCTTTTTTAATATTTTATCCAGAGACAGAGTACCCTGAGTTAATACCTTGCTACATTGCTGAGGCTGGCTTTGAATTTGCGATCCTCCTGCCTCAGCCTTCCAAGCCAGTGGGATTTCAGGCGTGCACCACTGTGCCTGGCTTGAAAAAAAAAAAAAAAAAATATATATATATATATATATATATATAATTTTTTTTTTAAATTTTTTAGTTGTAGTTGGACACAACATCTTTATTTCACTTGTTTATTTTTGTATGTGGTGCTGAGGATCGAACCCAGGGTCTTGCACGTGCAAGGCGAGCACTCTACAGCTGAGCCACAACCCCAGCTCTTGAATATATATATATATATATTTTTTTTTAAACTAATTAATTAATTTATTTTATATTTTTTTTCAGTTTTCGGTGGACACAACATCTTTTTTTTTTTTTTTTTAAAGGGGGTAACATAGATTTCTCTCAGGAGGGGGAAGGGGGCCATAGCTGGTATCCTAGTATTCCAAGAATCGAGGTATTCTGCTTTTTTTTTGTATGTCCTAAGCTTTTTTTTTTAAAGAGAGAGAGAATTTTAATATTTATTTATTTTTTAGTTTTCGGCGCACCAAACATCTTTGTTTGTATGTGGTGCTGAGGATCGAACCCGGGCTGCACGCATGCCAGGCGAGCGCACTACCGCTTGAGCCACATCCCCAGCCCCACAACATCTTTATTTTATTTTTATGTGGTGCTGAGGATCGAACCCAGCGTCCCGTGCATCCCAGGCGAGCGCGTTACCTCTTGAGCCACATCCCCAGCCCTTGAATATATATTTTTAATGTAGATATAATAATAGCTTAGAGACAATTTGTTCCTATATCACATAGCATATTGTGATAATTTTGTGAGCATATTGTGAGTTGTGTACTTTTATTTATTTATCGTTTTTTTGGTACTAAAGATTTAACTCAGCAGTGGTTTACCACTCAGCCATACTCCCAGCCCTTTTTAATTTTTAAAAAAGAGTCTCACAAGGGGCTGGGGTTGTGGCTCAGAGGTAGAGCGCTTGCCTAGCATGTGTGAGGCACTGGGTTTGATCCTCAGTAACACATTAAAAAAAATACACACACACACACACACACACAGTGTCTACCTATAACTAAAAAATAAATATTTTTTAAAAAAAATCTCACTAAGCTGCTGAGGCCAGCAACTCACACATTGTGGTAGATAGTGACATTATTTTTCATGGTTACAAATAATACTGCAGCCAACATATACATATACCCTAATGATAAATTCCCATAAGTGGGGGTTACTGAATTAAAAGGTTTGATAACATTTTTTATGTTTTTTGATGTTTTACCAACTTGATTTCTTTCTTTTTTGGTAACGGGGATTGAACCCAGGGGTGCTTAACCACCAAGTCACATCCTCAGCCCTTTTTTATGTTTTATTAGAGACAGGGTCTCACTGAGTTGCTCAGGGCCTCGCTAAATGACTGAGGCTGGCTTTGAACTTGTGATCCTCCTGCCTTAGTCTCCAGAGTTGCTGGGTTAATAGGCATGTGCCATCATGCCTATCTCCCAACTTGATTTCTTTCTTTCTTTTTTAGTTGTAGATGGACACAATACCTTTTTATTTATTTTTATGTGGTGCAGAGGGTCGAACCCAATGCCTCACACATGCCAGGCAAGTCAAGTGCTTTACATGGAGCCACAACGCCAGCCCCTAAAACTTGATTTTTTTTAAGGCTTTTATCAGTTTATATTGCTATCAACAGTTTTATATGAATAGGGTGATTTCATTCCAACCCCACTGGCATTAGATATCTGTTTTTTTTTTTTTTTTCCATTATTGCAAGTTTCTTTTTAAGAAAGCATATTATTTCTTCTAGTATAAGTAAAAACCAAATATCCAGGTGTTTGTGTGAAGTTTAGAGTTTGAGAATGATCTAACTCAGGCAGTGAATGCCAGCTATTTATTGAATAGTTGCCTTCATAGTTCAAAAGATATACCTATGTGTTACAAAAAATTATGACAAAAATGATGTGGTACTTTGCTTGGTGCCTAACCTTAGCTCTTAAGTGCTTCAGAAGGCAGTCAGCTTAAAACTGGCCATCTTTAAGGGTGCTTTCTTTTTTCTCTTTTAAAAATATGTCTGAATTCTTCTTTTGAAGTGAGCTTACTGGGGCCCGTGACTACTCCTGAGCACCAGCTTCTCAAGACTCCTTCATCCAGCTCCCTATCCCAAAGAGTCCGCTCTACCCTCACCAAGAACACTCCCAGGTATGCAGAATTGGCCTTCTTAATAAATTAGAGATGACTCCTTCTTTAGACTTCTCTTCTGGAATATCAAATATATTGAAAGAAAAATCAAATCAGATCTTAAGCTAGCAACTATATTTTAAAAGTAAAATTAGAGCTATAGGACTACCTTCTTAAGAGAAGGGTCTAAAGATTATTAATTAATTCCCCTCTCATTTCAGGTGACTAAGAGTAGCTAACAAAATAGTTGTCTAGGATTTCCTATTTTTAGTTGATTATATAACATTATGGTTGGTTGTTCATTGTTTTATATAGAATACTTTTTTCTTTCTTTCACTCTCTCTCTTTTTTTTTTTTTTTAATATGTGTGTCTATGTGTAGATTTGGGAGCAAAAGCAAGTCTGCCACCAACCTAGGACGACAAGGCAACTTTTTTGCTTCTCCAATGCTCAAGTGAAGTCACGTCTGCCTGTTACTTCCCAGCATTTACCAACTGCAGGAAAGGGCACACCTGTACTCTCTGCTCTGCAGCCTCCTGTACTACTTTTAGCATTCTCCAGGCTTTTAATCAAGTTTAATTGTGCATGAGGGTTTTATTAAAACTATATATATATATATATATATATCTCCTTCTTCTCCTCCAGTAACATTTTATCAGCCCCTTGTGCTGGTTGTTGTTGGGAGCTTTCAGATGGGAGATCCCTATAGGGGTTGAAGGAGAAATATGGAATTGTGGTTCTTTTGGGGTCAGGAGGCATCCCTTTGGCTTGAAGCCAAATGCTGCTCCTGGAATGACTTTTCTCTAGTGTTATTTAACTCATCTCCATGAGACAATGACAGAAACCCTGCCTCTTTGGTATGGGTAGGAAGTGACGGGACAGGGTAAAGAAAAGATTAGTCAGAGAATTTAGGATGGTTCCTTCTCAGAACCTGCAATTTCCCTTTTCCCATTATGAATTAAACTATAGCATGGAACCTTCATAAATAGGATAGGTTGAGGACAGAACTAGTCATGGGAGTATGCATAGCTTTAATTTGGATTGATTAGTTCTTAAGGTCTTGAGAAGTGACACAACCTTGTGAATGTGATACTTCTTTTTATCTCTGATGGGCGACTTGCTGGACTTTGGGTTTTATTGGGGTCATAGCCAGTTTGTTGTTTTAAAGTTGAATTCATTCTGATGCCTCACCCTCCCACCTTTTGTCCAGTAGATTCCTATTTCTAAAGGTTAGTATGCTGTTTGTCATCCCAGCTAACAAATAAGATGAGGCTGTAGGGAAGACTGTCAATATTTCATGTGGCAAGAAAAAACACAGTCATTTTTGTCTTTGCACTTTGGATGCTAAAATTTTTCCCATGGAATATAGCCACATCTAAATAAATGTGAGCTTTTACTTCTATTATAATTATTCCCAACATCTATAAAAATTTTTCATCTATAGAATGTTTTTGACTCATATTACCCCTTGTCTGTAAGACATATTTGGAAAAAAGTAAATAGCTTTTTCAAAAGAAACTTGAGGTTGGTTTTCTTGTCCCAGATGTTAACCTTCAATGCCTTTTCAATATTATCTTTCCTCAAGGTATGTTGAACCTGTTGTTCTGTCCATTTGTCACTCTCTGGACCTACCCCACCTGACCACCTCCAGAAGTTTGTTTATTTCTCATTCAGTCTTTCTTTGTCCAATTCAAAGTTCTATATTTGTCCTATGACTTTTATCCTTATATTTGAAGAAAGTACTTTAAACAAAAAACAAACTTTTAAAACCTGTCTCTAGGGACCAGAATGGTGCAAATTAAAAAAAAAAAAAAAATTTCCTCTGGCTGGCTGCCTGGCTGCCTGGCTGCCTGGAACATCCTTCACTGCTGGAAATGACTCTGGAGTGAGCTGGGATGATTAACTGAGGGCACCTGCACTTGGAACTCTGAAGCTGGTGAACAGAATGTATCTGAGATTGAACGTAAACAGTTGCAGGCTTAATATGTAACCGTGGAGAGAGGAGGCAACCTACTGGCTTTTTTCCCAGGAGGGGGCAGCTCTCACAGCAGGGCCCGTCTGCCTCAGCAAATTGACAGAGGATGGGTCCCATCTCCCCATACTCCCCTCCACACACATGCCTGCTAGGCTTTTTTTTTTTTTAACTTTTTCTAGATGCTACCTCTTTTCTTATGTCTTTGCAAGCATCAAGTTGGCCTGGCTCCATATTTGCTATTCTGCAGTATCTCCCCAAGGTGCATTTGAAGTCACTAATGTAGAGGAAGTAAATGGATTGTGTAACATTAGTGAAGGCAAGACTACCCTATGCAGGAGTTGATGGCCCATTAACGAAAAAGGAAATGGTCCTATGTGTCAAACATTGGCAGCTAGTTGCTCAGTTTTTGGCCTAGGCCAAGAGACCTTAACCATGAATATAATTCTGGTATTAGCAAAGGGAAATATATATATAATCTCCACTTTCAACTTTAATAGGACTTCATGTGGAACAACTTGACTTTTGAGGGTTTTCATAATTATGTTTTCTCGAGGTGAGATCTGTGGAAAGGAGTCCAAGTGTTTGGGGTGGCTGTCGCCCCATCTCTTGGTCTTAGTGCTTTTTTTTTTTTTTTTTTTTTTAAAGAGAGAGTGAGAGAGAGAGGGGTAGAGAGAGAGAGAATTTTTTAATATTTATTTTTTAGTATTTGGCGGACACAACATCTTTGTTTGTATGTGGTGCTGAGGATCGAACCCGGGCCGCACGCATGCCAGGCAAGCGTGCTACCGCTTGAGCCACATCCCAGCCCGGTCTTAGTGCTTTCTGATGCTGCTTCTTACTCTTATTATTTCACTTTCTAAGAATGGTAATCTTTTTAAATAACAGCATTTACCTCCATCCTTTTCAATTTGTAAGACTCCCAAGTTTGATGTTTATTTAACCGGGCAAGCATTACATACATGGTTTGATTCAGCAGCAACAATTTGCATTTATTACTGGGTATTTAATGATTTGTCTTTCCTTAAGAAAGTGAATTTGTTACTTGTAGAGACAGAAGGCAAGAAGGCTTTTTGAGTTTGAATCAGAGAAATCAGTCATTTTTGGCTATGAAGTGAACCTGTGGCAATGAAAGGGGTCTTGCATTTTTAAATTCATGCCTGAATTAGTGAGTGACACAAAATGACATGGATTGCTGAGTGAGTGCAGGGAGCAAGGAATGGCTTGCTGTTTTTGTTTTCTTATGGTGGGTCTCCCTGACTACCTCTGACAGATAGATGACACATGTACAGGTGTCCCCATTCTCAGGGGATGAGACCCCCCAGTGGTGCCTGAAACCGTGGATCATACCACAGCCCCAACACCACACACACATGCTTTTTCCTATATGTATATGCCTATGATAAATTTTAATTTATAAATTAGGCACATTGAAAGATTAAAACTAAGACAAATTAATAAAACTATTTCAAACCTATGTGAATGTAGTCTCTCTCAAAATAGAATTTTTGAGACTGAGAATATAGATCAGTGGTAGAGCACTTGCCTGCTTATGCTGGTTGTTGCTGGAAGCTTTTAGATATGAAATCTCACAGGGGTAGAAGGGATAATACTGGCATAAGGCCCTGGGATTCCCCCGACACACACACACACACATACACAAATAGAATTTTTGTTTTCATGTTTGTCAGCATGTGGATTTTGTACACTACTGGCTTTGTCATATGGTCTGTTGCATTGTCACATAATATTGTGTCCTATATTTTATTACCCTGATTCTGCTTTTGCACTTTTATCAATACAGACTATTAGGCATTTTTTTCCTAGAAGATCCCAGTTTCATCAAAATTGAAGACTTGCTGTGGTGGCCTTACTCCTTAAATCAATTTGAGTTCTTCTAGAAATGTGGCAGCAGCAGCTTCTTTGGCAGACATAGCCTCTGCAGTAACTTTTTTTTTTTTTTTCTGGTGGTACTGGGGATTGAACCCAGGGCCTCGTGCCTGCTAGCCAAGCGTTCTACCACTGAACTATATCCTCAGCCTTCCAGAAAATTTTTAAAATATTTTTTCAGTCCAAATCTATTCCTGAGTCTATGTGACCATCATTTAGTTGCATCACTTAGTAAATGGCTGGATGTCACTAGTTTGGGTGTATCTCGTGCTGCAGTATTCAATAGGCCTAATGCTCTCTGGTGCAGCACTCTTCGTTTGGATCATTTTCTGTTCATGTCTTCTACCCATAAATTGAATGCATTCTCCGTATTTTTTGTTTGTTTCAGTACTGGGCATCAAAGCCAGGTTCTTACATTTGAGCCAGCATTCTCCTTTACTAAGTACTTACTACACACTTTCGTGGTTTGGGAATATAATAACAACAAAACTAATACAAATTTATTTTTTCCTTCACAATTTCACAGATTTATTCTTAGCAACCTAGCATGATTTTTTTTTTTTTTAAAGTAAAGAACTTTCACTTTTTCATGTAAAGGGAACATTTTATGGCTCCTCTTTAGCATGTCCAGATTGCCAGCTTCACAACTCTTGTATTTTGTGGCCATTATTAAGTCTAATGGGTTACTTAATAGAGGCATTGTGATACCATGAGTTGATCTGATAAATAAGTAACATTAACAGGCAAGTGCTGTATATGATGTGAATATACTAGACAAAGCAATGATTCATATCCAGGTAGGACAGAGCAGAATGGCACAATATTTTATCATGTTTACTCAGAATGGTTCACAATTTAAAATTTAGGAATTGTTTATTTCTAGAATTTTCACTTGATATTTTGGACAGTGTTTGACTTCAGAAAACTGAAAAATTTGTGAAACGCAGATGGGGTGGGGAAATACCATATCTATACATATATACATATCCACACACATTATTATATATGTGTATATATACATATGTATACACACACACATACACACACACACAGTGTATGACTTCCTATTGGAAAAACATTTGGGAGCCACATTACTATACCTGGTATGGAGGACCTGGACTTGGTTTTCCTAATTATACATTACTTTTAACTAAGTCTTGGAACATGAGCAGGGAAAGCTATTGTGGAAGTCCAGGTTTGAGGAGTGAGGGTAGCATAGTGTTCATTGTTCAAGTTGGCACAGGTCACCATAGGTTTTAGATCAATATGTTTTAATACGGTCTTGGTGACGACTCAAATTTCAGGCAGTGCTACAAAAACTTTTAAGCCTGCAGAGTTTGGGCATGTTAGCATTGTGCTTTTAGGGTAAACAGGGCTTGGAGAATGGTCACTTAAGAAATTAGTAATTTTTAAAAAATATGCTTCCTTTAACTGGTATATTTTGTAAATAAGTGAAGGCACTAGGCCAGGAGGTTCCTAACTTGTGTAATTTATTAGACATTCGTTCTCACAACTGTATTTGTTGATGGTTTCTATTCATGAAGTCAGGTGGAAGACAGCTTGACGTCACCAGGAATAACCTTGTAGTGTGAGAGCTTTGTCCTCTAACTAACAAGTCATGTGGGATGGTGAAGGAGGCCACTTTTCAGGGACTCAGTTGGAGGCAGGAATTTTTCTTTTTATCTGTCTCTCCCTCTGTAACTCTTGCCAGGCTTCATTTAGCTTCATTGTTTTTTATACAGCAGTATCCTCATATCTCACACAGTTGGGTACCATCTGTGTGCTAGGCTCAGACACATATAAATGGATATTTAGACTTCTAATAAAGCACTTGCCAGTTACGATCTCTGGTCATCACTGAAGATGGAATTAAGAACTGATTTCTCCATAAAATCTCTAGGAAATTTAATATGGTGATTTATCATATTCAGAGGCTATCATCTATCACCTACTTGATGTCACCACACCTATGTGAGGAAGGCAGGACAGGTAGTATTTTCCCAATTGGGAAATTCAGAGGTGATTTGGCCCAGATTCCCACAAACTAATGTATAATTTACCTGGGGTTAGAACCTCGGTGTTCCAGCTCTTATTCTAGAGGTCAGCACTGGTGTGGAGCCTGTTAATATGATATTGGGTATTAAATGCTATTAATGACCTTTGCTTAGGCCCAGTGTTATCTGTATCCCATTCAAGGAAGGGTGTGTGTTTGCAAAGTGATCAAATATAAAATGAGCAAAACTAGCAGATGATCATTTAGGGAGTTCTCCCCATTATTATAAGAACTTTTGTATGTCACACACAAACTAGGGCTAAGATTCCACTGAGAGGGCTATATGTAGATATGGTTATGTACTCTCAACAGATGGCCCAGGAAGAGCAGGGAGGCCCAGGCTGCTGGGGAGAGAATTTGGGACGGAATTTTCAAGTGGGGTTACTGCTTGGCAGAATGGAGGACCTGGACTTGGTGTTCTGCACTATTTGCTGTGTGAAAGATATGAGTACTTGAGGTTGTTCCTAGTGGCTGTCTATTCTCAGGCCACCCATGAGTGGCCTGTGGGCTCTGAAGCTCAAAGCCAGGGACAGACAAGTCTCTGAGCCAAGTCATCAGCTTGCTTCAAGGAACATGTCAGCAGATTAGCTTATTGGCTTCCCCCTGAGTGGCATTAGCTCTCACCCTGTCTCATGTTCACCATCTGGCTTTGAGTAAGAAGTCTTCTAGTGATCTCTCTTCAGCAACCTACTCTGTGCCAGGTCTTTCTGAGGGCTGTTTAGCTTTCTCCCTCATCAACCCTAGGGCCCAGTGCTCTCCAAGAAGAGGTATCAGTCTGTTTTGTCCACACATGTGCATACCTGGGATCAGAAGAATACGTCAGATCTCAGAGGGGGGGAAATCAGCTTAAAAAAGAGAATGAGTCTGTGTGGTTAATGGCCTAAAGTCTTTTTGTTGTCAAAACTAACAAGTGACTTCTGTCCTGAGGTGAGCTTTTAAAATGGGGTTGCTCCTACCACAGAGAAAGCTCTGCCTATGAGATGATACAGTCTTTCCAGATTTTAGTAGCAAGAGAGACAACAACAGGGCTAGGATTTTTCTTCCTTATTGGAAAGCAAAGCTTAGGGGCCGAGGTGCCCCTCCTCCCAGGGAGCTAGCTGGCTGCTCTCTCCTCCTGGGTTAATGTACATTGACTGGGGCTAAACGCCTGATGCTTCTGGACATCGTCCAGCCCCTGGGCAGAGCAGTCACACTGTGGAAATACAGCTGCTGGCATTAAAGGGCTAAGCCCTTTCCAGCTGCTTTGCTTTAACGGGAACCGCCTGCAGTCGGCAGCTTAACGGAGCTGTCTTAGCCCGACTAATCTCTGCATCTTCTCATGACATAGCTCTGGGGAAGATAACCTAGTGAGGTGGGAAGTGGTTGGATAATGGTGTTAGAGTGCTAGGTTATTATCTCTCAAATTGTGGTCCCAGATTAGTGTGGTTTGTGTTTTGTGTTGCCTCTGTGAAAAAAGTGGAGTTCCCTTCAGTAGACTCCCTGGCACTGAGGGATAGGAGTTATTTACTCTGAGGCATAGTCTGGGTACCTAAAAGCTGGTATAGCAACAGATGTGCAGAGTAAGAGGCCCTCCAATATAGTCTCCACTTTGGTCTTCCATTCCTCTTTTTACTAAATCCAAGAGCCAAGATTTGAAGGAGAAATGATCACTCATTGATTACAAGATGTGCTTTAAAAATGTATTGATAATATCTCGGAGACTTGGGATATCTTAAAATCCGTGGTTTCTTATAAACATAGTACAGTGTTCTTTCTTAGTCATTCAGAAGATAGTGGTATGTCCTCTTATAATCATTGTTATTTGGGTTGAAAGTGTTAGCTGTTCATGTGAGATTGGCTGTTGGTTGGACCAAATGTGCACGACAGGTAACCTGCTAATTTGCTGTGCTCAAAGAGACATTAAAACAGGGAGTTCTAGTGGTAGAGCTCGTGCTTCTTAGCATGGTGCAAGGCCCTGGATTCAGTCCCCAGTAACACAAAACAAATAAAAAAACAAGGTGTTTCCTTAGGCCCGAGGGAAGCTGTTATAGGAAAAGCAGAGAAACTAAGGCTCAGTTCAAAGATAAGTAATGTGTAGAAAAGGATCAATCTGTACCAGTCATGACTCTCATAGCCATTACAGGGGAGGGAAAATGCCATTGTGGGTCACTATTGGAGTACATCCTGGTGGAGGTCAGAGTACTTTAGCAGAAGAGGCTAGAATTGTTAAGTATTATGTTTGGCAGGGGGCAGGTGTTCATTGTTTACCAAATCCAGAATATCAGGAAGGCCTTTCCTCCCTTGAACATGTAAGGCCACCATTTGGAGACCTACAAAAAAAGGAAGCCTATTTTACAAGATAGATATTAAATTGAGGAAACCTGTTGTCTTAAAATTGGAATTAGATTAAAAATATGTTTAAGAAGGTCTTCCTGTTCAGGTAATGGAAGGTCTTCAAATAATTATGAAGAAAGGTGTTCAGTGCCAGGGTAGATGTTGGCAGGAAGTGTATCGGAGCTCAGAGGAAGGAGGGAGCTGCAGGACGAGAGCCTCAAAGGTCGTGACATAAAGCTGGAATTCAGTATGAAATCCCCAGCCAGAGGGTGCACATCCCTCCTGTTGCTCCATAATCAGACACTGCTGACTGCTATCCTGGCCTTTTTTCTCACTGAAGACTGGGCCCTGGCTGGTTGGGCCTTGTTTCATCTGTCCATGGGGGTAGGTGTGAGTTTACTGGTCCCTGCCCCCTGCCTCTGGCCTCCTTCCCCTCCAGCTTTGGCAATCACTGCCCCTTTGTCCACCTAAATCGGAGCTCTAAAACATTGTTTTTAATTTTCCCTTGTTCTACCCATTAACTGTATCCTATTAATTAGTGCCACAGGACTCCTGTAAACCCCCTTCACTATCCATGCCTTGCCTCCCCAGTTTTTGCTAAATATGTGACTGCGCCTTAGTGTCTCTCTCCCTGAGAAATGATTACATGTCTTGGCTGTGCTGACCCCCTGCCACAGCTGCCCAGAGTGGCCACAGCTTGGCCAGATGCTTCATCTTGATTAGCTCTTAACCTCTTCCTCTCTATCTTCCTCTGACATTGCCGGGGGCTGACAATAAGCTGCAGGTTAGAAATCTCTGTTAATATTAAGCTCTTTTCTCTTTGGGCCTGTTGCCTGTACTTCCTAGTGCTGCTCCAGGTCACAGGGAACAGTATTGTGGGACCAGAGAGACTGGGGAGATCCCCCTCTCCTGACCCAGTGGAGCCTCCCATCAAAATCCCAATCAACTTGTTCCACATCACTTGACCTCATTATAGATCATGATGATTTTGGTCTGTGCTACACCTCAAGCCTCAGCTATGACGTGGCTGGCTCCCTTTTTGTTTACTTAGCTTTTCAAATGAAATTCCAAATCTTCAAAGCCTTGCTTTTTTTCATCTATTTACTACCCTACCTAGCTTCCCTCACCCTCATTTCTTGAAACCACTCCAAACCAACTTTCACAGTATGATCACTCCAGTGCTCCACTTCTCTGTTCTGAGAAGACCTTTATTGTGTTTGACTCTTGACTCCTCTTTCCCCTGGGATTCCACCTCACCTGAGCCTCATGAGAGAAACAGCCTTACTCATGGTAACTGAAATGGAATCTACTATGAGGATGATGGTAAAATTAGCTAGCCCTGACTGAGATCTGCCTATGTTAGACATGGTGCTAAACATCTCATATAGCTCTTCCAACAGGCTCTTTTTTTTTGGTACCTGGGATTGAACTCAGGGGTGCTTAACCACTGAGCTACATCCCCAGCCCTATTTTGTATTTTATTTAGAGACAGGGTCTCACTGAGTTGCTAAGCATATCACTGTTGCTGAGGCCGTCTTTGAACTCTCTATCCTCCTGCCTCAGCCTCCAAAGCCACTGGGATTACAGGCATGCATCTATCACTGCACCTGGCCCAACAGCCTTTTAAGTACACCCATTTTCCAGATGAGGAAAGTGAGGCTCAGAATTCTTATGTAAATTACTCAAGTCACAGCTAGCAAGTGCCTGAGCCTGCATTAAAACTCCTCCAGCCTCCTCTCTACACTATGATGCCTTTTCTTTTAACCTTGGTATACAGAATCCTTTAGGTCAAAGTGATTTTATTTGGAAACTGAAAATCTGTGGATCATTGTGTTGATCCTTCTTTTTCCTCAGGCCTAGGGGACTAAATGGATCTCAGATCCTGGCCCTTTCCTGGGCTTTTCCCCCTTGCAGTTTGGTCCCACATTAGGCCTGTCACCTTTATACCTGGAGGTAGCAGGTTAAAGACCAACAGTGGGGGCTGCAGCAGCCAGGGGCTTCCTGCCAGCCAATCGGAAGCGACCACCTAAGCTGTGAGTTAACATCATCTGCTCCTGCTAAGGCAATCATCAACATAAAAGGCTAATTGTATTAATCACCAAGGCACCCATCCCGAGTCCCCCTCCCTTTCGGGAGAATTATGAATTGCAATTGCAGATGGCTCCACTGATTGAAGGCAGCGCTCAGCAGGGAGAAGGGCCAGATCAGATTACACACCATTAATTAAAAGCTTCCCCCACAAGCAGAAGGAAGGCAAAGCACACCAAGGGCCTCCAGGTTGGGTCTCAGTTCTCCCCAGGACCCCACCTCCGACCCAGGCCTGCGGCTGTGGTGGTGAAGCCTGCTTCCCCAGCTGGAATCTTAGAGGCCAGCCCTTCCCTCATCCAAACAGATGGCCTGCTGCCCTATTAAAGAACTCCTGAGAAGGAGAAGCTAACCTTTGGTTACTTCTGCATCTAACCTTCAATGCTCTTCAGCTTCTAACCTAATTCCTCACTTCTCAGGAAGCTTACTTATCTTCTGCTCTAGACTATCCTGACAGAAAACAGTGCTCAGGAACTATCAGTGAAAGCAGCCCCCAATTTTCCCTTCAGGCAACCATTCTTACCTTTTGGGCCTGTAAGTTCTGGGACAGGGAGGGAAGACTGGAATGGTGGGTCTCCACCATTGAGACCATGGTGGGTCTCAAACCCTTGGCTATGTGCCTTTTCCCAACTCCTGCCTAGAAGTAGAGGCTTCTCTGATGCTGTCATTTTGGCTCATTTGGAGCTGTAACTCCTCTGAATTTTCCTCCTCTTGATCAATTACTGCCTCCTCTCCTTCCCCAGCTGCCCAGCCTCAGTCATTCATTCATCAAACTTTTATTGAGCACCCAGTGTGTTCTTGGCTCTCAGGACACAGAAGTAATTTGTCAAGGAGCTTAAGAGCCTACTGCAGGAACACCCTCCCTGTCTCCCTTCAACCCTCTTGTTCCCCTCCTTCTTTCCTGTGCTGCAGTTTGTATAAGCCCCCCAGAGCTCTATTTTGGAAAATTCTAAGCTGGGAGCTAGGGAGACCTTAGGGGTCTATGCAACTGAGCCAGGTGACCTTTAGCAAGTCAATAACATCCTCTGTACACACACACACACACACACACACACACATGCATACACACATAGATACACGGCTGTCCCTGCTCATAAAAGGGCACAGGAAGCCCTGGGCTCTGAGAGACCATGAGGATAGATGAGTGGAACCAGCTGGGAGTGATGAAAACAGTACTGTGCACTGAAAATCGTACAGAACACTGAGCAAGGCTTCTGGGGCTACAGGCCTCAGGGACTCTGTTATTGCACAGGTCATAGACAGGTTCAGAAGAATTTAGCCCATCCCCAGCCCCTCGAGAAACATCATGGAAAAAGACATTTTTTATGGATTTGGTTGCTACATCTCGGGGTACCATGGTGATGGGCGCCATAGAGATGAGAAGAACTGACATTTATTGGCTTGTGTCTTCATTCAGAGTTCCTCCCCTAGTCCCCTACACCCACAAAGTTTCCAGGTCAGCAGGCCCAAGAGAGGAGGCAGGGCCCTGATAAGTAGAGCCAATGAAAGAGAAGCAAAATCTGCTCTTTCCTCCCTCTTAATCATCTCCCTCTCCCTTCTTCCCTCCTCCCTCTGATTACCAACAGCAATTGTGTTCAAACCCAGTAATTACAGTAAAGCAATAATAATCATCATTTATTGGGATTGTTTTTCTAGCATTTTAACTTCCAAAAGCATTTTCTAACCTCTTATTTTCATAGCAGACCATGGGGAGGATTTGTGCCCATTTTATAGCTGGAGAATCTGAAAGCCAGATTGTACCCCAAGTTATGGGCTTAGTAAATTTTTAACAACCTTTAAACTTTGGCAAACCAGTTCAGCCTCCAATAGTCTTTCAGAGGTACTGAACCTTGAGTTTTTGGTTCTGAGTGATTCCTGTTTCCACAGTCCCTAGGACTTATTCAACAGCTTTTTTAGGGATCCTGGATACTGAGAATGAGGCTTCTTTTGGCCCAGGTCATGAACTGAGGGCAGGAATGAGGGCTTCTCCTGTCAGGATGGGTCCTGTGATGGGCTGAGGAGTAGAAGGTTAGGCAAACTCCTAGGGAGATCATGGTCTGAGTCAGGTTGGTCTGGCCTAGAGCTCCCTTCTTATATCCTGTCCCTTTGCCAGCCAGAGGAAAGATTCCTCAATATGACAACTCTTCCCAAGGCTGGGGACCTTCCAGGGTAATCTGTCTTCAGCAAGCCCCCAGTCAGACATAGGGGAATCATAGCCTCCAAACCACACCTAGTGACAGAGAAATTCCTTTGAGGAGCTGAGAGGCTTTCTCAAGGGCCCAGTTCTTCCTAGAAGCCTATCCCCTCCTCCCCAAAGGCTCCCTGAGGTCCCCTGGTGAGAGTCTGGACAGAAGGGCTGTCTGATCTCCAGTTCTTCTTCCTTAAGATAGGAATATGGAGACTCAGGAGTCCCACTGAGGTCCAGCTGGGTAAGAGAAGGGGAGGCTTTCATAAAGTCCTCTCCCTCCCACTGCTCTGTCCCATTAAGAGATGGAGAAGGCCTAGGGGAGGGAATTGGAAAGATTTGCTCCCAGATTCTGTCTATAAATGTGGTGGCCAGGCATGGTGATGCACACCAGTAATCCCAGCTACTCGGGAGGCTGAGATGGGAGGATTGCGAGTTCAAGGCCAGCCTGGGCAGCATAGTTAGATCCCATCTTGAAAAAGAAAGAAAGAAAGAAATGTAATGCCAGAGGTAGTGATTGGCACCCCCCCCCCCATCCCTGGTTTACCCTGTTAGGAAGAGACCAAACCTCCTGACCCCCCTTACAATCTACCCACCAGGAAAGCCTCATGTCAAGGTATAGGAGACAAGCTGCCCTACTGCAGGGCTCCTTTCTGAAGCCTGAGGGGCCAAGGCCTGTCTCATACTCACTTCAGCATCCCCTGAACTGGACCGGGATTCTTTCTTCTGGGGTTCCACCCCTACTTTCTCCACTTCTGTGGTGCCCATGAGGATGGCCAGTCGCTCAGCCAGGGTCTTGGTGTCAGGGAACAGGATAAAGTTGTAGATCAGTGAAGCCAGAACAGCCCCTGTCAGGGGTCCCACCCAGAAGATCTGAGGAGACAAAAGTGCGTACCCATCTGTGAGCTATCAGGATCATAGGGTAGCTTTCAGACCTCGCCTACTTTTCTAGTGCTGATTTGGCCTACCAGAACTCTGCCTACGAGAGTAAATTGAGAACCACAAATCCTGCCTCCTGAGCCCATGAGTTGAGGGAACCTTGCTTTCAAGGAGACAGGCCCAGGCTATGCAGCCATGGTTAGGGGTGGTGACCAATCTCCTCATCCACTCCTGCCTCTTTCCTCTCACTCCCCCGTTTTAGCCAAGTTCTGGCTATTGCTGTTTCTGTCTCTGCTGGTGTGTCTATTTCTGTTTGTCTTTTTCTTTATTCAAGTTTGAAAATTGGTCCAGCTGGAAAAAGTAAAGAAGGAAACAGTCAGAACATAAAGCATGGGCCAAGACTGCAGCTCCTGCTCTGGTCCATTTCTCGCTAGTTCACTAGGTGCTTCAGGCTGTTGGATCTGGAAAGAGACGAAGTACAAACCAAATACTCACCCTGGCCTTCCAAGTTTAGGGAAACCTTCACACCCACTCTAAATGACCTGATGGGGGGCCCTTATCTCACTCTGGGGTCCTATCATCTCTATGGCCTCTGCTCAGGCCTTCTCTCCCTTCCCCATGGGTCCCAGCAGAAGGTCTCACCCAGTGGACTGTGAACTTCCCAATGATGACAGCAGGACCAAATGAACGGGCTGGGTTCATGGAGCAGCCAGTGAAGTAGACCTGGGGAGCAGCAAGTGCTCAGTCAGGGTATGAGGGGGCTTGAGGCAGCTTGGTAAAGGACAGTTCCCTCTGCCCTGGCTCAGAGACCCCACCCCCAGCCTAATTTTTCTGGGCTATATCATCAACTTGTAATACCAGACATTGCCTTGGTTCCAAGACATGAAGGCTCCAGGGGAGAGACTTCCTGGCCTTCAGGGCCCTGTAACTTCCCCAAAGAAGGACTCAATGTGTGCATGCATATGATATCCTCTTTGTCCCTTACCCCAATGAGGTGGCCCAATGCCACAGAGGTCCCAATCATGGCAGCCGGGGAGCCCAACGCCTGACGGTTGTCCATGGAAGCAAAGATACAGAGCACCAGCTGCAGGGTCAGAATCACCTCCACTGTCACCGCTTGGCCAGTTGAGGAGCTGTTATGGACCTTGGCAGAGGGGATTACACTGAGTGCACCTGGGCTCTGCCCACAGGACAGTGAACCCCTCTGGGCTTGTCTCCTCCTCAGTTGTAGGGGGTGACACCTCACGCACCCAGCTCTAGGAGCTAAGGAGATCTGTGCAGTGGGATCATAGAATCCCTGGATACTTGCTTCATGCAGAGGTGAGTGGCACCTCTCGCACCCCACCAGTTGGTTGGGGCCAATGGTTTAGGAGGGAGCACAGGCATTCAGGACTGGGAGGAAAGGGAAGGCTTGAGATGCTGGGGATGCATGTTTTAGAGCAGAATGGGAGTAGACCAGTGGGTAGGAGTAGAAGGAGAATTTGAGGAAGCAGGTGGAACAAAAGTGATTGGGAGAATGGGGTGTGGGAAGTGAGGCAGGCTTCAGGGTGTTGGACAGGGAGGAACTTGGGGAAAATGGAAGAGCAAAAGACACAGGGTGGAGCTTAAGGAGGAAAAAGAACGTGTACAGGGGCTGCTTGTTCTACCCACAGCCTCAGCTCTCCCTTGGCTACATCTACCCTTAGACGTCTGGTCCCCCTTTGTGTGGCTTCTCCCTTCTCCTTCTGTTCCTCATACCACAATCCCATTCTGCCTAGATGAAGACCAAAGTCTGATTTCTCTGGGTCCCAGGGCCCAGCTCAGAGCAGGTGTGAGCACATGGCCTAATTGTTTCCTTCTCCCTTCCTTCTGTTTGGGTCTAGCCCTTCACTTTTACCAACTGTTTCAACTCTCTCCTTCTGGCTCTATGGGTACCCTCTGCCCAAGCCCCTCCTTGCACCTACCATGTTGATTCCAAGGGTCCCTCGGATGTCCCCTGGAGTGACCCCATACAGCAGAGCAGCCCCCACAGTAGCCCCTGCCAGCTGGGCAGCTACATAGGCCACAGCCCGGGGCAGAGAAATGTGGGAGCCCACAAGGAAGGCCAGTGTCACAGCAGGGTTAGCATGGGCTCCACTGGCCTTCCAGGTGACCTGCACAGCTGTGGCTGTGGCCAGGTTGAAGGTGATGGCAATTTGCAGCACCGAGGGAAGTGCAGAGGGCCATTGCAGGACCGAGCCCACGCCAAAGAATACATACAGCCCAGTGGCCAGGAACTCAGCAAACAGTGCTCGACTAACAGCCTTCCAAAGCCTACACACCAGCATGTTAGCCCTGTTGCACACCCCTGGTTCCATGCTCTGATGTCTTGTGCCTTGGTGTCACCTCTTTTTCTCGAGGGGCTTCTCTTCTATTCCTCTTGTCTCTGTTCTCTTCTGTCTCCCCTGGTCTCTTGTCTCTGTGTGACTCTAGCTGTCTCACTCTCTGAGACTTCAGCACCCCACTGCACTCCTCCACCACGCTGCTGTCCCAAGGACTGAGCTGGTCAGACTGGCAGGGAGCCTGCAGGTGGAGTTATGTCTGGGTGTGTGGAAAGTGCCAGGGTGGAATGAGGGGTGGTGCTCACGTGCCTGCTCCACCCTGAGCTCACCTGAGAGGAGGGGGCAGGCAGATAAGGAGGAGTCCCAGGGTGCTGAGCTGGAACTTCCTAGGAGGTTTTTCACCCCAGGACCCACCTGACTTGTGCTGCCACAGAGGTCTCGCCTAAGGGCTATGGGCACAGGGGCAACTGTGGTTAGGTTCCCAGTGCCCGTTTAGACAGAGCAAGATCACTCAGATCCCAAGTCCAAGGCCTGCTTCAGAGATTCTTATACATTTATAGTAGCTTTTGCTCTCCTGTCCTCTCTGCCTCCAAATGGGTTGAGCCTGTTCTGCACCCCACCACAAACCCAGTTGTGAAATTGAGCTCTTTCCTCCATTCCCACTTAAAACTTCATTCACAGAATGCAGATGTCAGTAGAGTCAACTTTCCTAAGGGTGTGGGCCAGGAGGCACAGAAGGGGATGATGAAGGAGGGGTTTATCCATAGCTACTCAAGCTGCACCAATCACCACATGCAGCAGTGGGCACCTCTGCTGTCTACCAGTGGGAATTTCCACTGGCCCTTCACACACTTCTGCTGCTCTCTGCCTTCCCCCTGCTTGCCTCCCTCTCAAGACTCAAAACATTCCTCTCTTCTCTCATACCGAGCAGGATAACCTTTTGTGGCTATAGTGGCCCTAAGGTCACACATACCTAGCCTCTCCCCTTTCACCCACAGCAGCATATCAAAATAAACAAAGGTATTCCGCTCTAAGAAGAATCTGAAGAACTGTTGAAAGAATACCCATACCTGCTTTGACCTTGCCCCTGACCATATCCACCTGCCCACAGAGGTCACCTGCTTGTCCTCTGATTTTTGTCTCAAAATCAGTTCCTCACCATCCCCCCTCCATGCACTCCCCTTTTTCTCCAGCTCAGTTGGTGACAACTGGGAAGCATCCTTGGCCCTCCCTCCTTTCCCTGTCCACTGAAAGAATAAAGTCCTGATTTTGAATCCTACAATGACTGTGCCCTCTTCTTGCCTTGCTTCAGCCTTTAGTCAGTCTTCTGCTCCTTTGCTCTGCTCCAATCAATTATCCACACTGCAGCCCTAGTGATCTTTCCAAAATGCAAATTTGATCCTGCTGCTCCCCTGCTGAAATCCCTGCAAAGCCTCCCATCCCTCTAGAAGCTCTGTGCCTAGCTGACGAGGTCCTCTGGGATCCTGCTCCTCCTGCCTCCCCTTGACCCTCTCCTTGCCCTGTCCTTTACCCTCTGGTCCCACCAGAAGAACACCTGCTGTCGCTGCTGGCAAGATGCTCTTGCTTCATCTTAGCTCTTGCCACTCTCTTTGCTTGGGTGACTCCTAACTATCCCTAAGGCTCAGCTTCCATGTCACTTGCTCCTCTTCTGGGTGAGGACCCTCTGTGTGTTCCCACCATGCCTAGACATTTTCATATACACAGGGTGTTGTGGTGTTAACATTGTCCCCCCCACCACACACACACACTTCCAACCATGTGGTGAGATTTAGGGGGCAGGAGCCAAGTTTTTTCATCCCTATGTATAAGTGTCTTGCAGAAATTGGCAATAGTAGGTCCTCGATAAATATTTGTTGAATTAGTGAGTGAATGAAAATTTCTTGGCCTCCTGGAGGCAGATGACTTTGATGTCTGTTTCATTTCAGCATGTTGTTCCTACAGCTTTAGACCTGTCCTTTCAGGAACTGAGGTCTTCTGATAACAAGGAAAACATCCCAACTCTGGTCCACAAGCTCCACCTTCCTCCTCTCTTCCTTCAGTCCCAGTAAAATTCCTCACCCATCCTCTTCTGTTCTTCCAGCTATCCTTGCTGGACGACTCCTTGGCATCTCACCCTGAGCAGGTTCTTGCCAGGGCCCTACTTGCAGCTCCCTGTTCTCTCCACCCCACCCCACCCCAGCTGCATGGCTCCATCCTCACTTCACTCCACACTTCTCTGCCCCCATGTTTGTTTCTGGGCACTGCTGGAGAGACTGGCCAGCCATGCCAATTGCTCCCACCATCTGTCTGACCTCAGCAGGGGCTGCAGCTATGCTCAGCAATCCTTCCACCATCCCTAGGTGACTCTCCTTTCCATTCTTCAAACCTCCCTGACTCTTCAAATACTAGCTCACTCTGGCTGTCTTGCAGCAGAGTGCCAACCTGTTCCTCCCATCCTACCTAGAAAGCCAGGCTATCAAGCCAACTTCTTCCATTCTCTCCCAGTCATGGGCTCACCAACAGCTGCCCTGGGTCCCCATGAGTGCCCTTCTTTTTTATCCACGTCAGAGGCTCCTTGTGTCTTGGCTCCCTTTAAGTGACTGGGGCCTGCTCTTGGTCATTCTCAACTATGGCTTTCACTCCTTTGTCTCCCCTAGCTTCTTACCTGTAATGTCCCTGGGTCACTTGCACACTACACTAACCCCCATCCTGTACTGAAATTGCCATGGCCAGGCCACTGTGCAACCTCTTCTGCCTTCCTCCCCTTTGACCCAATGTGGCACATGCACTGCTGATCACCTCTCACTCTTGAAGCCTCTGGTATCCTGGTTTAGGAGGCAAAGCCATCTATAGGTTCTTCCTACCTCTGCCTCTTGACTGGCTCCTCTTTTGCTCACTTTAATGCCCAGATCTTTGCTCCTGAATCACTGATTTTCTCACTCTTAATGAGATGGTGCCTGGGGAGCCTCATGTGAATAAGTGGCCTTCATACTCTCCATAGACTGTGGTCTCAGCATGGCCTCCAGCCCCAGCCTCTCTCCTGAACTCCAAGTCCATGTGCCACCCCATTTCACCTCCAACTGTCTCTGTTTGCTACATCTCCCCCTAGTGGCTCTGCATTCACTCAGATGACCAGGCCAGAACCAGGAATGATCCAGACACCTTCTCTTCCTTCAACTCTAACTGAGTGGCCAGGCTCCTGGTGGTTCTTTCTCTCATCTGCTACCTCTTCCTATTCCTATTTGCCACTGGCTCAGTTTGGCTCTTTTTATCTCAGGATTACTGCATTTAACCTTCCTGGGCTCTTAGACTATAATATAACCATGCCCCTCCATAATACTCACCTCTATGGCCAGAGATTATTTCAAAATGCCACTCTGGTCACATCATTTCTCAGCTCAAAAACCTTCGGTGGCTCCCTAGTGCCTCAGGTTCAAGTCTGAATCCATCTGTCACATGCAAAGAAGGACCTCTCTCAACATGCATCCTACCCCCTTTACTCCAATTAGGCCAAACATTTATAAAGTTTCCCAAAATGAGCTTTTAAGCCCTCCACACACTGTTTGGAATTCCTTTCCTCCTTGTCTCTTCTTTAAGACTTTGCTTAAGTACAATTCCTCTTTGAAGCCTGTCCTGGTTTCCCCCCTGAGCACGATCAGGGTAAGCTTCATAGAGAAGTCAGGCTTGAGCAGAGCCTGGGGTCAGCGGTGGCCTCTGCTTCCTAAGTGTCTCTCCTATTCCAGTGTAGAATTCCGCCCCTTTCTGGCACAGAGGAGCCATCCAACAAACACCCAAGATAGGAAGGAGTATGGATGAGGGGCACCATGGTGTCTCAGGGTACCTCAAGGGCCCATCTCCCATTCACTTCCCTCAAAAAGGGCCAGTGGAGGGCTTGTTGGACACTTACCAGGTCCCCACATTTGTCATAGCCTCCATTTCTATACCTGTAAAACAGGCACCAAACAGAAGTGATACCTATCTGTTGAGAGCTTGTGATAAGAAAAGTAAAAGCACTGTGCAGCCTAGCACAGTGGTACTTGACTAGTTCCAGCTACCTGGGAGGCTGAGACGGGAAGATCGCTTAAGCTCATGTATTCAAGACCATTCTGGGAAACAGCATGACCTGATCTCAAACAGAGAAAACAAAAATAAAATAAAACAAAAAAGCATTTTGCAATTGCCACCTGTACTGCTGACTAATCATTTAGCTTCTGTGACCTCAGTATCCCCACCTATAAAATAGGGATGATAATCCCCCTGTCCCCATGTGTTGGTAGGAGTAAGTGAGCTGATATCTGGGAAAGTGGTTTCCAATCACAAAATGTCTCTTCAGTGAGACAGCTGTGGGGACTGGGCTAGGGTAAAGAAAGGTCCTGGTTGCTGTGGCAGGTCCAAGACACTCTGGAGCCCATGCTCTGGGCCCTAGAGGCTAAGAACATGAAGTGCAGTGGTAGCCCTTTCCCCCAGCTGACCTGCAGTTATAGCCTCTTTGGGTCATGGCTGACCTGGGTCAAGGAGGTCCTATACCTGCTGAGGGCAGGTGGGCATCCACCTGGGGCCTGTTCCAACTCTGACTTTGCCTGCCTCTGCCAGCTACCCCCAGACCTTGTCAAGACCCTACACTAGGCTGCCTGTAGTTGTGAGCTCTGATTGAGACCCTCTCAGGGTTTGGAGAAGATAGGGAGAGCAGGAGAGAGGGGAGGAGAGAGAATAAAGACATGATAGGAAGATCAAGGTGGCTTCTTGTGCAGCATCTCACTAATACCTACAAAACATTTAAAGTTGGGAGGGGGAGGTCTGATATCCTCACCCATACTTGATAGAGGAGGTTGCCAAGACTGAGAGGAGTTAAGAGAACTGATTCTGCCAGCAATCCCTCCTCCTGTCCATTTATCTAAACAGCCAGACTCTGTCCATTGCCCACCTTTATGCCTCTTCCATCTCTCCATCATATCACCATGTCCACCTTTCACTGGTGAAAACTCGCAGCCCCTGGGGAAATGAGTTGGGGAGATGAAGGTGAGGAGAAGCCTTTTAGTGAAAATATAGGTTCTTCTTGGGTCCCATCTTCAGGTAGGAGGGGACTGAGTATGTGTGTGCTTGGATATGACTACACATGTGTGTGCCTCTCCAAGGATACATGAAGCCAGGCTCATAGGTCTGGTCTCCAAGTGATCCTATGAGAGTGAACGTTGGGGGAGGGTTGCTACAGCTCTGTACATCAGGAATGACCTTGTTTGTGCTGAGGGAAGGGGCACACACACACACACACAGAAGATGCAACCCCTTAAGTAATACTGAAGGTCTGTGTTTGGCTCAGGGCACCAGAGATGTGAGGTTTAGCATGTGTGTGCTCATGGGTGCACAGGTCTTTGTCAGCCCATAGACCCAGTGGCTTATGGAAGATCAGACACAGGAGCACAGCATCCCCTGCTGGTCAAATAGGTCTAATCACTAACAGCCCAAAGCTCTAATATGGATCCTGCCCCACCAACAGGGTCAAACTTCACCTGCTGGAAGCTCAAGACCCTCTGACTGGGTGCCCCATCCATCTCTGAGGATATATCCCCGTAGATTAACTGTTCACTATCACACTGGCCCTTGGGGCTGTCAGAGAAAGGATCATAAATTGCTGGGCTGGAGAAAGGGGCCAGCCTTCCAGTTAGCGAAGGGCACCTCTCTCCTTCTGGGTAGTGGGGTTGTGGCGACTGGGAATACGCTGCTTCCTGGTGGTCCCTGGAGCCCTCTACCTGGCATCCCTTCTTCATCTGCCTAGAGCCCAGCTCCAAGACTTGGGAAAGAGAAAATGCAGGCTGTGGATTCGGTGGATGAGGTCTCCCCCTGCTGGCAAGATCTTGCACTTGGGGACTGGCTCCCTGGGCCTGGGGCAGGTGGCCCAAGGTTGAGAATTGAGGGTGGGGTGATGGGTAGGAAGACCCTAAGGTTCTCACACACACTCTCTGCCACTTGATGTTGACCAGAAGCCAGTAAGCCGTTAGGAGTGACTGGCTCCTGTTCACAGCTGCTAGAACCCAGTTTGGAGGAAAGCTGGGTGGTCTGTGCCTCACCAGCCAGGTCTGTAGCTTTTCCCATCCCTACTAGTACATCTCCTGGCCCTGCTGGCTCCTCCTCTTCTGAAGCAAAACTGAAGACCAAGAGGAGCGGTTCCCATACCAGAGAAGCAGGAGCACAGATTCAGACACTGTCAGGAGGGCAGAGGCATGTGTGTTGCTGGTTTCTTTTCACACTACTGCATGAGCACCTGCCGAGGTGCCTGGCTTTGTTTGCAGCAGCGTCTCACCTCCACCCACTGTCTCATTTTCTCTTCACAACAACCCATGAGGTAGGTAAAAGTATTTCTATTTTACAAATAAGTTAGAGCTCCGAGAGCTTGTTTCCCAAAGTTGTGCAGCAAGATTTGAACTCGGGTTATCAGCCTTCTTAACTGTGATGCTGAGCTGTGTCTTGAGCTGCTCATTTAAATGTGGCTTCTGCTCTCCTCCTCACAGCCAGTCCCAGGCATCTTACTCCCTTTACCTGATTGGATCCCCACAACTACTTATGAGGGAAGCCTTTTTATTCCCATTTCACAGGTTAAGAGATGGAGGTTCAGAGAAGTTAAGGAGAATTCCTGAGCAATATCAGTGGCCTCAGGACAAGAGCAGGTAAGGGCAGAGGGGAAGACCGTGGGAACACTGACAGATGGAGGCTGGAGAGACCTGGGAAAGGACTGGGCTAGGAGCAGCTTCTGGTATGTCATGGGGAATGGGATAGCTCCTCTGAGACAGGTACCCAAATGTCACCTTTTTGAAACAGCAAGGGGCAGAGAAGGGATACCAGGGTTGTTTCTCCTTTGCATGACAGAACCTGGTTGGTCACCTCCTTGGCATCTCGAGGGTCTGTGGTTGGTTTACTTCTTCACCTTGCCTGGCACACCCTAACACTTGTGCCAGACTCTTCTCAAATGGCAGGGACTTGACATGGCTGAGGGAGGAGGGGTGAGTGGGAGAGGGACAAAGGGGGTCCCTTCCTTTACTCCTTGTTCCTGGCCTATTTCTTTTTGATACTAGGGATTGAACCCAGAGGTACTTAATCACTAAGCCACATCCCCAGCCATTTTTTCTATTTTATTTAGAGACAGGGTCTCACTGAGTTGCTTAGGGCCTCACTAAAGTTGCGGAGGCTTGTGATCCTCCTGCCTCAGCCTCCTGAGCTGCTGGATTACATGTGTGCCCCACCACGCCGGCCTCTAATTCTATTTCTATTTCTATATTTGGTCTCCTCTTTTCACTCTCTCCCCACCATTTCCCCATCTCTCTGATCCTCTAGTAGTCCTCTGGCCTCAGCATTCCCTTCTTTGTACAGAGGACTTGTCTTAGGTTCTCTTTGTATCCCGTGGAGATCATAGAGAGGGTATGGGATGACAAAGAGGAGAGGTGTGGGACCAATGTATCCTGAGAGGCCTCTGGGGAGAGATGGAGGCAAAACATGAGATCATTGGTTTATTAGGAAGCCCCCAACCCAAACACCAGCAGCTCACCCGTGCATCCTTGATCAGAAATAAATAAGATGGCATTCAATGAACCAGTCTACTAAGGAGCTTTGGGGGAGGGTCCACTCTCCACACCTAAGGCCTGGTTCTAGCTCTTGAGGGTCTGCAGGTGTGGGGAGCAGATAGCAGCCTCTGCTTTCTGGCCTGACCCTGAAGCAGTCAGCGAGCTTGGCATTATGCTCACAATCTCCAAGGTCTGACCCCACAGCAGCACAATCTGCCCTGTCCCAAAGAGACCCTGTTCCCACCAGACCCCAGCCACTGACCCCACCGGAGCATTTGATCATGGGGTCCTGCTCCCATCTCTAACTGTGCAGCCCAGGAAGCCGGCACCTCCTCCCCAGTCAAGAGAAGGAAGCTTCGTTGTCATAGTTTTCTTCTTTTTTCTTCTGTGGTTCAGGGGCTGTCCCTGCCTGATGCTGGTCAGTGGGCGGTCAGCTCTATACTCTTCCGATGTTCTCTGGCTCATAGGTGCCTTTGATGACTGCAATACGATCACTGCGGCTCAGGGAGGTAGGGAAGAGCAGGTAGAAGTAGAGGATGGCAGCCATGGTGGCCCCCACGATGGGCCCCACCCAGAAGACCTAGTGGAGACAGACAGAGGTCAGAGGCTGAGCCCCAGGCCTCAGGGACCATGACCTTCCACACCAGAGGACAAATCCATGGGTGCTGAGAAGAGACTGACATACAGACTTCCAGACCTCTGGAGGGAACCATCTCCTTGCGCTTTAAGGACAGATACACTAACATCTTATTCCTCAATGACAGAGACGTGGATCACAGACATACAGACTCTCCAAGGAGGTAGACAGATGCCCAGAGGAACAGATCTCTTCCAACCCCACCCCAAAGAGACACAAGTGAACCATCAGAGGGAACAGAAATAGATCCTCAGACAGGGATGGGCAGAACTATCCCCTCCTCATAAAGTGACCATGAGCTCACAAAAGAGGTGACAAACAGACTGTCTAGATGGACAGATCCACAGGAACACTCTCCCAACCCCTCAACAGGCCCAGATAAATAAAACATTAGAGAGAACAGACATATAGATTCCCAGAGGGACAAACAAAATCCTCTGAGGAAATCAACACAGATCTCTTCTGTACCTCTAGAGAAAGTACAGATCTCCTTCTCTAGAAGGACAGACATTCATACACCCACATACACACTGGCCCCTTGTCTCTAGGGGCTCAGGCCACATACACCAACCCTGCCCTTCTTCTAGCCACATCCCATTCCCTTCTCCATCCCCTTCTCTCCAGCCACAGATCCCAGGCCAACCCCCAAGCTCTGGGCCCACAGCATCCAGAAAGTCTGCTCAGTTCTCCACTGCCACTGCCAGGTTTCCAGGCCCTCGTTGCCAAGGAGTCAGAAGAAGGCCCAGACTCACCCAGTGTGAGGGGCTGAACCGATTCATGACCACTGCGGGGCCAAAAGAGCGGGCTGGGTTCATGGAGCAGCCGGTGAAGTAGATCTGGATGGATGGGGACATCAGTGAGGAGACGGGGTCCTCATTCACTCCCATAGAACCCAGACTTCCCAGGGTCACACAGCAGTCCAGGGATTTAGCCAGGTCTCAAACTCCAGTCTTCTAGGACTGGTGACTGTTCCCTGCAGGGATCTTGGCTGTTGGCTTAACCGTGGACTCTATCCATGCCCTCTTTTCTTTTCTGTCCTCTGCTTAGGCTTGATTTCCTGTCCCCACCATCCCACCACACTTCCCCTTGCTCCCATCTTTTCTCAGCCAGGAGAAGGTTTGGGGGATCAAGTCTGGGGCTCAGTAGGGCCAGTCCACCAGCACCAAGACTAGGCCCTAAGCTCTACTTAGGGGCTCACTAGTCTGGAGGGGATGCCATTCTGAGGTACCAGTACTTCTGGGTGCCTCCCCCAAGTGGCACCCCAGTCAAATGTCAGCTCCACTCACCCCCACAAGGTGGCCCAGCGTGACAGACAGGCCAATGGACAGAGCTGGAGAGCCCACAGGGCTGGTGCGGCGGGAGTCAGTGGAGGAGAAGATGCAGAGTGCCAGCTGGAAGGTGAGAATGAGCTCCACTGCCACAGCCTGGCCTGGCGTTGTGTTGTTGTTGATCTGTGGGGTGGGGGGGGGGGTGCTGGGTTAGGTAGGACCCCTGCTGCCTTCAGGTTCTGGGGCTGGGGCAGGAGGAACAGGACCTCTGAAGACACCTGGAGCCTGAGCACCTGGAAGCCAAGCCCAGTTGCCGCCTCAGAGGGGCCATTTATTGAAGAGGCTGTGTACTTCACAGTATGTAGAAGCTTGAAGCTCAGGCCTGTGGCCAAAGGGCAGAGTGTCAGGGGAGCTTTTCTTGGACTCAGTCCTGTCAACGGCTTTGCCCAATCCCCAGCCCCCACAAGCTAGCTTTTACCCTCCCTCCTGTGGGCAGCTGCCCAGTCTGCCTACTGCAAACTGCCCCTGGCCTCCTACCCGTGCCTGACCCGCTGTTGGTGCCAACCTCAAACCCGTCTCTCCAGTGTGGCTGACTCACAGCTTGACAATGGCCACGAAAATCCTCCTCTGTGTTTGATTAATGAACCCAGTTTACATGGGACAGTGGGGTTGAAACTGGGACTGTAGAAGTAGGGAGGCAGCAGCGGGCAGGAGCAGGGGTGAGGAAAAGGGGAACAAATATTTAACAGAGACACTACGCATTGGAGGTGGGGGGTCACATCCATGGTTCCTAAATGTAATCCCCATGACATCTGTTATGGTGTGACCATCCTGGTATAATGACTGAGGAAAAGGAAACAGAGAAGCCAACATCACCAAAACCCAGGATTTCAACCCATTTATCTCCAGAGATTACATTAAAACTCTTCTGCTGAAGGATAGACAAGAGAGGCAAGAAGCCGTGAGGAAGGAGAGAACTCAGAGGTGGAAGGAATAAATGTAGAGGGGAGAGGCAGTACGCCCCTAGAAGAGGGCCAGGTAGGAGCAACAGGAGCGGAGGGGGCAGAGAAGTGAGTGTGAATCAGGATGCTGCGGTCCCTCCAGAGATTCTCTTCCAGGCCTTTCTGGCAAGAGTATGCACTATCTTCCTCTGGTTGTACCCATTTTCAAGAAAGGGCACAGACCTGGTCCTGAGCACACACCAGGTTCCCTGTCCATCCTTCCCCAGTCCTCTGTCCACTCACCGCGTTGACTGCCAGGTTGCCCCGGGCATTGGTCGGCACCAGCGCATAGAGGATGCCTGCCCCGGCGATGGCACCCACCAGCTGGGCTGCCACGTAGAAGACTGCCCGGAGCAGTGAGATCTGGTTGCCTATTAAGAGGGCCAGGGTGATGGCAGGGTTGATGTGGCCCCCGCTCACGGGCCCCAGGGCCTGGGCCATAGTGCCTATGGCCAGACCAAAGGCCATGGAGATCTGCAGAATGGAGGGCAGCGCAGATGGCCACTTGAGGGCTGAGCCGAGGCCGAAGAAAACGAAGATGAGGGTGGCCAGGAACTCTGCAAACACGGCCTTGAGGAAGGCCACGGAGCACACCTCTGTCTTCATGGTGGCCTTGGGGGCCCGGCGGCAAAGGCCGCGACAGGGGGCGGCCGTTCGGGCAGTGGAGGCGGCGGGGGCAGGGGTCTGGCTGCGAGGCGCCGCGCGCTCTCCAGCGCCCACTCCGTGGCTGGCTGCCTGGCGCGGGCCGGCCAGGGGCGCGTTATATAGAGGGCGGGCGTCCCGCAGCGGGACTAGCGCGGGGGGGCAGTGGGCGGCTCCCGCGCTCGGGGCCCAGGGCAGCGCGCAGGGCACAGACCTGGCGGCAGCCGCCCGTTCGCCGCCGCCCCGGACCCCGCGCGCCCCCGACCCGGCGCCTGCCCCCCCGCCAGGGCAGCGGCGGACCCGCCCGGGCCACGTGACCCAGGCCGCAGTGTAGACGGGCCCGGCGGCGGAGTACCCACGCATGGTGCTCTCAGAAAAGCTCCCGCGCTCTAGTCCGCGATGTGTGTCCGGAGCTCCTTGGGAGATGTGGCGAGGTGTGGACTCTCCAGGCCGACAGCGCCCTGGAAGTCTATCTCCGCTGGGCCTTCACCTCCGGCCGTGGTCTTCGCCTTTCCTTCTCTTCAGTTCTTTGGTCCAGCTTCTCCTTTTCCTCCTGCGATCCGAGCATCCTGACCCGGCCTCACCCACGGCTGGGCTGGAGTGATGCGGTTCCCTGAGGACAGCGCCTCTTAGCTCCCTGCCAGCGGGTGGTGGAGGCGGTGCGGCCGTCGTGGGCCTCTCCCCGGCCCGGCCCGGCCCCGGCTGGAGCGGGGGCGTTAGGACCAGAGGCACTGTGCCAGCCTGCCCTGGCGATTAGCAACCTCCACGCCGCGTGTCCTGGCAGTACCGGGCTACACAGCTGACTTCCAGAGGTGCCCTCCACGGCTGCTTTCCCAGGGCACAGCCCTCTTGGGGATCCCGCGAGTCTGCTGGAGTTGGGTGCTGCGAGTTACCCTTGTCAATAGGACAGGAGGGGGGCCAATTCGGGTTTATTTTGGAGTCAGGGAAAAAGTCCTGGGACTCTGGCGGATCAGAGAGGACAGAGGCACCGCTGACCTTCCATGCGGGTCTCGGCCTCCCCCACCTCCCTTCCATAAGTCTTGCACTATGGTTTCAGCTTTTCCTTCTCTTCCGCCTCCTCCTCTCTCCCCCTTTAGTCACTACCTTTGAACACTCCCTAGGTCTTGATTTCGCTCTGCTGCATTCTCTCTGCTTCTTATCCCTCCCCTGTCAGTCTTTCCCTGGGCTCCATTAACTGATGTTCTCGTCTTTTTTTTTTTTTTTTTAATGTTTATTTATTTTTTTAGTTGTAGTTGGACACACTACCTTTATTTCATGTATTTAAATGTGGTGCTGAGGATCGAACCCAGGGCCTCGCACGTGCTAAACGAGTGCTCTATCATTGAGCCAAAACCCCAGCCCCAATCTTGTCTTTTTACCTCTCTTAATCTCTGTCCCTTTCCCGTCCTCTGTCTCTTCCCTGCTTTCTTTTTCTCAGTCTGTCACTCCTCAGTCCTTCTCCCCTTTCCTTTTCAGTCTTTCAGTCTGTCTTTAAATTATCTCCCTCCCTCTCTCTCTCACACTGTCATATTCTTTGTTTTATCCTTCCTTCCTTCCTTTGACAGTCTAGGTTTGTCTCTATTCATCTTTCTCCTATTTCACTTCTGCCTCTTAATTTATGTGTCTTCTTGTTTCTGTCTTCACCTCATTCTTGGACTGGGCAACACTTTCTTCCAGTTTTCCCCAACCCCCAGCTCCTAGTCCCTCTCGTGGCTCCTCTCACCCCTCCTCTCAGCCCTCTGTCTTCCTATGGCCAGGTTTGGCATGTGGGGAATGAGCTTGGAGGGCTCTTCAGAGCAAGGATCCACCCTCAGGATCCTGGTAAAGGAACTACACCCCCAACCCCACCATGTATGTTTGAGAAGCACTTAGCACAGTACCTGGCATAGAGGAAGTCTCAGTAAAGAATTCTGCTGTGGGTATTAATTTTAAAAGCCACCTGAGGATTTGAGCCCTAGGGTACAGCAGAGGGAGAGAACAGGTGTCTTCTGTCAGTTTGTCCAACTGGGGCTTTGGGGAGGAACACACAGGAAAGCCAAGGACCTGGTATGGGGCTCCATAGCAGCAAAGAGGCCAAAGAAAACAGGGGCCAAAGAAATCCCGCTATTGTTCCGACTCTGCTCTGGCATTTCCTGCTGGAGCTGCTCCTCCCCCACATCTTTCTTAAGACAGGAGGGCTGTATGTCCTTTCTCATTTGTGTCCAACGAAGGGCCCTAACCCCAGCAGAACATGGCAGCTATATGTAAGATTTTCTTCAGGGCTTGGGGCTCAGATTGGACAATGACCCTGATGATCCCAGAGGCCCTGGGGTCAGACTCCACTGCTAACTCCTCTTCAGTCTAACTTTCCACCTTTTTTCTCATCCTTTCTTCTCAGCACTGTCTTTATGAATTCACAAGTCTCCAGCTCCGTCATTTTGGAGTGGGCAGAACTCAGAAGTGCTCACAGGAGGCTGAACCAATCTGGGAAACTTCTACCTGGGGATTTGAACTTAGTCCTTTTCAGCTTATGAAAGATAAGAAGTTGTTCTTGCCATTTTATTGATTCAGAAATAATCTATAAAATTATATTTAAATTGACCTCTAGGGGCTGGGGATGTGGCTCAAGCGGTAGCGTGCTCGCCTGGCGTGCGTGCGGCCCGGGTTCGATCCTCAGCACCACATACAAACAAAGATGTTGTGTCCGCCGAAAAAAAAACTAAAATAAATATTTAAATTCTCTCTCTCTCTCTCTCTCTCTAAAAAAATAAAAAATAAAAAAAAAATAAATTGACCTCTACTGTTTGATTTAATTCCAAGCTACTTTGTGAAGAAAACTAAACCCAGAGGTTACTTGCTCAGGATCACACAGTGACCTGAGATGGGAACCACAGGTTGCTACACAGACTTTGTCATCAGGAGTGGACCTGGTGAGGCTAAGGGAGGTCAAGATTACTCACAAGAGGCAGCTGATTCTGTTTCTTAGGCCTGTGCCTGAGGTCCTTCCATCTCTCTAATATTAGGGTTACTGTGTCCCCAGGTTGTTATAAGAAACTACTGGAATTATTATGTCCTGAAATTGTGTTTGCACTGAGCATTCCAGGTCCTGTCCTGTTACCTCTAGAGGAATGTGTCTCCCTGAGAGAGAGATAGATCTCATCACTGTGACAGTGGGAACTGGAATCTCTCAGGGAAATCCTCTCCTTTGGATTCCTTGAGCTGCAGTAGAAATGGTAGGGAGCCTAGCCTGTCTTCTGGCACCTGGACTGTATTGACCATTTCCAAGTTGTGGAACAAACAGCACTTACTGACAAATGAGCATTTATTGAGAGCTTACTATATGCAGAGCACTGTGTTAGATAAGACCCATAAGGGAAGATAGGAGAGTACCATCCAAGAACTGGAAGGAGCCCTGTCCACAAAGGGTTTACAATCTAGCTGGGAAGCATTGTATTATATAAACAGAATCACAGCTTAAAGATATTAAAAAAAAAAAAAAAAGCAAATTTGCAGGTACAAAGTCATTTGGCACAAAATGGGAATGTGGGTGACCTGTGTAAATCTACATCATGTACAACCAGAAAAATGAGAAGTTATACTTCATTTATGTATGATGTGTCAAAATGCATTCTACTGTCATGTATAACTAATAAAAAAAGAAGAATGAAATAATGACATTTGCTGGTAAATAGACAGAAATGGAAAAAAAAAAAAAAAAAGGAATGTGTGGATGGATGCCGCTGGGACCAAGTGGTCAGCCACCTCCTCCTCTCAACTCAGGGCCTTCTCTGTCCCTAGCTGGAGGTCTGTCCACCTGCCTCCATGCTGCCCTGCCTCTGTCTGGTTTGGGTGTACCTGATCTCCACCTTCCTCCTGACCAGGTGCTCTTCAAGGGCAGAAACTAGCCTCATGTTCTTTGTCATTTCCTCCCTATCCCGCTACCACCCTTTCCAAGGGTCTGTGTCTACCACAAGACTGTGGGCTGGGTTGGGCTGGGCTGGACAAGCCCAGCTGAATGTTCTAGTTTCTGCCAGGGCCTCCCAGGAGGAGCCTAGGGCTTGCCTCAGTGAAAAGATCATGGGATTTTGTATAATAATACCTGACTTCAATCTTGACTCAGTCACTGTATTCTAACTGTGACTTTAGGCAGGTCTCTTAGCCTCAGATTCTGAATCTACAAGATGCGGGGAACCGTATTTACTCTTCCTATCTCACAGGGTTGGGAGGTTATCACAGGGATTCCAAGGAAGTGCTTTGGAAATAGTTTTAAAGCTTATATGGGACTGGGGAACTTGTCCTTCCAGAATCTGTCTGAAGTTTTAGGATTAGATGAACTAATGCATGTGGGTCGGCCAGCATAGTGGCTGCCAAACAGAGATTCTTAGTAACTTGTCAATTTCTCATCCACTCCCATCACATGGAATCCTGCTTTGACCTTTGGTCTTAATATGGGCAATGGGGGCTACAAGTGTAGGGGAATCTCACATTTAGTTTTGGGGGAGATGCAATGCAGGAAGCAGTACAGAGAGAAATTCTTGGCACCTTCTAGAGGGGTTTGGTGGAGTGAAGCAGGGTGGACATAAGGTAACTTTCTGCCTTTGAACTTCCAGAGCAAGGGCACAAGCTGCCAGGAGGACAGCTCCAGAGGTCACTGGAGTCTCTGACTCTACCCCTCCCCAGCAGTGAGGCCAAGTTTCTTTTACCAGCTGTGGGGGTTTGGGAGGGTCCTCTCCATAGCACCTGTGACACAGGGCAGCCTTTTACTGACTCTAAAGAAAGTTCTGGTCCAGAAAGACAAGAAAGAGCCTAGCTGAAAAGGGGAATAGTTACAGAGATTCCTCATGCCACAGACCATCTGTGAAGGGATTGGAGGGGGCTCAGGTGAGGGACACAGAGGGAGCTTGGTACAGTGCGGGACAGACACAGACAAAAGGCTTGAAAGCCTGGGGGCGACAGAGAACATGGAAAAGTGGGCTCTAGGTGTGATTCCCTGGGTTAGTTATGCAGCAGGCTGGAGAGGGAGGAGGGAGGGGATGGATGGGCTGCGAAGCCGGAGGAAGGAAGAGGAAGAACCGCCAGTTTGTGCTCAGGGTAAGGGGAGGTTCAGAGGCTAGACCAGGATGGAGCCAGCCCCAAACCCATTTTCTTCTGCCTGGACCTGGGGCTCCCACGCAATGAAGGAAATAGAGGAGGCTGAGGGTCAAGGCCCTTTGCATACTCCTCCCATCCGAGGAAGCAGAAATAATGAAAATGAACCTAATAATGCGTGATAATGGTATTAAGAATTACAGTTCACACAGCATCTTTACATGCATCATCTCACTTAATCCCAGTTAATCATATCTGAGAAACATTGCTCTGGCTTGGAAAATTTAGAAGCCTGTGTTCTAGACTCAGACCTGCTTCTGCCTGGGCAAGTAATTTCCCTTTTCTGGTCCTGAGAGTCCACAATGATAACTGTCCTGTGGTGGGTGCCAGAAATGAGTGGAGCACAGCAAGGAGAGGAAGGGACAGAGGGAACAGAGAGTTCTGAGGGAAGGAGTGCTGCCTGGCGAGGAGGGCAGGTGACAGAGGGGTGCTGCCTGGTGCCAGGGATTGTATGCCTGAGTGCCTTGCCCAGCCAGCTATAGGTGTGTGCTGGGCGAGAGGGCTCACTTGCGAAACTGAGTGTCTCCTTTCAAGAAGTGTCCAGTTGCAAATCTCCCCGCTCTGAGACAAAGGCCAGAGGCCCACAAAGGGTTTTTGTTTCCTCTACCCAAGTGCAAGGCTAATCTCTGGGTCTGGGGCCCCCATAAGGGTTGTGTACAGACTCACACACAGGTGTGCATACACATATAATTGCTTTCCCCTTTGAAGATTCCTCCCTCAGGACAGGAAGGAAATCCTTGGCTACTCAATTCTCCTTTTTCCAGAGGCCATTTCTAAAGGAGCAGTTCTCTGGTGATATTTCTCTGCCTCCAGCAATAAGTCCTGCCAAATCTTGAGGCCCAGCCCAGCAACTTGGGAGAATTTTCCAGAACAGGCAGGGTAAGGGGTGGAAATTAGAGCCCACTCTTCCCTTTCTTCTGGAGATGACTGGTAGGGAGGACTCATTCGCTGCAGAGGAAGTGGATTTATTGCAGGTGTGGGAGGAGGGGGGATCAAGGTTAGAAGCAAGAAGTCCCCAGTCCTGCATATACTTGCACCACTGTAGTCATACTGTTCACACTCAGGAGTGTGCAAACCCTGCATCTGAGGACAAAGAAACTCGGGGATGAACACACATTGCATATTAGCAAAACTGGATGCACCCATCCCAGAACCCCAAGGTTGGGTTTGTGCACTCCTCACCCAGAACTTGGGTACAGGCTCTCCAGAGCTTTCAGCCCTGGCCCACCTGCCCCTCCTTTCTCCCAGGCTAGGTCCTCAAGTCCCCAGATCCCGTTCTTTTGAACTCCCTGGCTCACAACCTCAGAGGAGGAGATCTACCAGGCTCCCGACTCCCTGACCCCACAGCTGCCCCCTCCCTGCGGGCTCACGATGCTGGCCAGCCCTTGGCCTGGAAGTAGCTATTCTGCATTTGGGACCAACGTCGGGTCGAGGGGGTGGTAAGAAGGACAGGGTGGGCCCTTCCAAGGTGGACTGGAGGCCCGCGGGGTGGCGGCGCGGTAGAGCTCAGTGCTCAGGCCTTGCTGCCACGCGGCAAGCTCTGCGGCGAGTGCAGCTCCACAGACTGGCGCCGTCGCACCTCGCGCTCCTCCCAGTCGCTGTCCGGCTCCAGGCCCTTCAGCACGGCCAGGCGCTCCGACAGGCTCTTGGCCGAGGGGAAGAGCAAGTAGTTATAGAGGAGGGAGCCCACGATGGCGCCCACCAGGGGTCCAATCCAGAAGACCTGCAGGCAAGCAGAGCGCACTGGCACAGTCTGGGGCTTAGGACATGCTCTCCTTTCTTTTCCCTGTGGGAAAGCAGGCCTCTCACACCGCTAATACAGTAAAATGCTTATTTATATAATTAGCAATGACAACATGAACTGATGAGGGCAACTTACTAGTGCAAGGGGTAATGGGGCAATTTTTGAAGCAGACTGTCTGAATGTGAAACCTGATTCCGTCTTGCTGTGTGATTTTAGCCAAGTCACTTACACTCTCTGTGCCTCAGTTTCCTTTCCCTATAAGGATGCTTACCTCCTGGGATTGTGAAAACTAAATGAATTAATATTTGCAAAGCACTTAGAACCTAGCATTAAATAGGTGATAAATAATAAAAATATGTGTTAGCTGGTATAAATATTTCCATTTACTGAGTTCTAAGTGCCAGGCACTGTGGTATCTGGTTTACACTGGTAACCTTCCTTATTTTTCCCAAGAAGCCACTAAGGTAAGAACTATTGTTATCCTCATTTACAGGTGGGGACAGGGAGGGGGAACTGAGTCTCTAGCCCATTGTACCGAAGGATGGAACACAAGTCTTCCCAGCACCCCAGAAGGTGTGTGTAGGTTTGGGGTACAGCTGCTGAGCTCCCTCCCCCATTTGTCATCCCTCTGGAAAGATTTCTGGGAAAGTGGAAGGCAGGGGTTTCAGCCATTACCCAGTGGTCGTCAAACTTGCCGGTGACGATGGCTGGAGCCAGGGAACGGGCAGGATTCATGGAGCAGCCAGTGTAGTAGATCTATGATGGGAAGGAGGGTCAAGGAGGGAAGGAGGATGAAGACAGAGCCAGGTGCCCTTGTCCCCCTCTCCAATGCTTGATCTCAACCTAAGGAATCTATATGATGGACAATTAATTTCATAATTTAATTACTGGGCTCTGTATTCATTTGAGGCTAGAGTGATATCTGTCCCTCTGGGGTGTCTGAGAATCAAAGCTTCTGGGTTGTGTGTCACTCTTGGGTGTTCTAGTATCTGTCCCTCTGGGGGTCTTTGCATCTGTCACTTTAGAGAGTTCTATGTGTGTACATCTGTTTCTTTGGGGAAGGTCTTTGGGTCTATTCCTCTAAGGAGGCTGGAACCCACAGCCATTACTTACTCCAAGGAGGTGGCCCAGTGCCACCGAGAAACCGATGGAGAGAGCAGGGCTGCCCGGATTGTCTCCATGACGCTCATCAGTGGAGGCAAAGATGCAGAGCACCAGCTGCAGGGTCAAGAAGAGCTCCACAGTCACCGCCTGGCCAGCTGTCGTGTTGTGGTTGAGCTGGGGACAGGATGGGAATTAGCAGGGAGGCACTGACCAACCATGCATCCCTCTCTGCTCCATCTTGCTGCCCACCTGCTGTTGGCTCCAGGGAGGCTTCTGGGCTGGGAGGCCAAACTCCTTAGCTGGAACTATTACTACTTTCCTCCGGGTCCCTGCCCTGAGGGAAGAGGTGGACCCCAGGAGTGCTCACAACACCCAACCAGAGGTGGAAAACAGACTCCATAGCCCCATTAGATTTACGGGCTGAGGTTATGTCTCTACAGCATGAGAGGAAATGAACGCTGTGACCCAGAGTTCCTGTTCCAGAAGCTCCTATGGGAAGAGGCTTCGACTGCAGCAGGATGTTTTGAGCCAGGTAACAGGGAGGCCTTCTTCTCTAGGCCACATGATTCTGATGCAACAGGAAGCTGGGGGGTCTTTCTTCCTGGGGTCAAATGGCTTCCCGGGATAAGGTCTAGGGACTCAGGTCTAGGGACTCTAGCCCTCAGGTCCTGATGTGCCTCTCCTCCACAAGTCCTGCGCAGGAGCCTTTCCCCTTGACTCTGCCAGCTCCCCATTTCAGGCCTTAGTTCTGCTGATGGGCTGCTGCCTGCACATCCTGTGCAGGCCAGGGTGAAGCCTTCGGACTCACATGGGGTGCCCTTGGTCCCACCAGACCCTGTCCTGGGTAAGTAGTGAACCTGGGGCTGAGCAAAGAGGCAGTTTCATAACCAGGCCACACCCAGCATGGGTTTTGTCATCCTGTATGTGCCCTGCACCCTGCCCTCTGGGCACTGCACTGGGTGAAGCTACGACAGCTCTCAACTCTCACGCTGCTTCTCCAGACTCTGAACCCCGACCCCTGGGTCTTAGACCTCAGGCAATACGCTGGGTCTTTCTAGGGTCTATCCTCACTCTGACCTTGTTTAATGTCAGAGCCTCCAGGGGATAGAGAAAAGAGCTTTGGAGGCAAATACTTTTTGGAGGCCTCTGGTTTGCTGGAGGATCCTATTCACTTTGGCCTCAGTTTCTCCTGCTGTAAATGGGAATAACAAAACACATTCTGGAGGACTGTGTGAGGACTGGAAATGACAAGGGCAGAGCCACAGCCCCATTCCTGCTGGTAAATGGCTGTGATGGTATGAATGACGGAATGGGCTGGTGTCAGATAGCTCTGGGGCTGTTTCCAGGTGCTGCCACTTACTGGTTCTGTGGTTTGTGTCAATTGGATGCTGAGCTTCAATTTGCTGCTCAGTGTGGGGGGACTACAGAATTTACCCCACAGTGTTGAACCAAGGACAAGATGGTATCTGTCCTGGCACAGGGCAGATGTACAACCATGGCAGCTTCCTGGTGGCCTGGCTGGCTCTTGGTGTCCTCAGAGGATACCTGGGACAGACTTGGAGGTCATCCGGCTCTCCCTAGCTTCAGGACAAGTCCAGCCCATTACTGCCCCATTCCGCCAGGCAGGGTTCTCTCCAGTTCCTCAAGGTGGTAAATGCTGGGAAGTATGTTGGAAGACCCTTCCCAGGCCCTTCCCTTCTGAGGCTGTAAAATGGTGGAGCAGCAGGAGTGAGTATTCCCCAGCACCTCTTAGTGCTCCCAGTGCCCTGCCATTAGGGAAGGACTTTTCTGCCATGGTCTCAGGAAGTTCCTCTTTCAGTCTAACTGGACCTCTCCCCCTTGCAAAATGAACTCATTTTCTTCTCAATGGAAATAGGCACACTCTGTTCGCCACTTTACCCATTCTAGCTTTTTTTTTTTTTTGTCCCTGGGATCCCAGCCTCATCGTGTCTTCTATTCTGAAGAAGAGATAAATCCCCCAACTCTGCCCTTCCTGTGAGGAAGGCCCCCTGTACAGATGGTAGCAGAGACTGCAGGACACTTCAGAGATATCAGAGCCCAGGGAGGGAGTAGGCCAAGAAATGTGGGACCCTGGGGCGTGAAAGAGGCCCTTACTGTCCTGCCTTGGGATGGGGGTGCAGAGTGGGAATTGTGCTGAGGGGACCAAGCCCACCATGCCACTCAGGGTCTCAGACCTGAGCAAATGCAGGTGAGAGGAAGGCTCCTGATGTCCCCTCAGCTCCCAAAGTGCCCAAGGTGCTTCCTCTGGTATTGACAGACTATAGAACTCTTGGCCCCTCATTCCCCTTCCTGAGCCTCAGCTTCTGTGTTTGTAGCCCAAGGCTTGGAAGGTGGCTTAGGAACATTGGTCAGGAGGAAAGAGCATGGGTCTCAGAGTCAAGCCCAGGTTTGAAGGGTGGGTGGTGCTTTCCCTTGCTGAATCTCAGGTCTTACAACTTTAAGAAATGAGCATGCCCATCTCTACCTGGCAGGACTGTTGGGAGGTGTTAGTGGGTGGCATGTGAGGAATGACCATCGTGAGGCCCAAAAACAGTAGATACTGCAGAAGGTCCTGTCCCTCTTCTCTCCAAAAGACCCTAGTGGCTGCACCCTAAGGTTCCTTCCAGTGCAGAAAGCCCGCCTGCTCTGAATGCTGTCCCCTGCTGAGTTCTGGCCCAGTCCTCACTGTACTGTAGACATCGGGTCCAACAGAAACCTCGATGCCCTCTTCCTCTAGATTTGTGGCGGAAGATCCAGCCGACCATCCATGCCCGGCCTCCATTCTGACACCTCCTCCCTGTTCTCCCAGGGTGCGGTGCTCCTGGCTCCAGCCCGTCTCTAGCTCTCTTTCTCCCCACCCAGACCCCCAGCCAGAGCCCATCCCTCCCATCTCATCCCTTACAGGACCTGCCCCTGGTGGAAGGGGCCAAGTTTTGGCTACTCACAGCATTGACAGCTAGGTCCCCGCGGATTTCTGCTGGCGTGATCTCATGGAGCAGAGCGGCCCCCGCCACAGCCCCCAGCAGCTGGGCAGCCAGGTAGAAGGCAGCCCGGAGGAAGGACACGTGGCAGCCCACCAGGAAGGCTACAGTCACAGCAGGGTTGATGTGGGCCCCGCTGACCTGGCCCAGAGCTTGTACCAGGGTGCCGATGCCTAGGCCGAAGGCCATGGCGATCTGCAGCACAGAGGGTTGGGCCTGCGGCCAGTTGAGGGCTGAGCCCAGGCCAAAGAAGACAAAGAGGAGTGTGGCCAGGAACTCGGCGAACACGGCCCTGGAGAAGGCTATGGACCGGAGCTCCCACATGCTGCGGGGCCTTACGCGGGCCGCCCGGCGGCTGGGGCCAGGAGGTTTGTGGTGCTCTCTGTCTCTCTCTCTGGGGCCCTGGGCGGCTGGGCTGTGCGCACTTATAGGGTGCCTCCATCCTGGATCTGGGCATGTGGGATGGAGGTGGAGTTTAGGCCAATACCTCTTCTCCCTCATGGCTGCCCCCGCTCCCAACCTTGGCCCCTGCCCACCTGCATGTCTATCACCCCATCTTTGCTTTCACAGATGACTAATGTTCCCCATTAATGAGCTCCAGATAAGGACTGACGTCCCCTGTTTTCCGTGTTTGTTCCCTTGGTTACCCCAGGGTTACTGCCCCAGGGCCTCCCCAACCCCCACAGCAATCTGCAAATGCCCGTCCTCTATAGCACAGTGCAGCCAATGTCCCTCTCTCACCCAGAACTGACCATGAGATGTCAAAGCTACCTAGCTTCTAGTGACTGGGAATTTCTTCCTGCTGTCTGACCTCCATTTATTCCTTCTTGAAGGGGATGGAAAACAACTGGTCAACTTGTGACAAAGTTCCAAGGCATAAAGGAACTTTGTGTTTTGTGCTTTCTTGTGGTTAATCTCCCCTAAGTCATTAAGCATCAGCTCTTCCCTGGAGTCCCAACCAGAGAGCAGCTCCCATAGCCTGGAGGCAGGGGTAGTTTCAGTGGTACTAGGACCCAGGGTCAACTGAGGAAGCTGACTTCCATTCCAGCATCACCCTGCTCCTGCTCTGACACACAATTGTTTTGTTCTTTCTCTGTAAAATGGAGGCATGAAACTACCTTACAGGATTGGGATTTGAATTAAAAGAAACAATGGGTATAAAGCCCTCAAAGCAGCACCTGGCCCACAGTAGTCATTACCAATGGTTTTATTTGTGCTCTGAGAGGAACAGGTCCCTAAACTCAGGGGCCCAGAAGCTGTGACAGGCTCTAGGCACCCCCTGGAGTTCAGAGCCATCTGGGCCACAGAGTGAGACATTTCTGTGGGGTGGTGAGCTGTGCAGGCTCTGGGAGACCATGATACCTGATAAGCGACTCTCTGGCCTTGGTGCCACTAAGTCCAACCAGTGTCCCCATAAGGCCATCCCCTGCTATCACTGCTATAGTCACTGGGGTGCGGGAGAGGCTCTTCCCTGAGCCCTCTAGCCCTGCCCCTTCGTTGAGGGGATCACAGTGAGGTCAGGAGGATGGGCTTCTGGACCTCTAGGCCAGTAGGTCCTTGGGCAAGTCACAGTCCCAGAAATGGAAATATGGGAGGGGTTGGAAACTACAGTGTAGAACTCCTTGTGTTATATCCTAGGAGAGACAGTAAGGCCCAGAGAGGGCAAGTAGCTTACCCAAGGTGGTCCAGCAAGTTGGTGGCTGATCTGGGACTGGGACCTAGTCTGGAGAGCTTTCCACAGAGCCCTCCACTGCCAAGCCACACTCCAAGTATTAGCTTCCTTCCACACAAAACTGTGTTGAGAATGCGGTAAGGGAATGAATGGGAAAGTGTTTGCAGCCAAGACTGCAACACACACACACACACACACACACACACACACACACACACACACACACGGGCCTGCAACTCCCACTATTCAAGAGGAGGAGGGGGAGGAAGAAACAACTACAAATAACTCAAATGGATGGAAGCTCCAAAAAGAGAGGAATTCTTGTGGGGTTTGTGCCTAGGACAGGGAATGAGACACAGGCTCCTGTACCCTGGTACTGTACCCTCCTGGAGCATTCCAGAAGGAGAAGGCAGCCTGGACCTGCCTTATGACCCTGGGACCCACCTCCAGATTTGGTCTATAGAAAGAGACAAGAATCCAGAGGGGTCTGGCTGGGTAGCCTGCTCCCATCCAGGTTCTGTGCCTCCTCTACTCCCTCCATTTGTGATTTCATGTACACTGACCATACCAACACACCAAGTTCCCACCTGGGCCTCAGGGGTTCCTGGGGAACTCTCCCCTTATGACCTGAAGTTGTGATAATGTTGCCCAAACCTACCCTCAACCACTTGAGTTGCTGTGTGTGCTTGGATGGGCCACACACCTTTTCTGCTTTCCCCTTTTTCATCTAGATTTTGTGATCATGTGACTCGCTGACCTGTGGTTCTGCCCCTATCACAGTCAGGTGTCATGATAAACCCAGAATAGACGTCGTGGCTTCTCAGTAGCCCACGAAGCCTCAATCCAAGTTTCTGTTTCTGGAGTGGTATGGTATGGGGTGTGGGGGTTGTGTATGTGTGTGTGTGCACGCTTGTGCGTGTGTTATTCAATTGCACAATCCTACATTTAGAGCCACAGGACTGGGGGTGCAGCTCAGTGGTAGAGCACGTTCACGGCTTGTGTGAGGCCTGGGGTTCCATCCCAAGTACCCAAGGGAGAGAAAAAAAGAAAGAAAAAGAAACTGATGGAATTTTAGAGATTATCTAGCCTGTGGGTCTCATTTTACAGATTAGAACATGAAGTCTGGAGGGATCGTGACTCACTGGATCACGCAGTTTACGACAGCAGTCAGGACACTCTTGTCTGGCCCTGAGCCTGGAATGAGGAGGAGGGGCCAACCATGACTGCGTCCCCACCTGGCCCAAGCTTTGCATGGGGCTTTGCTTTCTGCAAGGAAGGAAGGTGTTCTAGTCAGGGTCAGTAGGGCTCCTGCTGTGCTTCTGAGTGGGCCTTATCTACAGCCATCACCACAGGAGTGAGCCCTCAGCCTTCAGGAGTCTAAGGAGCCAATGACACACCTGAGATGCACTACTGATTAGACTATGACCAAAAATGCAGACCAAAAAAGCTTTCTTGGAGATGGTTGCACACCTCTGTGAATGCATCTGAGACCGCTGAACTATGCCTTTAACAATTGCTAAGATGGGAAGTTTTATGTTATATGTATTTCACCACCATTAAAAATGATATTTTTTTTTTAAATGAGAGAAAGAAGCTGACCAAAAAAAATCTTACCAGCTAACAATTTTGTTTTTTATTACTTATTAAAAGAAGTCTTTTAGATTTACTTGGATATCAGTTTTTCAAGTCAAACTCACCTCTATTTATTTATTTATTTTTAATTGGGAATTGAACCCAGGGTCTTGATCCACATCCCTGCCCTTTTAATTTTATTCTGAGGCAGGATCCCGCCAAATTACCCTGAAACATGATCCTCCTGCATCAGTCTACTGAGTAGCTGGGATTACAGTCACGTGCCCCGACTCTTGTACATAAAAAAGAAATCAGGGCTGGTGCTGTGGCTCAGTGGCAGAGCACTTGCCTGGTACATGTAAAGCACTGGGTTCGATCGTTAGCACTGCATACAAAAATAAGCAAATAAGATAAAGGCATGCTGTCCATCTACAACTACAAAAACAACAACAAAAATTAAAAAAAAAAAAAAGGAAATCATAGGCAAAACAGATTGATCAAAACAGTCTCCAAATTTCTTCACAGAGTTCGACTTTCCTAATCCCTTTTTATCTCAGAGGTTTTTGCTGTAGCCTCTGTTCCATCAGAATGGCCCATCTCTTAAAATATTGTCTACTTCTTCCCAGAACTTCTTTTCAAGCCCCAGATACTCATTCTGTAAGGATTATTGCTTCATGTGTGACCAGTGATCACTCTGCCCTTTTCTTACTAATAAAACAACAACACACATTCATCTTACTTTCTTAGGTCCGGTAAACACTTGGCTGCTGGTTTGCAAGAAAATTTGAAATTATAGTCATTCTTTAATGACAACTATTTGCTTCACTAATATCAAATTCTTGCTGCTCCTCCGTTTCCACGCCTTTCTGGGTACACAATAAGTACTTAAATGTTAAACCACAGTGTAACCTTTTCGAAAACATCTTAAATGGCAATTAAGCTGATCCTACCCAGGAAATAGAAGACACTGGAAACTTTCCTGAGCAAGTTTAGGTTTGCACAGGCAATGACAACCACTCCCAGCTGCTGCAGGATGCTACAATTGAAAGACATTACAATGGGAAAACAAAATATGCCTTAGGATTAATGAAATATTTCAATTAATTATTAATTATTAATATATTATATTAAACATGTGTTTAGTGCCCACTCTGCCATGCGCTGTTCTAGACATTCTGCAAATCCTCACAGCCATCTTATGAACCAGAAATTATTACCCCAGTTTTTAAAGATAAGGAAAATGAGGTAGAGAGAGTTTAAATTTCCTGAGGTCACACAGCTAGCAAGCGGGAAGGTAGAATAGGAACCCCAGTCTGGCTTCAAGAGGACATTTAAAATTCTTTTTTAGTTATAAATGGACACAATGCATTTACTTTATTTATTTATTTATTTAATGTGGTGCTGAAGATCAAATCAGAGCCTCTCCATCTTGGCAAGAACTCTATAGACTAAGCTACAACCCCAGCCCTCAGGGCGGCGACATTCTTACATTTTATAAAATGTGAAAGGCAATCCCTACCTCACCCCTTGAAGTAATCAAAATAAGAAAGAAGTGTAAGAGAGAGCTAAAGTCCTCTGAATAACAAAATGGATTAGAGTGTCTCTTGCTGGAGGACTGAAGGAGGAGGCTGGCACTCTGGAAAAGGGGAGTTGGGAAGGTGTTTGTAGGGTGCTGGGCCTGTGTGAGGGAATTTGGGAAACCTGTCCTCTCTGATGATTGACACCAGGTGTGTTTCCTGCTCTGTATTGAGATGCAAATACACTCCACTTTTCCCAAGGTTGGTAGGAGCCACAGCCTTTGAAGCTGGGGATTTAGGGAGAAGGAACCGGGCTAATCCACAGTCTGGGAGATCAGGTCTTAGGCAGCAAACTGGCAGAAGTGAGAAGCTGGTGCTCAGGCTCCTCAAGATGTCAGGGATATCCTGGTGGTGTTGGAGCTGTGCAGTTCCCGAGCAGAGTATGAGCCATTTGGTTTCTGTGTAGGGTTTCCAGATAAAATACAGGACATCCGAGCTGGGTGTGTTGGGGCACGCCTGTAATCCAGGTGGATCTGGAGACTGAGACAAGAAGATCACAAAGTTCAAGACCAGTCTCAACAATTTAGCAAAACCCTGTCTCAAAATAAAAAATGAAAAGGATTGGGGATATAGCTCAGTTCAATCCCCAGTCAAACAAAACACAATAAAAGAAAATAATCTCAGATGAACAACAAATGATTTTTGAACGACATTTCAAGCAAAAAAAAATATATACATAAATAAATAAATATATATATTTTTTTGCTGCCATATATACATGGTATGGGTGATTGAACCCAGGGATGCTTAACCACTGAGCCACATCCCTAGCCCTTGTTTATATTTTATTTAGAGATAGAGTCTCACTGAGTTGTTTGGAGCCTTGCTAAGTTGCTGAAGCTGGCTTTGAACTGGCAATCCTCTTGTCTCATTCTCCCAAGGTGCTGGGATTATAGGCATATTTGGGATATACTTAGACTAAAAAAATAATTCTTTGTTTTACTGAAGACTTAGGGCATCTGAGTTACAAACCAAATCCTGACAAGGACTTTGGGGGAATGAATCTTATTAGCTCCATTTTACCCAAAAGATATTCTAGTAGTTGTCCAAGATCACAAGGCTTGTAAGTGGCAGAGATGAGCTAGGAATATAGAAAGTTGGGAATTTTCCCAACCACAGGTGACTGCTTCCTCCAAATCCCACCTGGAAGTTGGGGTGCTCCTCAGGCCCAGGTGAAGGTAGGGGGTGTCACAGATACAGAATGCAGAAGAAGGACAGCTTTCTGCAGTCTTCCTCCTGCCCATTGAGGTGGGGGAAGGGATGAAGACATATTCTTGTTTTAGGTTATGGTCAGATCTTGGACTTGGTGTGACCCTCTCTAACCCTGCATCTCTGAGCCCTGATCCATGTGCCTGGAATTTGTGTCCGTACTATCTTCTCATGGCTAAATCTACTTCAAACTCTAGGCCAGTGGTTTTCAAACCTTTTTGATTGAGACCTGCAGTTTTTATCCTAACCCGTAAACATTATCTCAAGTAGATCCATCGATCGACATAGCCAACATTTCACAAAACAGCATTTCCTAAGTATAATGTTTTATATCCTATTCTATTTCACTAAAAAGTAATTCAGGTCATGACTAAATTGATTTCATTATCCATAACAGGTTGTCACTCACAATTTGAAAAAATGCTGCTCAACGTCCCAGCTGAAACAGCTCTTTCTCACTGGAGGAGACATCCTGTATCCCCACTAATACCCTCTACCCCAGGGATAACCCAGTGGTTCATCCTGCCTTTCTGTGTACTTGGAGGCTTGTGATGACCTGTTCAGCATCTGGCTTCTCCTCTGGACTGAGGCTTCCTGGAAGGCAGGGGCCATAGCTAAGTTTGTTCACCAGTGTACCCCCCAGCACAGGGCCAGGCACACCACAGATGCTCAATAAGTGTCTATCATGTGAATGAATGAGCGAACTGCCAACCCTTGCCCCCTTAGGCCCACCCTGACCCTAACCCTGACCCTGTTAAAGCCTACATGGTCCTCAGGGACCTCATTCAGAGGGAGAAACTGATTCTCGGAACTTGGGTGGAGAGAGTGAGTATGTGCATTCTGTGCTTTGGTGGGGTGGGGAGGGGCCAGGAGCAAGTTTGCTCACATGTGACAAAAATTAGGTATGAGTGAAAGAGCTGGGAGCAGAGATTTCTAGTAACTTGCCTTGTGAAATAGTAAGTTCCTATTGCTCAGAGAGGTCCAAACAGGGGAGCAAACTCAGGACAAGTGGTGGGAGGAGTTTATGCACCAAGGGAGACTGGACAAGCAGCATGGAGAAGCAAAGGCTGAAGGCTAATGAAGCATTCACACAGGAGAGCAGCTGGGAGCCATTGTGGGCACTAGCAGGAGGGGTTAACCAGCTGGAAGAAGTTGGAGGAGGACATATTTCCTATACTGTTCCTTTCTTGGCTGCTCTGCTTCTAGTCACCTGCTTCTTCCCACATCACATCTGGGGGAGGTTGGCCAGGTTGGAGGCCTGGATGAGCTGAGGGTGCCTTGGTATCTACTGTCACCACCCCCCAAATCCCTGCTCCTGGGCTTCTGTAAATCCTGGGGTCCCTTCCCTCCAGGATGAGGGCAAAGGGGATGGAATTTGACAAATGGCCTAGAAGAGTTGATGTATTTGTCCTATAGAGAGAAAGGGGAGCTGTGAATGCCAGAACCAGGCTATACCAGGGTCATTACCAGAAAAGGGGCTGGTAACAAGCAACACCCCATGACCTTACATGCAAAGGTCACCAAGCCTGTTTGATTCCCCACTCAGAAACAGCTGCAGCCACGCCATCCTGGCCTCCCATTATCTGCCTCCAGCATTTGTGGGCTCAAGTGACTGGGTGACAAGCAGGATCCTGGGAGAGGGACTCCCCAGGGTCCCTCCCCCCCCCCCCCATCAGGCTTTCTTCTTCTTCCTGCAACCCCTAGCCCACCCCCTCCTGTGCCTCCCTGGCCTGAGCCTACCCAACCTACCATCCCTCCTCCAGGTCTGCCCTGTCCTGCATTGGTATGAGGCTCACACTGTCCTCCCAATTATATGGCAAAGTGGGTACAAACCCTATTTATGGATTCAGGAAAAGGAGGCTGTAGAACACCAGCATGGACTCCACCTCCCCTGCCCTGCCCACAGCACCATCTCCCACCTCCATCAGAACATGGATCATGCTGTCTGGGATGATTTGCTTAAGCTCTGAGGACAGGAGCTGTATCTAATCCACTTTTGTTGCCCTAATACTTCACACATGATTGGTATGGAGTAGACGCTCAAAAAAAAATGTTTGTAGAATGAACTAAATGTTTGCCCAAGGTCAAACAGCTAGGAAGTAGTCAATCCATCATTCATACTTAGATCTTCCTGGATCCCAACCCAACTCCACACCCTTCACCCTCCTCCAGGAAGCCTCTCTTGTCTTAGTCAAGGTGCACCCCCTTCCCCCTCCCAAGAACCCTGGGCTTTTGTTCCTACCTGGACAGGCTCTCAGCCTGGCTCTGATAACCCTTATTCTTCACACAAAATCTGGGAGGCTTTCTGCAAGTGCAGGATACCCAGGCTGAGGGTGCAGAGCTCAGGAAAGGTCCCAGTGGTATCCTTCTGCTTGCTGACCCCTGCTTGTCCAGCCACAATTTGGCCCAGTACTGGGCCTGCTAGTTCTCACTAGGGCCAGCTCAGCCTTGGTACTCTCCCAGGGTGGATCCAGGTGGGGCACATAATCCTCTGCTCATTTTGCTGCAATTCAATATCAGCTTCCAATTTGCACGCTCTGCTGGGTCCTGCCTTCTACTAGGAGGAGGGGTACTGCGTATTCCCCACAGCAATACTGAGGGCCCCTTGGGTATCCCTCTGGCTGACCTCACTCCCAGGCTTGCTCAGGGCTGACCACTGGCCTTGGGGTGGAGAGACCACTATCTTCCCCAACAGAGCAAGGCCTGAATGTCCAGCAGCCTGGTGAATTCAGTTCCACCTCATAGGCTACACAGCTGTGGAATCCAAAGCCAGGCAAACTTTCCCACCTTCTGTGTTAATCTATATAAAAGTACCTGTATCTGGGCAGGTGTTCAAAAATACAAGTTGAGCCTTATCCAAGGGTCAAGGATCCTGTAGCTCTGGGAGGTCCTTTACTAACTACCCACATATTAGCTGCAATGTTGGCTCATTGTCTCTTTTTCTAGTTGGTGGATGCCAGTTTTCTTGGGATTTTTTAGGACACTTGAAATAGTTCATTGTATTTATTTATTCATGCAACAAATAGTTATTGCACACCAACCATGTGCCAAGTACTATTCTGGGCTTTTGAGATATATCAGGGAACAAACTGGCAAACATCCCTGACCTGATAGCACTTTATAGTTACGGAGTAGGGTATTCAGTTTAAGGGGCAGATTCTTAGATAGCCCCTCTCAGCCTGTTCCCCACTTTTTTTTTTTTTTTTTTGGTAATGGGGATTGAACTCAGGGTAATTTGTACATACCTGGCTACAGTAGCACTATTCCAAATAGCCAAAAGATAGAAACAACCCAAATGCCCATCAATAAATGAATGGATAAACATGAACATGCTACATCTACACAATGGAATATTATTCAACTATAAAAAGAATAGAGTACTGTTAACACGCTACTACATGGGTGAATCTTGAAAGCATTTTGTTGAGTGACAGAAGTCAGACATAAAAAGGTCACATATTAAATGATCCCATTTAGAGGAAATGTCTAAAACAGGCAAACCCAAAGAGTCATTGAATAAATAGATGAGTGGCTGCCAAAAACTGCCCACCACACCCGGCCTGAGCTGTAAATGTTGAGATGGTTAAACTGGAAATTTTTGTGTTGCTTTATAGTTAAAAAAAAAAAAAAGTGTACTGCAGCAGTGGCCTTGCCCACACTAGATTTCTTTTCTTTCTAGGGGATAGGCACTAGGGATTGAAGCCAGCAGTGCTTTACCACTGAACCACATCCCCAGACTTTTTTTTTAAAAAACTTTTTATTTTGAGACAGGGCCTCACTAAATTGCTGAAGCCAGCTTGAACTTCAGCTCCCCTGCCTCAGCCTCCCTGTCCCCAGTCACTGGGATGTGCCACCACACCTGGCCCTTGTATTTTCTCCACTTCCCCTCGAGCCTTTGCACATGCTGGTCCTTCTCCCTGGGGTGTTCATCCCTTACCTCTTCTCTTAGTTGACACATCTTTGTCCTTTGGCTCTCAGCTTGACCCTTGCTCCCTCAGAGAGGACCAAGTTCCTATGTCACCTGCTCAGAGAACCATGTACCACTCCAGCCGAGCACACACCTTGGTCATGATTATAGTATTTCTATGAGGGCTATCTCATTCCTAAATTGTAAGCTCCATGAGAAACCTGTGCATTTTTTTGCTCTCTGATGTATTCCCCAGGGCCTGGCTCAGTCTTGGCACATTGTAGTTTCTCCATAAATACTTACTACGTGCATAAATCACTGTCTCTATGGGAATTCTAATAGAATACTTCCCCACCAACCTCATCCCAGCCCATTTCCCTGCCACTGCCACTGCCACTGCCACCGCCACCATTGATCCCTGATAAGCACCTCAACTCATTGTCATAAGTGCCACCACCAGACCCCACTGACAGGTCAGGACAAGGCCAACAGAAGGCAGAAATGGCAATGAAGAGGAGCCGCTAAACTTGCAGGCAGCTTAGGCGTGGAGATGGAGTGAAGGATGAAGTACAGGTTGAAGGTGGGTATTAGGGTGAGAGAAGTCAAGTGCCAGGTGGAGCAATTGTCAGAGTGGGAAAAGGGAACATGAGTTAAGTCAAGGCTGCAGGGGGTGGGCTCGATGATAAGTGCCTGTTGAATAGGAATAAAGGACACGCCAGGACCTGCAGGTAAATACCTGTCCCATAGCAGAGCACAAGGATGGATTCTGGGGACATTAAAAAGGAGCCTCGAGGGCTGGGGTTGTGGCTCAGTGGTAGAGTGCTTGCCTAGCATGCACAAGGCACTGGGTTCGATCCTCAGCACCACATAAATGTAAAATAAAGATATTTGGGGAAAAAAAGAGCCTCCAGCTGGGCATGGAGGAGCACACCTGTAATCCTAGTGGCTCGGGGTGCTAAGGCAGGAGGATCACAGGTTCAAAGCCCTAAGCAACTTAGCAAGAACCTGTCTCAAAATAAAAAAATTTTTTAAAAAGAGCTGGGCAATCCCAAAAAACCAAAGGCCAAATGTTCTCTTGGATGTGCAGATGCTGACACACAAGTGGGGGTGGGGGGTGATGGGAAGTTCACTGGATTAGACAAAGGGAATGAAGGGAAGGGAGAGGGACAGGAATAGGAAAGACAGTAGAACGAATCAGACATAACTCACCTATGTTCACATATGAATACACGACCAGTGAGATTCCACATCATGTTCAACCACAAGAATGGGAAGTTATACTCCATGTATGTATAATATGTCAAAATACACTGTACTGTTGTGTTATCTAAAAAGAACAAATAAAAGAAAGAAAGAAAGAAAGAAAGGGCTGGGGATGTGGCTCAGTGGTTAAGTGCCTCTGAGTCCAATCCCTGGTATAAAAAAAAAAAAAAAAGGCGCCTCGAGGTGACTTGGAGGGTGGTTGGACTAGGTTTGAGGGAGAAAGAGGAGTGCAGAATGACTGGACCCTCCTGTCCTGTGGGAGCTGGGGAGCTAGGGATGGGGGAGGATTCCAGGAGAGGTGGTGATGGGCGTTCTGGGTGTTCTGGTGTTGATGTGCTTTTGGGACGGGCAAGAGAAGGCTCTGGGGAGTTTCAGGGGCCAGAAGGCAGTGGGTGGGAGCAGGGGAGGAGGCAGGGGCTTCGGTGATGATGGGGGAACTGGGGGATGCTGGTTGGAGAGAGGCAAGAGGGGATAAGAGATGGACTCCATTCCCAAGGAAGATGGAGGGGCCAGACTCCAGAACGCAGCTGTTCCCAGCCTGGGAGAGGGAGGGCCATGTTTCAGGAAGGAGGAAAAGCCAGCATGTGTGATGGTGAAATGTGAAGGTGAGGTGGCAGGAAGTTGAGAGACTTCCCATGTTTGGGTTTCTGCTTTCTTTGTGAATGAGGATGAAGGTCAGCTGCTCAGAGTGAGGCTGGCAGAGGTGGTACCAGGAGGCCTGGAGAGGCTTGGAATAGTTGCATCAGAGAACGGAGATGCTGGGGGCGGGGGCCTGTGGAGAAGGGACAACAGAGAGGGCCTATTGGAGGCCAGAGGCCAGACCTGCAGGTGGCTTACTGTTCTCCAACAGGGCTCAGACATCCAGGGTGGAAGCCCAGAAGGCAGCCAGCTCCTTAGGCCCAGAGGGTGCAGGGGGTGCAATGGATGCTAGGTAAGGGGTGGCTGACAGGGAGGACAGGAAGGCCAGAGGGGCTTGGAGGTTGGGAGAAGGCCATGGTGGGGTTCTGAAAGTCCAGGGGAATGAGACTGTAGGACAGACAGACAGGCAGGAATGAGGACACCAGAGCACAGAGGGATGTGGCCAGAGAAGGATGTTTGAGTTGAGAGCATAGAAAACTTTTTAGGAAAGACAAGCTCTCTGTGTGACCCTGGGAGGTGCTGACTTAGGTGGAGAAGGGATGGCCTTTGGAACCAAGAAGAGGCTGGGTGCTCACCATGAAGAGCAGAGCTTCCAGGATATCCAGGAGGTACTGAGAAGGTTCTAGAATAACACGAGGGGGAGTCTTGTCCAGGACTCTGTCAAGAGTGGGAAGCGAGAGAAGGAGTAGGAAGCAGAGCAGGAAAAGCTGATGGCCCCATGTGCCCCAGTGTTGGGTGGTGATGATTAAACGTAGGTTTCTAGAACAATGTCCTGTGACAGATTCCAGTGCAAGGGGAATCCAGGCCTCTCTGCAGCATTCAGCTATGGCTGGGGTTGCATTTCCTAGGAATCCAGGACTCTCTGGCCCTACACACATTCTTTTCATCTGGCCCTCAGCATCCTTGCGACAGTTGCACAAGACTGTGTATTTACTGAATGCCCCTGAGTTGGACACTTGGACATGATTGAAACGGTGAATTTTGAGCCAACTAATCCATTCTCTGACCACAGGGACCATCTAGTCCCTAGACTGCAGCCAGAGTAATGGCAGCACTCCCAGCCTCCCCTGGACAGGACTTGTTCCCACTCCCTGTTGCCCGCAGGTTGGGCTCCAACGCCATCTTGCAGTCTCCCCTCTCCCACACAGACCACACTTGCATTACCCGGCTCCCTACTCTCTGGGCCTATTCTCTCCTGCCTCCAGGCTGTGCGCCTTCTCCACCCTCTGGTTGGATTCTGGCCCCCACCCACTCTTCCTCCAGGAAGCCTTCCTTGATGAACCAAGACTGCCCCTCCTGGGTGTTCTAGAGTACTCTGGACTTCCTTATCACAGAGCTGTCACAGCACTGTGATCATCTCTGCTCTGGCCTGCTTTTCCACCATGGGTACAGAGCTGGGTCTTGAGTCTCCAACACCCAGCCCAAGTGTGGATGCTCAATAAAAATGTGTGGAATGCATTGTCTGGTTTGTGGAATTGGCCTGGGCTGAGTGGCAGGAGACCTATTTAGTTCAAAGGAACCATGTCTGATTCCCTTTGCTCAGTGACCTTCCTAGACAGTTGCTCTGAGGGACAAGGACAGTATCAGGGATGGATCCGAATTACCTAGAGGGCTTTTTGGCAATATAATTGCTTCCCTCCCACCCACCATGGAGGCCTGCTGTTGAAATAGGGTGGGCATGAGGTGGTACATACATATTTGAGGAAGCTCCCCCGGTGATGCTGACCCTGTAACTCCCTCAGAGCCACTTTTCAAGGCTTGTGTCAGGACTCTACCAAGAATGGGGAGGGAGAGAAGGAGCAGAAAGTAGAGCAGGAAAAGCTGATGGCCACATGGGCCCATGTGTTGGGTGGTGATGACTGGACACAGGTTTCTAGAACAATTCCCTTGGCAGACCCTAGTGCAAGAGGAATGCAGACCTCTCTGCAGCAGTCAGCTTTGGCTGGGGTCCTGCTGTCTTTGAGGTGGTAACAATTGCCCCTGGGATTCAAATCAAAGTCTGCTGGACTCTGAAGGCCTTGCACTGTGATGTCGCTTCCATGACCACAGCACCGTCCCTCCCTTCATGACCTACACCCCAACAAATTACCATCACAGAGACCAGCCACCGTGCCTCCTCACAGGGCCCCTTACCCCACAACCATCACACCATCAGCACAGCCTGGTCTCAGGGAACCCACTCCTGCTGCAACCCACATCCCTCTCTTACCAGTGGTCTGGCCATGATACTGAGTCACACTGTTGAATCCACAACCCATGCTTCTTCCCAAGGGAAGACTTTCCCTAGCTGTGGTCCTTATCCTCAGGATTTATCTCTGCCCCAGACATCAACTTTCATAATCATTGATGGCCTCAGGGCCTTTTGGAGGTAGGGTCCTACTCTAAGGTCCATGTGTATGTGTATGTGTCTAAGAGACCGTAGCTTTCATTAAGGTCTCACAGGAAATTCAAGCCTCTGAACAAGTGCCCACTTCATCCCTCAGAGAACTCCTCTTTACCCATCAAAACTCTATTCAGACAAAACTGACTTTAGACTTGTTCCCACAACCTACTTGTCTCCACAACCTTTCTAGAGCTCCATATCTTTATTGTGCTGAATTTACCAAAATTTACCATTTTGCCTTTTCCCCTAATGTCTGCTCCCTGAAGGCAGGGCTCATAACTATTCACCTTTACTTTCTAGAGTTGCACCAGCCTATAGCACATGCTCCAAACTGTGTCCTCTAACCAAACTGTGTCCTCTAACCAGTCCCCTCTAACTGTGTCCTCTAACCAGACCATAGGTCTCATCTATCACAAAGTTCCAGAAATTTCTCCTCTTTCAAGAAGCCTACCCAGAAGGCTAGCAGGCAAGCACTTCTTCATTCCAAGGTGATTCCCTCAATGGTCTTCCCACCTCACTGTGCAAAAGCCCAGGACCATGCCTGGAAGACAGAAGAAATAGATCCAAGGCTGGACTGGTGGCTTGTCTTCATTGGTCATCATTTATCTGTTTCTGAGTTAAGTCCAAATATCCAACCAAGGCCTCTAGGTGTCTTGATATCAAGTTCCAAATCTTCAGCACTCAAGGCACACCACCCAACCCCCTGCCCACTGCCTCTCTCTCCCCTCCTCACTCCATCAATTTCCGGAAACTTCATTCCTCCAGAGGTGACACTTGGGTTCCCTGCACAACCTCATATTGCCTAGAATATTTCATGGAGAATGCCCAGGCCATAACACCTTCTCCTGGGACACTCATTTCATAGTGTCCCCTCTTCTTCCACATCCATTCATGAATCTCCTTTTCCAAGATCTCTCTGACCTTCTCCTCTCTTCCAAACTCCCTCCCTTCCTGCCCCCAGCTCAAGGTCCATCCTGATTTACTCTGGGTGTGGCTCTGGCTTCCCATCAGGGGGTACGATTCTTGTCCTCAAGCAGACTTCACCGCACCCTAGAGTCATGGACAGACTTGAGGAGCAGGGCTAGAAATCAAGAGCTCTCAGAGGTACAGGAGGAGGCAGTCCCTGGGGGCCAGGCCAGACTGCACTCCTGAAGTGAAGCCCCTGATGTTTTCTCCCTGAAGCTGTAGGGAGCAATTATCAAGTGTTCTAGAAACTACAGTCCCATCAACAGTTTCCAGATAGTCCCCTGGAGAAATGTGAGACAGTCCTCACCCCAGAGGACTTGTCCAGTAGGCATGAGCAGGCAGCCTGCTGGGGTAAAGGGGCACAGGGTGGAACTGGGGGCTGAGGTCAGGGAGGGGTTCACACACCACAATTCTGCTGCCAATTCCAGGGAGAGTTGGAACCCTAAGATCTGTGGTTTATCAAGAAAGTTAGGCTGTCTGTCTTAACAGCGGTTCCTGGGACCAGGCTACTCCTGACTGTATTTCACCAGGGACACCAGGCTCCGAACATTTTCTTGACATGAGACTGCAATTAAGTAACTCAGCCATAAAAAACCTCTGTTTGACTGGAATTCTATCAACCCAGGGTGGCTCTGCATGCTATCTGCCGCAGATCTGAGTCTGCTCCATACATCTTCCAGTTAACAAGAAATGGGGAAACAAATTAATCATTGCTTACACTTGATCCGTTCAGTAGGCAGCATTTTTCAAAGCCTGAGATCCCTGGTGGCAGTGGGGTGGGGATAAATAATAGAAGCATTCTTTGGTGATGAAAAGGTAAAAAACTATTATTCACCCCAACACTACAAAGGATGAAACTGAAGTCCAGAGAGGGAAAGAGATTTTCCCAAGGTCACATAGTAAACTGTGGATGGATGTCAAATTTGAGGACAAGTCTTTAATTCCTGAACCACAGCACTTTCCACTAGTCTACCTGCCTTCTCTCCCCTCCAGGGACTGCAGACATCCCCCCCGTTCTTACATGAGTTACTCCATTTTACATTTGTAGGCCCCCATTCCTCATGAGAGCCTCTGGTTACACAGTTGTGTTCAGTTGGTAAAAATGCATCACTAAATACATGCATTATAATGTATGTTTGTATACTTCAATTAAAAATTTAAATTCTAAATTTTTTTGTGTGTGTATATGGTGCTGGAGATTGAACACAGGGCCTTATGCATGTGAGGCAAGCACTCTACCAACTGAGCTATATCCCCAGCCCCTTAAATTCTAAATTTAAGGGATTAATAAACACTTGTCTTGATGAATGGAAAAAAAACACTGGGGCTACTTCTAAGTAAAGCGTTAGATATTGGTGAGCAATCTGCAGTGCTGGAGAGACTCTCCCTCTCCATAGTTTGGCCTAAAGGCCAGCAGGGCAGATGGAAAATCCTTCATGTGGCAACCCCCAAGCTTCATCAGGACCAGTACCCTCTGGCCTGGTTCATGAGGGGCCTCCTGGGATTTGAGCTGCAGTGAATTTGCAGTGGGTCAGGACCTTGAGGGGAACACAGGGGCTGGCGACAGGGAGGTAGCAGGCAGACAGGAGGCAGCTGACGGTGAAAGCCCTCCTGAGGAAAGGACAGCTGGAACCCAGGCCTGGTGGGCCTGTGAGTTGTGGGCTGGCTCAGGTGAACACCATGACATCTTTCAGTTTCTGCCTTGCCCAGATCTTGGGAGGAGAATGTGTCCATTGGTACAAGCATGTTCCTGTGAACTCGCCCTTCCTCCAGGTGTTCCCTCTGCCAGGAACACCTTGTCTACTGTCCGAAAGCCTCATCTTTGTCTCTTCCTGTCAAAAATCTAGGCAAGCTTGAAACTCAGTTTAAAAATGTGGTGTGGGTTGACACCTCCCTGCCTCCCAGGCCAAAAGAATCCCTCCCCTTGGCCCATCGTGTGACCTAGCTCTCCCCTACTGATTCCAAAAGTGGTCACCACTTCTGGACTGGTTGCTCCTGGTTGCAGGGGCTCTGTAACCCTAGCTCTTTACTCAGGATTGCTTAAGGGACAAATACGTGCCTAGAGCTCTGGGAGCACATATTAGAATGGACTAGGACCTATCCCTCTGAACAAAGAAAATCATTAGCAGATTAATTGAGAGTCCTGTTTGGAGTGCTAATTCGAAGGCTAATAATCTTTTAGCTTAAGCAAGATCCAATGCTTTGATAAGAACTGTCATTGGGTTAAAGTATTGATTGAACCTGGGCCCTGGCTGTTGAATGCCTGAGTGTGCAATTCATACATAATTCCTCAAGTAATTTGGGCACATTTTTCTCTTATTGACAAGCATTATAATGACTATAATAAACTAAGGAAACCTCAGGTGAAACAACACATGATTACACTAGTCAATAGAGGTGTAACCATGAATTTAATGATTGCATTTCCTAAGTCCTTCTTTGTTATGAATGTTTGCCCAGGTTCTGATCAGAATAGGTACCGTGTGAATGACTCAGTAGCATTCATTTATTTATCCACTCACTCATTCATTTGGCATATCCTCAGCCCCACCACGGTCCTGGGCTCCATGCCAGGGGCCATGGGAAATACTTTCAAGTAAATGAGCCATGATTCTGCCCTCAGAGGGCTCATCTTCCAGTAAGACAGGTGATCCCCACAGCCTCAGTTGAAGAATAGACCCTGTCAGAGAGGCACTAATAAGATGTCCAGAGGAAGGCAGAGCCCCAAAGCAGAGTCTGGGGAAAGTTGCCTAGAAGGAATAGCACCTGGGTTGGAATGAGTTGAATATGTCAGATTTTGTTAATAGTAACATATTTTTTTCCTTCTTTGAAAGTAAGTCATGCCAGTAGAAAGAGACTTACATAATTACCTGTATACAGGTATGATTACACTACTGGAGTGACTCTGAACCATGTATAGCCAGAGGAATGAGAGGCTATGCTCCATTTGTATACTGTATGTCAAAATGCATCCAACTACAAAATTAATCAATTAATTAAAAAAAAAAAGAAAGTCATGCTTCAGAATGACCAGAACAATCATGAAAAAGAACTAAGTTGTAGGAATCACATTTTCTTATTTTAAAACTCACTATAAAGCTTCGGTGAGACTCTGTATCAAGCACCAAGATTATAGTACTGCATAAGGCTATAATATAATAGATCTATTGATGGAATAGAATTGACAGAGATAAACCCAGATATTTATGAGCAATTTTAAACAAAGATTTTCAACAAAGGTGCCAGGACAATGAAGAAATTAGGAAAGAATAGACCTTTTCAAAAAATGATGCTTGGACAACTGGATATCTACATGCAAAATAATTAATATGGACTTCTAAACAAAAATTAGCTAAACATGATCAAAGACCTAAATAGAAGACTCTCAGAAGAAAATATGGCGGATTCTCTTTGACCTTGAATTATGCAAATTGGCAATTTAGATATCTACAGCATAAGTTTTCTTAAAAAAGATAAATTTCACCAAAATTAAAACCTTTTTGAGGACTGGGGATGTAGCTCAGTGGTAGAGCACTTGCCTAGTGTGTGCAAAACCCTAGATTTAATCTCAGCACCACACAAAACAAAAAATAAAAAACTTTCGTGCTTTAAAGGACACCATACAGAAAAAAATTTAAAAAGGAACCCATGGAATTGGAGATAATATTTGCAAATCATATATCTGGTATCCAAAGATATATATAAAAACTTACAACTCAATAAGAAAGACAAAACAACTTAATTTTTAAATGGGCAAATAATTTTTTGTTTTTGTACTAAGGATTGAACTCAAGTTTGCTACATCCCAGCCCTATTTTTTTTTTTAACTTTTATTTTGAGAAAGGTCTCACTAAGCTACTCACACTGGCCTCGAACCTGCAATCCTCCCATCTCAGCCTCCTAAATAACTGCAATTATAGGCTTGTGCCACCATGACTGACTCAAGCAAATGATTCAAATAGACATTTCTCTAAAATACACATGCATATGGCCAATGACCATATGAAAACATGCTCGATATTATTAGTCATTGGAACATGTAAATCAAAACTACAGTGGAATATTACTTTACACCCATTACGATGGCTATAATAAAAAATACAAAAAAATAACAAGTGTTAGCAAGAACACAGAAAAATTGTACTCCTCATTCGTTGCTGGTGAGAATGTAAAATGGTGCAGCCACTGTGAAAAACAGTGTGGTGGTTTCTCAACAAATGAAACAGAATTACCATATAATTCAGCATTTCCACTTCTAGGCATATACCCCAAAGAACTGCAAACAGGGATTCAAACAGCTACTTGTATCCCAGTGTTCATAGCACCATTATTCTCAACAGCCAAAAGGTGGAAGCAACCCTAGGTCCATCAACAAATGAACGGACAGATGCAGTGGTATATCCATGCAAGTTAGCCTTAGAAAGGAAGGAAATTTTGAGACATGTTACAATATAAATGAATCTCAATGACAGATGACCAAGTGAAATGAGCTAATCATAAAAGGCCACATGTTTTGTGATTTCATTTATAATATAAAATATCCTAAGTAGCAAATCCACAAAAATAGTAAGTAGGTTAGTTGTACCCAGGGGTCAGGGAAAGGGAGACTAGGGAGGGACTTCCAATGGATATGGAGTTTCTTTCTTTCTTTCTTTTTTTTAATAATCAGTAAGCACTGTGCCACTTCCCCAGCTCTCTCTCTCTCTTTTTTAATATTTTATTTAGAGACAGAGTCTCACTGAATTGCTTAGGACCTTGCTAAGTTGCTAAGGCTGGCTTTGAATTCTTTCTTTCTTTTTTTTTAAATTATGGTAACTTTCTTTCTTTTTTTTTAAGAGAGAGAGAGAGAATTTTTTTTAAATTTTTTTTTTAGTTTTCGGCAAACACAACATCTTTTTTTTTTTTTTTTGTATGTGGTGCTGAGGATCGAACCCGGGGCAGCTGCATGCCAGGCGAGCGCGTTACCGCTTGAGCCACATCCCCAGCCCACCTTACTTTCTTTTACCTTTGAGAACAAGTCTACAATGTTAAGCTTCTTTTTTTTTTTTTTTTTTTTTTTTTTTTAGAGAGAGAGAGAGAAAATTTTTTTAATATTTATTTTTTAGTTTTCGGCGGACACAACATCTTTGTTTGTATGTGGTGCTGAGGATGGAATCCGGGCCGCACGCATGCCAGGCAAGCGGGCTACCGCTTGAGCCACATCCCCAGCCCTCTTTCTTTCTTTTTTTCTTCTTTTTTTTTTTTTAACATTTATTTCTTAGAAGTAGTTGGACACAAACCTTTATTTTATTTATTTATTTTTATGTGGTGCTGAGTATCGAACCCAGGGCCTCACACGTGCTAGACAAGCGATCGATCTACCTCTGAGCCACAATCCCAGACCTGGGCTTTGAACTCTTGATCCTCCTGTCCCAGCCTCCCAAGCTGTTGGGATTACAGTGCCACTATGCACCAGTGTGCCCAGCTTGGAGTCTCTTTCAAGGGTAATGTAAATGTTTTGGAATTAGATAGTGGGGATGGTTGCACAAAAACCACTGAATTGTACACTTTTAGAAAATGGTGAATTTTACATTATATTGATTACATTACAAAGGATAATTTGTGGGCTGGGGTTGTAGTTCAGTGGTAGAGCATTTGTCTAGCATATATGAGGCACTGGGTCCCATTCTCAGTACTCTGTATAAATAAATAAAATAAAGGACCATCAATAATTTAAAAAATATTTTTAAAGAAAAGGTAATTCATGTTAAATAAATCATGCTAAATTTGGAAACAATTATTTCATAAAAGAAGAGAAAGCTTTCCTCACATTCTCACCTGAAGGATATTATGGTGGGAGGAAGGATGGGGTGAGTGTAGCTGGTGTGGGGTGAAGTGTCTCGCTGTGGAAGGCCTGAGGCCAGCTCAGCAGTCGGGCTGACACTGTTAGGAGGCCATTACCATGAGAATGTGAGCAAGATCCTGGCCAAGCCAGGACTTGATTTATAATAAATCTGTCTGTCCAAAAGCAAAGTTACCTGCCTAGTACAGTTGGTAATAGCGAACATTTATCAAATGTTCCTACATGCCAGGTGTCAGATGCCTATGGAGTCCTCTGAACAACCCTCTGAGGTAGTTACCAGCATAATTACTCCCTCATGTAGGTTAGCAACTTACCCAGGCTTCTGATTTGGGATTGATGGTACCTCCATCAATAAGCTGGCCTCCCAAGCTCAGGTCATGACCACCTTTATCAGCACAGACATGAGGTATGTGCTTACCTCCTTGACACTTGGTGAGTTGTGGGCCAGGCACTGGGCCAAGCACTAGGGATGCAGTGGTGACTAATGTAGGGTCCGCCCTCAAGTAATGCACAGAACTGAAGTGGGACGTACAGATGGCTGTTGTTCTCATTGCACAAGAGCGAAAACTGAAGCTTTGAGTGTTTGAGAAGCATTTCTGAATTTTACACATGATAAAGCATGTCCAAGTCTTAGAAGAGTGCCTGACACATAGTAAAATTCAATAACATCAGCTGCTGTTATTATTTCTAAGGTTGCACTAGTCTCAGACCCAGCTCTTCTGCTAGGTGCACTGGTGCACACCTGTAATCCCAGTGACTCAGGAAGCCAAGGCTGCAGGATTTCAAGTTCAAGGCTAGCCTCAGTGACTTAACGAGACCTTAAGCAACTTAGAGAGACCCTGTCTCAAAATAAAAAAATTAAAAAGGCTGGGGGTGTGGCTCTATTCCCAGTAGAAATAAAAAGAATCCAGCTCTCCTGGCTCAAAATCCTACTTTCTTTCAGAGAAGAGCCTGAGCAGGGGGAAGCCCCATTCTGTAGAGGTGAGCCCAGGTTGTGTGGGTCTTGAAGCTTGTACAATCTGAGAGGAGGTCTTTAAGAAATAGAATACGAGTTACAAAATTTACAAAAATATATGACCTCACAAACACATTGCTAGGGTCTCTTGCAAGGTCCCAGAAGGGCCTAACCAAGTCAGAGGCACTGGAGCATCAGCTTCATGAGCTCCATGATCAGCTGCCCCTGCTAGGGTATGTGGAAGATCCGCTGCTGAGTGGTTCACCACCCAGGGGCCACTGAGGTCCTTCTGAGATGGAATTTGTGATTCTGTATCCTATTGTCCATGCAGAAGCACTGCACTTAAACTCAGACAAGCCAGAATCCCACTTTTAGGGTCCTGCCACATCACAAATCAATTAAGGAGCCAGGACACTCAGGATGCAGCATGGCCCTGAACCTAGGTATCTACACTCATGACCAACTGCAGTCAGGCCCCAGGGAAATACTTCTCCACGTCTCTCACTCTGAGTCCCAAAGCAAAAAGAGGCAGAATCCTAATGATAGGAAGGTCTGTGGGTCATGCTCCTGCCAAGTGGGAGACATAGACACTTCTCTCAGGGTGGAGCACAGGAAGGATTTGAGCACAGAACTTATTACTAAAGGAACAGTTCTGGCTGAGGCTGTGGCTCAGTGGTTGAGGGCCTGCCTAGCATGTATGAGACACTGAGTTCGATTCTCAGCACTACATATAAATAAATGAATAAAATAAAGGTCCATACATCTAAAAAAATATTTTAAAAAAGAGAAAGTTCTGTGGGGAACAGTGGTGCATGCCTGTCATCCACCTACTTCGTTAAGCAGGAGAATCACTTAAGCCCAGGAGTTCAGGAGCTGCCTAGGCAATGTAGTAAGACTGTCTCAATTAAAAATAATAATTTAATTAAATAAAAATACAATTCACCATGCAAGCCTTTTTCCCAGAGCACATGAATGTCATAGACTTCTACCAAACAAAGTATTATTCTCAGAAATGCCAAATGTTCACATTCTTCTCTTTATGTTCCAATGTGTAGTCCTGGCTGTATTCATGATTTAGAGCAGTATTCATAAAAGTTGTAGTTGAGCAATGTTTCATAAGATGAATTCTTATAACTCTTTTATTTGTATGTTTATAGTTCTAGATAAAACCCATAGCACCATACCAGTCCTTTACAGTGCTCTATGGCACTAGTTCTCAAAGAATAGTCTGAGAACTCCTGGGGTTTCCTGAATCCTTCTAGCGGGTCTGAGAACTCTCTGGAAATGTCAAACCCATTTTTCTAATAAGAACTGAGGTAATTTGCCCTTTTCACACTAATCCTCTCAAGAGTGTACAATGGAGTTTTCCAGAAGCTACTTGATGTGTGATGTCACCACTGCTCTGATGACTGATAAAGCATGTGCTTTGGTGTTTGTTTTGTTTTGTTTCCTGGTGCTGGGGATGGAACTCAGGACCTCGAAAATGCTAGCAAGCACTCTACCTCTGAGCTACGTTCCCAGCCCTCGTGTTGTGTTTTAAAAGTAATCAGGTTGACTTTCTAGTATGGTAAATATTGATAATCATAATTTACATAACAAAACTCCTTGTGTTTCTCAATAACTTTTAAGGCATTCTGACTTCAAAAAGTTTGAGTGCTCACTTCAGTAGCCACATACTACAGTTGGAGCAATACAGAGAAGATCAGAATGACCCTTGTGCAAGGATAACACATGTTTGTGAAGCGTTCCATGTTAAAAAAAAATAAAAATAAAAAAGTTGGAGAGCTACTGATCTACAGGTACAGTTACTCCCTTAAGAATTTTTCTTTTTCTTTCTTTCTTTCTTTTTTTTTTTTAAATACTGGGGATTGAACTTGGGCTCTACCACTAAGCTACACCCCTAATCCTTTTAATTTTTATTTAGAGATAGTGTCTTGCTAAGTTGTTTAAGATCTTGTTAAGTTGCTGAGGCTGGCCTCGAACTTGTAATCCTGCTGCCTCTGCCTCCTGAGTCACCGAGATTACAGTCATGTGCCTGACTTGCTCTAAGAAACTTTCATGATGAAAGGAATAGCAGTTTAGGGGCTGGGTTGTGGCTCAGTGGTAGAGTGCTCACCTAGCATGTATGAGGCACTGGGTTTGATTCTCAGCATCACATAAATGTAAAAGATTGTGTCCACCTAAAACTAAAAAATAAATATTTAAAAAAAAGAAATAGCAGTTTATGGAATGAAATAAAAACACTGTAATTTTTGTGTGTGTGACACAATAATTTATCATATGCTATCCCATTAGTGTATTTTACATGATACATAAAATCAATGGTTTAATTCTACATCCAACTATTGCTTCAAAAATTATGTTGATAATAATTTGAAATTCATTTAAAAAATCGAGACTTATGACTCGAGAAAGATTGTCTAATTTGGCTTGACTGTCAACAGAATTTAAATTGTATAAAAATATTGATTATGTACACGTGGGAAAAATAAGAATTCATACCCCATTTGAACAAATGAATGATATATGATATGTCAAGATCATTGTAATGTTTTGAGCAACCAATAAAAAAAATATATTGATTATGGGGCTGGGGTTGTGGCTCAGTGGTAGAGCACTCAGTTCGATCCTCAGCACCACATAAAGATAAATAAAGGTATAAAGGTATTGTGTCCATCTACAACTAAAAATATTTTTTTAAATATTGATTATAATTATATAATTGATAATTTTGTAACAAAAGCAAGAAAAATAATTTTATCGAATATGCAAGCATGTAGTAGTTTTCAAATCATGTATACATTTATTATTCAACTGAATATTTCCAGCGCATCATGTAAATAAAGATTAGTCTTTTGATGTTTTGCCACCTCTCAGCTATATAAAAACTATAACAACTTTATACATTTAAAAAAATTTTAGTTTGTAGATGGACACAATATATTTACTTATTTATTTATTTATATTTTTATGTGGTGTTGAGGTTCAAACCCAATGCCCCACGCATGCTAGGCAAACGCTCTGCCACTGAGCCACAACCCCAGCCCCAACTTTATACATTTTTAAGTTTTGTCAATATAAAAGTATGTTGTCAAGGTAGGCATATAGGACTTATTTTAGTTAATATTTTGTTTGTATAATTGATAATGCTTTAAATGTGTAGTCACATAGTAGGAGAACTTGCCGGGTCCTACAGGAGTTAAGCTGGGCCTGGTACTGTGCATAGGGTCATCATTTCTCACAGAAGTAGGCAAGAGTTTGTAGAATGTTCAGATCCCAAGTAGGCTACCTCTTACTCAAGCTGGGAGTTCTGCCACCCCAGAGAGAGAGGAAGATACAAATCAAGAGCTCAGCTAGAGTCATGGTGCTCACTGTCTTTCCCGGGGCTCTAAAATTGTCTGAGAAATGTGAAAATTCACCACCTGGACACATGGGAACCCCTTGGAGCACACAATGTAGGCAAACACTTCCCATTTGTAGAGACCAGGGCAGGGACCTTCCACGGAAACACCTCCCATCCTGCAGCATCGCCACGTAGGTTCTGAAGTCCTGGGTGAGAAGGAAGAGCAAAGCCTCTTGCTCAGGCAGGATGATCCTCAGGGGTGGTTGACCCAAATCCTGGCAGGAGGTTAAAGGCTGAGGCCGTGACTAGCTCCGAGAAGCCCCAGGCCTGAGGTTTCCTGTGGCTTAGCAGGTGTGGTCCCTGAAGTTTGGCTTGCCCTGTCAGTTTCCCAGCCCAGGTTGTCCATCAAGCCAGGAAATCTGGGTCAGAGGACTTGCCCAGACATCAGCTCTCTTTCTAGAAATTGCCCAGAAGAAGAGCAAGATGGAGAGTGGAGAGTAGAGGGCACAGAGTAACAGTCCCTGGGAAGCCAGCTTGTGTCTACGTCACAGGAAGGCATGCAGAGGAAGCCCCATCCCACTCATGTTTCCAGCTTGACCTCACTGTCTACATCTTACTCTTTTCCCTCCTGGCACAGAAGGATGGGAAAAGTGGGGAAAGAGTGATCGCATCAACCTCTGCTGGCTCCTCTGCCCCACAAGGAGTATGGGAACATGCCTCAGCAGAGGGTCACAAGGACAGAGAGAGCCATGACTATGGACCCTCTTTCTCCTCCTTACCAGTTACTACTAATGAGCAGCCCACACTGGGTACTGCACACGGGTCAAAAGTTGATGCCATTCCCTAACCTCCAGGCGTCACAGGGCCCAGAGACTTGGAGAACATGTGCTGTCCCCACCCACTGTGAAACTCCAAAATATTTGGGAACTGATTGGACCAAGAAGAGGCCCAAGACGGAAGGGTGGAGGAAAAGGCAGAGTGGTTGTGCTGGGCCTAACCCTGAGAGTGCTGGGTAATGGTGGGGCTTGGGTGTGGTGAGGCTCGGCCCGAGGCTGAGTCCATACCCTATTGCTAATTCAGTTCTCATGGACAGCTACAACCTACCAGAACTTATTCCAAGAAAATGTGTCCCTTTCCTCCTAATGTATACAATGTTTTCAGCCAATATACATTTATTGAACACCTATTGCATACTGGCTCAGAGCCTGCTTCCAGGATCTCAGAGACGAATACAACTCTTTTTTTTTTTTTTAAGAGTACTGGGGATTGAACCCAGGTGCGCTCAGCCACTGAGCTACATCCCCATCCCCTTTTATTTTTTAATTTTCAGACAGGGTCTCACTAAGTTGTTGAAACTGGCCTCAAACTTGTGATCCTCCTGCTTCGGCCTCCTGAGTAGCTGGGATATAGGCATGTGTCCCCTGACCCCCTATGCCCAAATCCAGTTCTAAGGAGCTTACAATAAAGTGTGAGAGTCACATGTGTACACAGATTAAGTACTAATTGCAGATTGGAGTAAGTCATTTAACTTCGAGAGGACCTGAATTTTCTCAACCATAAAACGAGGGGGTTGGGGCTGGGGTTTGTGGCTCAGCGGTGGAGCGCTCGCCTAGAGCCTGCCTGCGGGGCGCTGGGTTCGATCCTCAGCACCGCATAAAAATAAATAAAATGAAGGTACTGTGTCCAACTACAAATAAAAAAATATTTAAACAAAAACAACAAAACCGAGGGGGTTGACTGTCTATAACTTTTACCTTACCTGCTTCCAAAAGATTTTGAAATAGTTTCCAAAAAAAAAAAACAACCACATAATTACATAATTTTGTTAAACTAAAATTAGAAAACTAAAAAAGAAGTGAAAGGAGAGAAGCCAGCTATAGCAAAGAGGAGAAAAAGGAAAGAGTTAAGGTGTGGTTAGACTGGGCTGAGAAGTCAGATGCCAACTATCCTATTTATGTCATTAATTGTCATGGATCACCAAATATGGTTCTGAGCTTTCTGGCAGGAGAAAAGGGAAACAGAATCGTTTATATAATTATCACTATGTGGTAAAATGAAACATTTCAGGTCTTCAGCAGAGAAAAGATTTTCTTGATAGTAAATGTTAAAGATATTATACTGTGCAGGTTCTTCATACATAAGTAACACTGATTGCCATAGTAGACAATGCCTTTGGTGGTAATTTTTCCAGGACAAATAAAGAGAGGGGTTTTTCTTCTGCCAAACATCAAGAGACTTCAAGGGTAATATTAAAATGAAACTTGCTGAAGGCATTTTTGCTGGGTTGCTTAGTTAATGTGGTTCAAATAGTTTTCTGGGGCTGGGGTTGTAGCTCAGTGGCAGAGCGCTTGCCTAGCATGTGTAAGGCACTGGGTTCGATCCTGAGCACAGCATAAAAAAACTAAACAAATAAAGGCATGCTGTCCATCTACAACTATAAAATACAAATTAAAAAATATATAGTTTTCTGGTGATTTGAGCTAATACAAAGATAGAACTCAGAATATGAGAGGATCAGCTAATAAGCAGGCTTTCATATTGCCAGTCCTGGGTATCAACAAGTGTTTTCATTTTTGCTAAACAGAAGTAAAAAAGTGATGTCAAAATTCCAGTTTTATTTTGCATTTCTAGAATAATGAGTGATATCAAACATCTTTTTGTATCTTTATTGAACATTTATGTTTCTTTTTCTGCAAACTACTTATACATATTCTTCGATTATTTTTTTAACTGCATCACTGTCCTCCTCTATTAAATGGAGATAATAATGCCTAATTTATAGAGTTAGTTACTGTAAGAATTAAATAAAATAATATATGTATACTTAAAATTGTGTCTAGCATGTAGGAAATCATCATTAAATATTAGCAATTACAATCATTAAACTCTTTTCTTATGCATTAGTATGAGTTTATTTGTAAATTAAGGAAATATCCCTTTGTTGTGTGTTTTCTGTTATTGGGGAAAAAAATTCTTTTTGTAGTGTTAGAGATGGAACCCAGTGCCTTGCTCATGGTAGGAAAATACTCTTGGAAAAACAGCCCCTTGATAAAACACTTATATGGTAGCTTTTCATATAGAAATTTTAAAATAAAATTTTTATGTGATCTTCTGTATCAATCTTTTCTTTTATGACCCCTGGTTTTTCCATCCTGATTAGAAAACTCTTCCCATTCCAAAATTATAATCTATTTGCCCACACTTCCTTGTAGAACTTACCTGGCTTTATTATACTTAACTCTTTGCTCTGGATGGAATTTGCTTTGACTTCAGTTTTATTATCCGCCGCCCCGCCCCCACCCGCCAGCAAAAATCCAGGTATCCCAACACCTTCTATTGAATACTCTCTTTTTCCCATGAGTTAAATGAAAATGTCTAAATCTTCCACTAGGTTCTTCTAGCCCTTTCCTTAACTTTTCTTCTGTTTCTTTGGACTCTAATATGTCAGGAAGAATGCCAACCCTCTGGATGACACAGGCATAATTTCACAATGGTGGACACAGCCCTGGATTGGGAGATTCTAAGCTTCTGTATTATTTGATCAACATGTGGTCTTAAGTCATTTATGCTTGCTGGGTCTTTGTTTCTCCTCCATAAACAGAGGAGATAAAACTAGATTTTTCCCAAGGCCCTTTCCAGCTTTAATATGATTTGACCCTAGAGATCATAAAGCGAGACTCTGGAGGCTGAGGCAGGAGGATCACAAATTGGAGGCCAACAAATTATCAAGATCCTGTCTGAACAAACAAACAAACTCCTGTGAGATTCATTATCTGGGTGACTCTTACCTTGCAAAGGTTGCCCAAGTTAAGTGGTGGAGCAAGCCTTTGAACCCAGGTCTGTCCCACCTCAAAACTTAAGAAATTTTCCCTCCTTCGTGTGTCTGCATTGTGGAAAGCTGAGTATGTGTACATTTTCTCAGTCTTGTCCTGACTTTGGAGAGGGCTTTGCAGCCCTATCCAGGTCCTCTTCTCTTGGTTGGGTCTGGGCCTCTGGAGACAGTGCTCACACAGGGCCGGACTCTCCTGGTGGGGGGCCTGAGCCAACTGCTTCTCTCCCTTAATTAGCAACTTCTCTTGGACTTGGCCTCCCGTGCCAGGACCAGGATCTCTTGGGATGGCAGGCAACTGGTTCCCAGGCCCTTAGGCTTTGGGCTGGGGAGTGTGGTCATGCTGAGAGGGTATGACTGTCAAGAAAGGGATTGACAGCTGGGTGTGATGATGCACGCCTGTAATCTCAGCAACCTGGAAGACTGAGGCAGGAGGATCCAAAGTTGAAAGCCAACCTCAGCAACTTAATGAGACCCTAAGCAACTCAGCAAGACCCTGTCTTAAAATATAATAATAAAAAAAAGGGCTGGGAATGTGGCTTAGTGACTAAGCACCCTGGTACCAAAGGGTGAGGGGACAAAGAAAGGGACTGCTTCCATTTTTCATTCCCACTCCCACACTCCTGCATCCATTCTATAATCTTTTCTCTCTTTTTTTTTTTCTTTTCAGTACTAGAGATTGAACATAGGGGTGCTCTACCACTGAGCTACATCCCCAACATCCCCAGGCCTTTCTTATTTTGAGAGAGGGTCTTGCTAAGTTGCCCAGGCTGGCCTTGAACTCGTGTTCCTCCTGCCTTAGCCTCTGGAGTAGCTGGGATTACAGACCTGTGCCCCTGCACCTGGCTCACTCTAGTTCATTCTTAGTAAGCCCGACCTATTTAGTAAGCCTAGTTGGACATGTGTTCAGACATTGAGGGAAGAAAGCCTGATTCTGATGGATTCACTAGCAAATAAAGGCTTAGCACTGTCTTGTGTGGTAATGATCCTACAGCCCCGGCGGGAGTCTTAACAGTGACTCATCCTTTCCTTCCTTGATTCTGTTCCAGACAGCCTCCGCAGAGCCCTTTCTTGGCTTCACAACCCCGTAATCCCCAGCCAATCAATAAGCTGCCATCAATAAGGTTGCCGGATGAAATCTAGGACACGCAGTTAAATTTGAACTTCAGGTACACAACGACTGCTTTTCTAGTAGGAGTATGTCCCAAATGTTGCATAGAGCATACTTATTCTTAAAAAAAAAAAGTTTCTTGTCTGAAATTCAAATTTAACTGTGTGTCCTGTATTTTTATTTGTTAAAGTTGGCAACCATAACTATTGATCACCCATCCCAATAAAAGCAACAGCTGATGTTTGTGAAACACTTAAATTATCATTACATCAGCTGTGTGCTGCCCTTGGTCGGCAAGGTCACATCCATTAGCTGGTATGCTCTTCCTTTCAACAGGTATGACCAGGTAGCATGCTTGACACCACAGTGAGAGAATGTATAGACACTACTGAGGGGAGGGTCCAAAGATGAGGAGGGGTGGGGGCCAGGCTTGTTGGAAGTGGGCTAGAGCCTGGCTCTGGGGAGCGCTCAGTCAACAATAGAATTATTATTACCCCCCATTTAACATGCAAAGAAACTGAAGTGCATTCCTTTAATAGGTATGTATTGAGTCAGTGCTTTTCAGAGCCTTAAGGAGAGGTTAACTGATTTGTACAGGGTCCCCCAACCGGTAGACAGTGGCCAGCTGAATTTTGCAACCTTGAAGGGAGTGGTCACATTCTCCCTCTCCACAATTCGCCAGCTAGGGCTGGCGAATCCCAAATGGCGAATCCCATCGTTTATGAATTAGAATTTTCTGGGTTTGTGTTTGTTTCTTCCCTTACCCAGCTCCATTCCTCCCACCTCACCCCAGTAGGGAGCTCCAGAGAACAAGGGTATTCTTGTTCACCTTGGGGTTTCCAAGGAAAAGCTCAGAGAAGATGCCCCCAATTACAGAGAAAGCGATTGATGGATCCTCCCTCTTCCCAGATGCTTCATCCTAAACTATTGCTTCCCTGGGACCATGGGATGATATGGCCACACATTCTCAGGAGGCCCTGTTCCCCTGCCTCCAGGTCACAAATACTTGGAATGCCTGGAAGGAATCAGGAAGGGCAGGGCTGATACCTTGGTGGGACGGGAGAGGTTGAAGACTCTGAGACTAAAGGAGCTAAAATACATACATACCTAGTCAAATAACATTGCTTTGGTATGGCAGTTCTGGCATTTACTGTGATGGGTGGGTCCTTAAAATTAAAGATGAGTGGAGAGGGGTCAGGGCAGGGTCAGGCCCAGGGTCAAGAGCAGGGTCAAGACACTCAGAACAGTGCTTGACGTGTCTTAGAATGTTGGTACGTAGAAACAGCATTCCACGGCTGTCCCTGTCTCACCCTGACTCTGGGCCACACAGTTCCAGCCACATTGGACACTTGCAAGAGTGCTCCTCTGTCAGGACCCTTGTCCTTGTCCTCCACGATCTCCCCCATACACCCACTCAGTGGCCTCCCTTGCTTCCTTTCAGTGCCCTTCTCAGTGAGGCCAGCCCTGCCCGTCACCTGTGTCCTGTAACTGTCCCCACCCTGCACTCCTCATCACCTTGCCCCAAACCACTTTCCTCTTTCCATGGCACCTCTCACCACCAGAAACCTTATTTACTTATCTTGCTGTTTGTTTGCTGATCATTCCCTGAGACTGCAGAACCACACCTGGCATAGTGAGTGCTCAATAAACACATGTCCTATTGAACTTATTGAACAATCTTGGTAATCTAGTTATTTCCAAGCAGGTATGCTTTCAGAGGTTCCTGTGGAGCTTGTTAAGACACATGAGCCAGAGTCCCTTCCCTAGACCTCCTAAGTCAGCTTGAGAAGCTCCCCTTTGAAAACTAAAACACTGGTCCCCCAACTGAGCAACTGGCTTGCCAGAGACTCCCAGAACAGCCTGCCCTGTTCAAGGTCACAGGGGAGTTAGGGGCTGAGCCAGTTCTGCAGTTCTCTCAAATGGTAGCCTTTTCTAGCTCTTTGGGCCGAGGAGGGGGCATCTCCTGGTCAGGCCTGGGGCACACTCGGTTCAGAATATTGGTTATGAGAGAGAGAGAGTGCTTGGTGCTATTGTTCTCTGTCTAGTTTTCTCCATAGTTGGACTCATGAATGTTCCTTCTATTACTTACTGTCATATTCTTGGTGAGTAGAAATGCCTAGGACCTGGGCATCATTTTCATCTCCTACTCCCCGTGAGGCTGAGCAGGAGTAGGGCTGGAGAGGTCAGAACTGAAGAATGCCCCTACCTCTTTCATGAGGCCCTGATTTTTAGAGCAATGTCCTGGGGTCACTGCGGCAACTTTTTATTGCAGCTGAGCAGATCTCTTTCTGAATCTGTTTCCTGATGTATAAAATGAGCTAACTAGCTCGGTTCCGGGGCGCATGCCTGTAATCCCAGCAGCTTGGGAGACTGAGGCAAGAGGGTTGCAAGTTCAAGTTTAGCCTCAGCAACTCAGCAAGATCCTGTCTCTAAATAAAATTTTAAAAAAGGCTGAGTCTGGGCACAGTGGCATACTCCTCTAATCCCAGTGGTTTGGGAGGCTCAGACAGGAAGATTGAGAGTTCAGAGCCAGCCTCAGCAAAGGCAAGGCACTAAGTAACCCAATGAGACCCTGTCTCTAAATAAAAAAATACAAAATAGGGCTGGGGGTCTGGCTCAGAGGTTAAGCGCCCCTGGGTTGAATCCACAGTACCAAAAAAAAAAAAAAAATAGCTATCTCCCAGGGCTCCCCATTCCTCTAATAACGTATCTTTGGAAGTTCTTCGTAAACCAAGCTCATCACACAAACCTGTCACACGGTCATGGCCCATGTAACACCTCCAGCGATGCCCTCTACCTGGTACAAAGCTCCAAATCCCTGGCCTGGAACCCAGGGTTCTTCCTCCTTGGCCCCAGCCCCTAATCCCTCCCCACATTTGCTGCCACTCCTCTGTCCACACCCTTCACTGCAGCCACGGTGTTAGTCACCAACCTGCATCCCACACCGCCTCACACCTCACTCTTTGCACAATCTGTTCCCTCTACCGGGAATGCCCCCCTCCCCTGCCTGGAGAATTCCCGCATCACAGGCCTCCCTCCCTCTGCAGACCCTGTGTTTGATGTGGAGTTGGGCAGCTGGGTTAGACTGCTGCTAGCCACCTCCTGGCTGAGTGACCTCAGGCAAAATTGCTTAACCACCCTTAGCCTCAGTTTTCTCATCTACAAAATGGAGAGGATAACCAGCCACACCTCCCATTGTGAGGGTGAGCTAAGAAAGGGCAGGGCCCTGCTGGGCATGTGGCAGGGACTTGGGAAATAGTGGTGGCCACTGCTGCTCTTAGTGTTCTTATCCACAGCTCACCCTCCCCACTGCACCACTCAACCCCCACCCCCAGTACTGCCACCACCACAACTAACTCTGGAGAACCAGAGAGAAATTCCCTGCAATCAACCTTGATCCATGGAGCCATAATGGCCGTGGCAATGGAGCTCGCCAGGAACAGGTATGCTCTCAGGCAAGGGTCTAGGTCACAGCAGGTGAGGTGGGGAATCTGGGGAGGCGGGGAGGATATAGCTGCAATAATGGTTTCACCAGCCCCCCACATGCCAGGCCTGACTGTGCTCCACTCCTGAGGGGCTCTGAGTCCTGCCCTGCTCTCCCCCTCTGTCACCTCTTTTGCCCCATCCCCACTCCCTTGGTGGTTCCTTCTATGACCACTGGTGACTCTCGCTAATGAGCAGCCACTACAGGCCAGTGCTATGATGATCACAGGCCTGCTCCTCAGCGCTGGCCTAGGGTGTGGGCTGTGGAGCCAGGGCACATGCTTGGCATGGTGCCCAGGGTGCTGCAGCATGTGATGAGTGGTCACCATCACCCTCCCACACCACAGTCCCCTAGAGAACAGTGGGTTTTAGAGGCAGACCACCCTGGGTTCAAGTCTCTGCTCCATAACTTTCTAAGTGTATAACACTGGGGAAATCACTCAATTACTCTGGCTCCCACTTCTTCCTTGTCTTTAATAGGGAGATGATAATAATAGCTCCAACCTCATTGAGCTGATAAAAGGATTAAAAATGTCTTCATGTCTTTAAAGCATTTAAGTGTAAGGCTTAGAAGACAGCAAGCATTCAGTAAATGTTAGTTATTATTAACTGTTTCCCTATGTGGGGGATGAGGAAATAGAAGAAAAGAAAAGTTAAGTAACTTGTATAAGGTCACTCAGTTCATAAGTGGCAGAGCCAGGATTCCACCGTTGGGCTGCTTCACTCCAAAATTAGAGTCCTCTCAAACCCCTTATTCCATGTTGCCTCTTATCTTTATTACCCTTATTCCCTAAAATTAAGCCTGAAAAACTTGTTTATTTAATTTTTTTTTTTTTTATAGCTGAGATTGAACCCCAAGCGCTTTTTCTTGCTAAGTTGCTTAGGGCCTCGCTAAGTTGCTGAAGCTGGCTTTGATCTCTCGATCCTCCTGCCTCAGCCTCCCAAGCTTCTGGGATTTCAGGAGTGCAACACCATACGTGGCTCAGAAAAACTTCGTTTTCTTTTAGTTTTACTTGATTTGTAATTTTTAAAAATCTTTATTTCTTTTTAGTTGTACATAATAATAGAATGTATTTTGACATATCATACATACATAGAGTATAACTTCACATTCTTGTGTTTGTACATGATATGGACTTCCACTGGTTGTGTATGCATGTATGAACATAGGAAAGTTATGTATGATTCATTGTACCATCTTTCCTATTCCCATCTCCCATCCCTTCCCCCCACACCCCCCGACAAATTGGTGAACCTTCACTACTCTCTTCCCATCCCCCTATTGTAAGTTAGCATCCGCATAGCAGACAGAACATTTAGCTTTTGGGTTTTTGGGCTTGGCTTATTTCACTTAGCATGATAGTCTACAGTTCCATCCATTTACTGGAAAATGCCAGAATTTCATTCTTCTTTATGGCTGAGATTACTCATTCCATTGTGTATATATACCACATTTTCTTTATCCATATATCTATTGAATGGCACCTAGGTTGGTTCCATAGCTTAGCTATTGTGAATTGAGCTGCTATGAATATTGATGTGGCCACATCACTATAGTATGCTGATTTTAAGTCTTTTGGGTATATGCCAAGGAGTCCGATAACTGCGTCAAATGGTGATTCTATTCCAAGTAGAGAAACTTTTTTTTAAATTCACTAATTACATTGGAAATGGGTTGAAACATTTCATATATATTTGAACCCATGAGTTCATTTTTAAAATTTATTTTGTAGTAGGACACAATATCTTTATTTTATTTATTTATTTTTATATGGTGCAAAGGATTGAACCCAGCACCTTGCATGTGCTAGGTGAGCACTCTACTGCTAAACCACAACCCCAGCCCTGAATCCATGAGTTCTTGATAAGAAAAATAAAACATTGATTATTTTAAGAGATGGTAGGAAACTAGCTCATTATTTTGAAACTATAAACAAAGGGAAAGAAACATTGATTCTACCTTTCTAGTACAATTTATAAAAGTTGACTCATACTGCCAAGTTCACGCCTATAATTCCAGCAACTTGGAAGGCTGAGACAGGAGGATCAAAAGGCCAAGGTCAGCTTCAGCAACTTAGCAAGACCTTGTCTCAAAATGAAAAATAAAATGGGCTGGGGATGAAGCTCAGTGGTAAAGCACCCCTGGGTTCAATGCCCAGCACAAGAAAGAAAGAATGTAAAAACAATTAGATAGTTGAGAAAGGAAGGGTCTATTGGTAAAAGTGTTTCAGCTTACTAAATGCAAGAGGAATGACAGAACCCCAACACTTTGCAACCCCTAATAAAATGATGGGTCCAGGCATTAATCCTCAGCAGCTGCTCAACCGTGTCTCCTGCCAGAAGAACACCAACCCAGGTGGAGGAATTGACCCCATGCCTGAAACTAATCCCATCGAACTCAGGGACCAGTCAAACCTGAGGCTGGGGAAACACTACTGGAAAAATGATCTGGTTCCATCAGTAAATAAATTGCAAGGGAGTGGGAAAAGAAAAAAGGGAACCTATTTTAAAAAGACTTAAAGAGGTATTAATCATTAGCAACATACAGACTTTACTTGGATGCTGATTTACACAAATTATTTTAGAAATGAAGAAATTGGAGGGCTTGGGTCATAGCTCAGTGGTAGTGCACTCGCTTAGCACGTTCGAGACCCTGGGTGTGATCCTTAGCACCACATAAAAATAAATAAATAAAATACAGGTATTGACAACTACAACTAAAAAATAAATAAATATATTGTGTTCATGTACAACTTTAAAAATAAATTAAAAAAAGAAATGAAGAAATTGGAGAATTAGAACAGTGGCTGTTTTTTTTGTTGTTGTTGTTATTGTTGTTGTTTTTTTGTACTGGAGATTGAACTTAGGGCACTTGGCCACTGAGCCACATCCCCTGCCCTATTTTGTACTGTATTTAGAGAAGGAGCTTACTGAGTTGCTTAGCTCCTCGCTTTTGCTGAGGCTGGCTTTGAACTCTCAATCCTCCTTCCTCAGCCTCCCAAGCCACTGGGATTACAGGTGTGTGCCACTGTGTCCTGCAGGATTTTTGTTTTATATTTATTTTTTAGTTATAGGTGGACACAATATCTTTATTTTATTTTTATGTGGTGCTGAGGATCGAACCCAGTGCCTCACACATGTGAGGCAAGTGCTCTCTCTGAGCCACAATCCCAGCGCCAGGATATTTGATATTAATAAATTATTGTTCATTTGGGGGAGTGTAATAATAGTATGACTATTTTTTAAAGTATTCTTCTCTTAGAAATTATATGCTGAAATATTTACAGTCAAAAGGTATGATGCTTGAGACTTATTTCAATAGAACCCAGAGGGGTGGGATTGTGGCTCAGTGGTAGAGTGCTTGCCTAGCACAGGTGAGGCACTGGTTCGATCCTCAGCACCACATAAAAACAAATAAATAAAATAAAGGCTAAATTCTTTATTTAGAAGAAGAAGAAGAACAACCACCACCACCACCACCTCCCAGAGGTGTAGCAGGGCTTGATGAACCTCTACTGACTGAGCTGATTGTCACTGAAGTGGGGAGATGAGTACGTGGGGGTTATTGTGTTATTCTCTTCACTGTTGTATATGTTGGAGATTTTCCATAATGGAAACGAAAAGACAGAATAATATAAAACTATGTTGTATTTAGAAGTGTGTTCAGGAGCTGATCCTTGATGAGCCTCACTTGGTGCTGCCAAGGGACCTAACCCGCCAGAGGCAAACCGCTGTCACTGAATGCTCACATGCACCAGGCGCTATTCTAAGCATTTGACTTGTTTTCAGTCACCAAATCATGCGCAGAGGACTTGGATTGTGCCTGTTTTAGAAGATTTTTAAGAGGTTAATTAGGCTAGGTCCAGTGACACAGGCCTGTAATCCCAGCGACATGGGAGGCTGAGGGAGGAGCTTTGGTAAGTTTAAGACCAGCCTGAGAAACTTAGTAAGGCACTGTCTCAAATTTTAAAAAAGGGGCTGGGGATGTAGCTCAGTGGTAGAGTGCTTGCTTGGCATGTGTGAAGCCCTGAGTCCAATCCTTCAGAGTTCTAGCAATATGCTACGACAGTATGCAATGGGCTACTTCTTAACATGCAAAGCCAAACATCATCCCCCCTGAGCCACTCTGGTGTCCTTTTTGTATTCAGAGGCCCTCCCTGATCCTGCTGCATCTCTGCCTTGCCCGATATGGGGCCAGGAAAGGCTGAATGAGGGTGGGGACTGTGGAACTTGGCTGGCAGGACCCCACCTCGAGAGCCAAGGTGTGTGAACAGCATGACCCTGAAAGTCACTGACCCATGAAGTGGGCAAGGGTGGGGCAGTGCCAAACTGGGACAGCTGAACGTTTCAAACCTCTTTCTCCCCACTGCAGGAGCAGACTTTACCACTGGGGCTGTCTCTGGAGAGACCTGCTGAACATTCTCCCTGGTGTGTGTGTGTGTGTGTGTGTGTGTGTGTGTGTACACGCACTTGCATGTGTCCTCACACTGAGGGAAATCACAGGCTGACTGCAAGAGGGGGAGAATCTCCTCCTTTAAAGGGGGCAGAGAGCTGGAGGCTGGACACGATGACTTCGGGATTCCTCGATATCTGTTTCCGGTTGTCTTCTAGCCACCCAGAAGCATGTATGTGGGTGTAGGGTTTGGCTTCCCTGTTTTCTGGGAGATTATAACCTAAAGGATTTAAGGATTAAAATCTCCAAATACTCTTAGCCCTGGAGCCATCCAAACAGGCCTGGCACCATCTCAGCACAGTTCCTTGCTGCCTGGATTCTCTCCCCATCCTATCCCTTACCACATCATTCATTGCAGGCTTGCTCTCAGCACTTCCTCCATGGCAGGCCCTATGCTTGGTCCTGAGGATGCAAAGATGAGTGAAGCATGGCTCTGTTTCTCTCAGGTTGTTCACAGCCTAGTAGGGAGGCGGACACATGAACAGAGAAATATGAGGGTGAAAGTGAAAATCCCTGTACTATACACCCTTCTTCTTGGCAGCCTCCTAGGGATTAGCTGTGCACCCCCTTCACATCCCTCCCCATCCATTAGCTATAAGTTCAATGCATCATAGGCCCTCTCCTGACCCTCCCCACAACATCTCCTTGGGGGGGTTTCCTTAAAAGAGTAGGGAATTGGGAACAGTACACTTTAGATCATCAGCTCTGTTCAATAGAAAGCAATAGAACATGAGACACAAATGCTAATCACATAAGTAATTCAGATTGTTTTACTAGCCTCAGTTTTTAAAAAGTAAAAAGAACAGGTAAAATCAATTTTAGTAATATATTTTATTTAATTCAATATGCCTGAAATATTATTCCTTCAATGTATAATCAATATAAAAATTATGAATAAAGTATTTTGCATTGGCTTTTCATAGTGTCTTTGATCCCAGTGTGTATTTTACATTTATAGCACATTTCCATTTGGACCAACCACATATTAAATGCTCAATAGCCACGTGTGGCTAGTGGCTGTCATATCGGAACAGTATAGATATACATTATCCTGGGATTTGGTCTGCTTTACTGAGTTTTGAAGCTGGAAACTCAACTCTAGGCTCCATCTCCCCCTAAGATGATGCCAGGAAGAAGAGTGACCACAGCCTCCTGTCCTTGCCTGGAATCCCAGCGTGGGATACCAGGCATGAAACAGGCTGAGAGTGTGGCCTATTAGACAATCAGAGAGCCTAGGGGCTGGTGGCCCTCTGGGGAGTTGCTGAGTCTTGCCCGCCTATGGGCTCCATTGCCCTGATGTGGGCTCACACAGAGCCCAGAGATGCCCTTGCTCTGTTGTCTCCTTCAACTGCATCTGCCAAAATGCTACCTTCAAAATGCCTCAGCTACAAAATTTAGAACAAAGAAGGCAGTGCAACAGAGAAAAGGTCAGAAAAAAAGCACACCAATATTTTATCACACCTATATTTTAACGAAGCTTTTCTCTGGGTTTTGAATCTAGGTAACTAGTTTTTTCTTTCTGTTTTTTTACATTTTCTTGTAAGTTCTTTTGACACCCCCCCCCCAACCGGTATTGGGGATGAAACCCAGGTCCTTGCACACACTTTGCAAGTAGGCAAGTGCTCTGTTACATAGCTATACCTCAAGACCTTTAAAAGTCTTAAAATTATAAGCTTGTAGGCTGGGGTTGTGGCTCAGTGGCAGAGCACTTGCCAAGCATGCGTGAGGCACTTGGTTTGATCCTGGCACCACATAAAAATAAACAAAAATAAAGGTATTGTGTCCATCTACAACTAAAAAAAATTTTAAAAATTATAAACTTGTATTAACTACTTTTATAATTTGAAAAAATTATATATATATATATATATATATATATATATATATATATATATATATATATAATTCTACTTGATCTCCAGACCAAAGTACCAGCAACCCTGGAGGACTTCTTGGGCCTCCATCTGCATTGCTGTTCTCTGTTGTGGTTCTTATACCACCCTCTTGAGTTTGCTGTGGTCCTGTCTTACCTCTTCCCCAGCAGCTTGAGCGTGGAGTCTGCATCTCCACAACATCACAGAGCCTGGCATACCGTTTGCCATCAAGTAGGGGCTCACAGTGTGGGCCAGGTGACTGAAGCTAGCCCAAAGCCTCCCACTGGTCTGAATAACTTGGGACTCTACATTCCCTCTCTTTTATTAATTAATTAATTAATCTATTTATCTATCTATTTATTTATTTATAATGAGGATTGAACCCAGGGATGCTTAACCATGAGCCATATCCCCAGCCTCTCTTTTCTCTTCCCTTTCTTTCTTTAAGGAAAAAAACAAAACACACACACACACACACACTCATTCACACAAATCCATATATATATATAATTTTTTTCGTTGTAGATGGATGCTGGGGGTCAAACCCAGTGCCTCACATGTGCCAGGCAAGGGCTCTACCACTGAGCCACAACCCCAGCCCCTCTTTCTGTCTTTTTTGAGAGTCTCACTAACTTGCTTAGGGCCTTGCTAAATTGCTCATGCTGGCTTTGAGCTTGTGATGTTCTCTTACCTCATTTTCCCAAATCACTGGGGGTACAGGCATGCTCCACTGCACCTGGCTTCTTTCTTTTTTAATTATTTTTACTTTATAAACTGATACATAGATGTTCCCTTTTCTTGATGACCCAGTCCAGTAACTCTCCTCCTCCAATATCTAAAAATCAAAACCCTTTAGTGACAGGGCATCTCAAGAGGTCACACTGTCCAAATTCCTCCTTGCCTCTGGTTAGGTTATATACTTCCTCCAGCTGGGTTCGACCTGGGGAGGCTATAGGGAGTTCAAAGTTTCCCAGAGACAGAGTCAGATCAACCTGCCCCGGATTCTGGCCTCAGTTCCTGCTGTGGGACACAGCCTGTTCCTTTGTTTTTCTTTTCTGGGTTCTCTGCGGCTCTTCCCGGACCACTAGTGTGACAGAGCCCTTGACACGGTGCACAGTCTGGGCTTGAGTTACAGGTGGAAGAGCCCATGGATGGCTGCTTGGTGCTGGCTGTGGCCTTGTTTGGAAAATGGGACCCTGGGCCAACTCATGCTCTGGCCTCTCACTAGAAAAAGTCTGTAAATCTGTCTCAGGCCAGCAACTGTCAGCTGTTCCACAGAAAAGTCTTTTCTTGAAAATGCGCTGATCAAACACTTGCAACAGGCCCCAAGACGTCTCCGAGATCTCACTCTTCAAGTGCTGTTGAGAACAGGCTTCACAGCCTCCGCCACACACACACCATTGAAATATTTACGAGGCTCCTGGCTCACAAAACAGCACTTTCAGCTCAGAAGAAAGGGAGGAGACTTAGTACTTGTTGAGTGCTTACATCACCTCACACTGTGCAGAGAGCCTCCCCGTTCATGAAGGAGCTGCCACTAACTAACCCCATTCAACCAATGGAGCCCTGAGTCCCTGAGGTACCACTGCATGGTGGCTGAGAGCTGGGCTCTGGTGTCTGCCGGGACTGGGAAGCTGGCTCCATTCCCTGCCAACTGTGAGTGACCTTGGGCAAGTTACTTAACCTCTCCAACTCTTGGTTTGGTGTCTGTAAAATGGAGATGATAAAAAGGACTAACACTGTTGTGAGGCCTAAGCAGAACCATTTGTGTAGCACACTAAAATAGTGCCTAGCCTGTGTGATGCGCCCCCTCGACATTAGCTGTTGTAACTAATAAGCACAATCACATCACACAGCTGGAGAGTGAAGGGGATGGCACCCAGGTCACTCCCTACCAATGGCAACACTCCAAGAACTGGCCAGGCCTCCTAGCCCTTCTCATGTCCAGCTACCCGGGTGCTCAACCCCCAAACCTCTTCCTTTTACTCACCTTCTAATGCCAGGAAGCCCTTCACCAACTCCGGACCATTTTACCTTAAATAACTTGTGCATGAGAAACTGTGAATTTCCTGCATCTTCACTGCCCCACCTACGCCCAGGCCCCTGGCCACGGTTACCTCCCCTGAAGGCATTCATGGTATCCTCAGTCTCTTCTTTGTCTGCCCCCTTGTAAAATCTGAATCTTCATGGGTCACCTCTGCCTTCAACCCCCCCTCATAACTCTCCAAATTCCTCCTCAGCCCACAAGTCCTCCGCATCTCAGAGCTTCTGCACGTGGAGCTCCTACTCTTCTGAACCCTCTTCCACCAGTTCACTCCTACTGTCCTTCAGGTCTCTTGGAGGCCTTCCCTGAATGCAGCCCTCCCCCATCTAAACCACCGCCCTCTCCCTCTCCCTCCAGGCAGCTGGGCTTTTGCTTCAGGGCTTGGCCATATGTGATTAGACATGGGTACAGGCTCTTTAAAGTCTGCTTCCCCCTCCATACTTCAAGCTCCAGAAGAGCAGGGGTGGGGGTCTCTTGCTCATTACTACCTTCCCAGCTCAGTGCAGGGCACTCAGGCCACAGTGAATCCAAGTGGTTCAATGAACAAGTGCTGGTCCTCACCCAAGCACATGAAGGGCTACCCACAATGCTGCAAGGCCAAATCGCACTGAGAAATGGCCTTGCCAAGTGGACTGGACACCTCCCACCTCCCACAGTAGGCACAGTGGGAAAGGCTGAGGAGCCCTGGCTGAATTGTGGGGGCAGTGCATGGGAACAGAACTGACATCTACTCATCCTTCCCTAGTGACCAGCCTCTCACAGCCAGGCAGTTGGCCTTTACAGTTGAGGTAACACACAAGGCCTGGCAGACCAAAGGCTCTGGCCCTCACTAGCTCTCTACTGTTCCCAGATCTCTTTTCCTCACCACTTCCTCTTTGACCCAGAACCATCCTTCATCCTTCAAGGTTAACCAATGAAGGTTATGGTTTTCCCCTACCAGGGCCTCTTGGAGCCTGCTAAATGGTTATACAAGAATTTCTAATGGTAGAATTTTGAGCCTGGGGTAGTCCTGGAAGTCTTACCCCTCCAAGAGTAGAGGACAGGGAAGGAGGTCCCTCAAACCCCACCTGTGGGTGTGAATATAGCTGCCTTGCCTAGATCAGCCTCCAGTCTCCCCCTGGGATAAGTGTTCTTCCTCTTGGAATTAAGCACAAAGTTGGTACCTCATGTTTTTCTTCTTCTGTGCTCTTCTTTGTGCACCATTTTGGTCCCCTAAAGAGTCTCCTTCTCTTTCCTCTTCCACCCCTGTCTCTGTTGTATTCTATTATTTTCTTCAAGATGCTTTCATGCCAGGTACAGTGCCTGTAATCCTAGCAGCTTGTGAGATTACAACAGGAGGATCTCAAGTTTAAGGACAGCCTCAGCAACTTAGCAAGGCCCTCAGCAACTTAGTGAGACCCTGTCTCAAAAATAAAATAAAACATAAAAAAAGTGCTGGGGATGTAGCTCAGTGGTAAAGCACCCAGTACCAAAAAAAAAAAAAAAAAAAAAAAAAAAATGTTCAAAAGTCACCCCTCTTTCCTCCAGTTCTTCCTGATCTCCCAACCAGATATAACATATAACCTCTCCTTTTCTCTGAACCCCCCCAAAAGCCCAATGCTGATAATTGTCAATCATGTATGACTTTGTCTGAAAGATACTGGGGAATAAATAGTGTTTTTGCTTATCTGGCATTCTAGAATTTTATGATTCTTTGCAGCGTGCACAACAAGTTGGTGCTGGTTATAAGTTTCTGAGCCATGATAAAGATGGTGCCCATTTGACAATGGCAGGTACACTGCACTGTGGGTTCCTTGAGGGAGTGGATGGTCTCTCACATCTTTGATTCCCTAGCACCTAACATGGTGCTACCGCATGGTCCATTTTTGATAAATGGTTCTGAATGACGTTTACAACAACAGCTCTAATTTGTTTGGCTTACAGTATGCCAGGCACTTTGCTGAGCCCTGTAGATATGTCACTGGGCCCTCACAATCACAGGCACTAATAGCCCCTACTAAGAAGTAAGCCCCACAGGCAGAGATTTCTGTCTGATGTGGTCACTGTTGTGTGTATATATCAATGTTTGACATGAAGTAGGCCCTCAATAAATATTCATTGAATTAATTAATGAATATCCGCTTTATAGATGAGGAGACTGAACTTCTGAGAGCTTTAATGACTTGCCCAATGTCACTCATCTCATTAGCAAAGAACCAGAATTTGCACCCAGATTGATCTGATTCCAAAGCCTCTATTCTTCACTATTGAACTCTTCCAGGTGCAAGGGATAGGGCAGGGACTGGAAGGATCAAGGATCGAGATCCACAGCCTGTACCTTTAAGAAGCTTTCCATCTGGTAGGCAATTGGAAATGCATGCACAAAACAGGCCAGGAATTGGGCAGGGCAGACACCAAGATGCAGAGGAAAGAAACGACTTCTCTAGGGCCTCCTGCAAGTGAATGGTCAAATCTGGACTAGTACACCAATTGTTTTTTTTTTTTGTTTGTTTGTTTGTTTTTTTCCCATGACTTTATTTTCTAAGGGACCTGACCCAGCCCTATGAAGAAATATTCTAACACTGCTGGATCACAGGGGACACAGTGTGAGGCTGAGAATGAGGAGCCCAGGGATTGTCCTCCTATATTCAGCGAGAGCCTGCTTCAGCCTCAGCCCCTTGTCTAGCTCCCAGCAAAGCCCAGGCATGGGAGAGCAGAAAGAAAGAGGAGGGAGGGAACATGGTTCACTGAGCAATCCCTGCAGCTGAGTAGCTCAGGATGTTGACACCTGCCAAGGCCTGGGCGTTGTGTCTTGTTTTGGAGACTGTATCTGGGGAGGTGCAAGGTGTCTTGGGGTGAGGGGGTGGGGGGGCAGGAATAGAAATCCCAGCAAAGAAGGGTTGTGCAACCAAGCTACAGTTGACTAGGAGAGGAGTGTCAGTTTGGGGCTGTAGGGCTGCTGGGGGGGGGGAAGGAGGGAGGGAGGGTCCCTGTGAGGGAGGGAGGGTCCCTGTGAATAACAGTGAAGAAGGGGGGGATCTGCAGAAGAATGACAGGCTTTGACATTTGAGGGGGAAAGGGCAGCCATGGGTTTGGCCAGGTGGATGGTCAGTCAGAACAGCCTGATGCCTGAGCTGGCCTGGCCTGCCCAACATCTTGTGGCCCACCCTGAGACACCTGCCCCCTGTGAAGAGCCCTGCCCCTGTCTCCCATCACTGGTCTCACTTGCTCTCCCTTCACCCAAAGGGGGTGGAGAATGTGCAAATTGTGCACATGTATGTGTGTGTACACACATGTGTGCCTGGAGAGCTCTCTGCCTGGAGAGCCTTGAGGTCTGAGAACCCCCAACTCCTTCCCTACCCCAACCTGCATGTGTGCATCAAAACCCCCATGTGCTGAGGGCCACAGAGTTGGGGTCAAATGCTCTCTTCCCACCCTGGCCTTCAGCAGGTCATGTAACTTTGGGTTAGTCACTCAACCTCTTTGGCTTTGTGTTTCAACATCTGTAAAATGAGAAGTGTCCACACCTTCAGCCCCCTCCTCTTCCTGGTACTGCCACCAAACAGATCTGGCTGGCAACCAGAGCAGAACCAGGTGGGATGGGCTGCCACGGTGTGGGCCTGAATGAAGGAGAGAAGAAATGACTGGGGTGCCCGCCTCGCCTGATCTGACACCCACCACCTCCTCATCCTCTAAGAAAGACATGAAAATACACTTGGCCTTGGAATCTCTCCACTCTAGACTGGTTGTTGAAGACAGTGAGGGGGACTGCAGAAGAAGAAAAGAATTCCCCTCTGTCTCCCTGGACCCAGCTGCTGCCCTGGGCTTGTTCTGCCCCTCCTTCTTGACCTCACTTTTTGAGGATGGCCAGGTTCAGCTACTGTCCACACACTAATGAGCCAGAGTTGGCTGCTCACTGTCTAATTCCATAAAAACCTGAGCTGAGCTCCAGAGCAAGACGGGCACAGCCTTCCCCACAATATAGTGCATGGTGCCTCCTGGGGCTGTTCAGGAGGCCCAACCTGGACCTCTCTCCTGGCTCTAGAGACCCCATCCAGCTGCCTGTGGACACTACCTGCAGACACCCCCACAACTCAAACTCAGCCTGAACACAGCAGCTCCTCCTTCCTTTTAATAGTGCCACCAGTCTCCCAGGGCCTTGGCCTCCAAACTTCCATCCCTTCTGACTCTCCTTTTCCTTTAGTTCCACACCCAGTTCTTCCCAAGTCCTGTCAATCCTGTCCCAAGCTTTTTGCTTCTTTTCATTTTTCTGCCCCCTGGTTCATTTTTTTTAAAAATTATGAACGATGCATAGAACATAGTTGCTTGACTCTGTCCTAGGTGCTTTAAAGATCCTACCTTCCTTAGCTCTCACGACCTTGGCATAGAGATGAGGAAACTGAATTACAGAAAAATGCAAGCATCTTGCCTAGGGCCAGGATTTGGGCCCAAGCAGACTACTCCAGAGCCTGGACTTTGAGCTCTCACACAAGGACTGTGAGAGAGTCTGAAGGCTTGTCCTGCACTTTTAACCTCTTCCTCTTTCAGCCTCTCACACATGACACTCACTGATGAAACCTTCTTCCTTTCCTATTTAAGAAAATGCTGGATTGCGGTTATAGCTCAGTGGTAGAGCATTTGCCTACCCATGTGAAGCGCGGGGTTTGATCCTTAGTATCACATAAAATAAATAAATAAATAATAAAGATTTTGTGTCCATCTACACCTAAAATATTTTTTTAAAAAGAAAAATGTTTAACAACAAATATTATTACAATGCTTCAGCTTTCTGAAGCATGTCTTTGAACATGTCATTACTCTGCTCAAAAAACCTTGAAACTCCTCAGACTTCCACATATCATGCAAACAGAATGAAGTCCATCCCTGGGCTGGGGATTCAAGAATATGACCCCACAACCTCCCCAGCTCCCCTGAGGACCCCTTCACCATTCCCAGCTCCCCTCAGGCACTCATTCCTCTAGCACCATTCTGCCTGTGCCTGTGCCCCTCCAAGCCCCCCAGGCCTGCCCACCCTTCCCATAATGGGGTAGGAACAGAGCCCAAGGGGATCTGCATCTGCCTTGAAATGGTAAGCATGTGATTTTCCCCCTTTAAACCACCAAAGCTCCTACCAGAGTATGTCACACAGAGATAGGCACAACAAACACGATGAAGGAATGAACATGTGGGTAACTGTGGAAATGAGTTGCCTGGTGAGGGTGGAAAGTAATTATTTCATTAACTAACATTTGTGCAACCCTTAAGGTTAACACTAACAGTTCACGCCAAAAGCTTACTGTGTGCTGGCCACAGTGTTGAACAGTGTTATTTAATTCTATGAAGTCAGTTCCCCATTTTACAGATGGGGAATCTGAGGCTCAAAGAGGGGAACTCACTTGTCATACAGCTTCCAAGTTGGGGAGGTAGGATCTACTTCTGTGGGCCATGCTGTGACCACCATGCCTAACTGTGTCTAGATGCCAGAGAAGTGTCACTTGATGTTCCAGCTTTTCAGTGTCTCTTGCACTGACAACATAAAAATGTCTGAGGAATAAAGGATTTTGTTTAAAGAACTTATTCATCCTGATATTCATTAATTTACTACATTCATTGGCCGGGCACTGTGGTGCTTGCTTGTAATCCCAGCAACTCAGGAGGCTGAGGCAGGAGGATTGAAAGTTCCAGGCCAACCTCAGCAACTTAGCGAGACCCTGAGCAACTTAGTGAGTCCCAGTCTCAAAAAAAAAAAAAAAAGGACTGGAGATAAAATTCCATGGTAAAGCACCTATGGGTTCAATCTCCAAGTACTGCAGAACAAAACAAAATTTAAAAAGCCCCAACCACATCCAAGTTTTAACCCAAGTGTAAACAGTGTAGCTGTTTTAACCTGGCAGTGTAGAACAATGACAAATTCTAATCTCCAGTAGCTGATATTCTTGTAGGAGATGCACAGAGTGTGTGAGAGAAAAAGGAAACAAAAAATAAAAGTCAGGAGTAACAATTGCTATGGGAAAAACACAGGAGGTTAGGAAAAAGCAACAATCCAATGTGCTAGGTGGGGTATGCAGGTGGCACTTCTACTGTGCACAAGAAGACCTCCACGTGAAAGCGATGTCTGAGCAGAGCAGCGGGCCCAGGCTTACACATGCATGTGACAAATTGGTTATAGAATGGAGGGTGAAGAGAGAAAAGTGGTAGAATAAAGACTTCCCTAATTTCCCTCACACAGAGGGTCCTCTTTTTCTATGGTCTTTAGAGGGGAGGTCTAGCTGTGAGAAAGCAAGTGAGGAAGGATCCATGCATCATTCCTAGTTAAGAATTGCTTGGCCCAGGCAAGGAGCAGTCAAGAGGCCCATGCAACTGGAGCACAGTGAATGAAAAGACAAGGAATAGGTGGATTTGCAAACATGAAAACACTGAGGCCTACATAAATTCAAGTTCTGCACAATGCCACATGTCTGGGATATATTAATAGCTACAATTTATTGAGTGTGTTCCACATACCTGGCACTGTACTCAGTCCTGCCAACACAAAAACTGCAGGATCCTTAGAGTCTAATGGGGAGACAAAGATTTCCATAGTGACATGTGATTGGCGCTACATCAGGCTGCTCTGAAACTACAAAACTGGAGCATCTAGCCTGGACTCCAAAGCAAAGAAGTTTCCTGAGGAGGTGGCACTTGAACCATCAAGTAAAAGAAGGAAACACCTCTGGAACACAGATGTGGAGAAGGAAGGCAGGTCAGACTTGGCCTGGCTAGGGAGCAACTCAAACAGCAGTGCTGGACCTAGGGATAGCTTGCTGGAGGAGGGGCTTGGGTGTGTGGGACTGTAAGTGCATCTGAAAGTGGTGGCCAAGGCTTACACATGCATGTGACAAATTGGTTATGGAATGGAGGATGAAGAGAGAAAAGTGGTAGAATGAAGACTTCCCTAATTTCCCTCACACAGAGGATCCTCTTTCTCTATGGTCTTTAGAGGGGAGGTCTAGCTGGGAGATGACAGAAGATCAGAAAGTAAGTCGGCACTCCCACTATATCTTGGTTTCTCACCCCATCTAGAAGGTTCAGACCCTTCTTTTAGTCTTCTCTGAGTCCTCACTCCAGGGCAGCCCAAGGCATGGGTAGGAGATTCCTCAGTAAATAAAAGGTTACCTACCAGCAGCACTTCCTGGTCTTCAATGTGTTGCCCTGACCTATGTGTCTTACAGTCAAATTAGGAGGACAGAGCTCTTTTCCACCCTCTTTTCATAGGTGATGCTGCAACTCAGAGAGGTCAAGGGCTTTCCAAGGTTAGACAACCAGTGGGTGACTAAATTGGAACTCCAGCCCAACTCTTGAGATTGCAAACCTCACAGTGACACTGCAGCAACTGCAGCAAATGGGACCTGGTGATGACTGAGTCCCAAGGACAAGGCTGGAGAAGGGGGTGGATTGGGCTCTGAAGTGGGTATAGGATGGAGACTGGGTGATGGGGGCTGAGCAGAGGCAGGAAGACAGGAGAGGCTTTGAGATAGAACTAGTGATGTCTCCAGAAAGACCTGGTTAAATGTCCTAACAGCATTGAAAAGACAGACGTTGCATCCTCCCAACCACTTCTCTGGGAGACAAGGGAGGCAGGGGCCTATCCTATTTCTCCCACCTTACAGGTGAGAAAACCAAAGCTAGGAGAGGTGGCTACATGGTTTGCCCAAGGGCCATAGGAATTTAGGGCCCAGAGGCCCTGTTAGAAGCAGGCAGAGTGCACAAGACATCCAGGATTTCCCCCCTCTACCCTGGATGATGAAATAGATGACGGAGATAGAAATCAGGGCCGTGATCACACAGGGAGAGGGAACAAGGCAGGAGCCTGGCTGGAGCCTAATTGCGGCATTGATGGTGGAGAGATGAGGCCCTGACACAGCTCTGGCTAAGGGCAGGCGGCAGGCGGCATCAGCTGGTCGGGTGTCACGGAGTCCCCGCGCCTCCTCCCTCCCCCGCGGACCCATCCACTTGGGCTTCTCCGCAGCACCGAGCTCCCTAATCCCGGGGGAAGGGGGAAGATACTGAGGAGGGGAGGAGGAGGGGAGCGGAGGAGGGGGCGGCAAGCACCTCCTCCCTGAGCTCGCGAATCCGCAGCGTCCTCCGCAGCATCCTCCCAGGCCCGCCCCCCTGCCCCCAGTCCCCCCCTCCTCGAGCGGATGGTACGCTCCGGTCCTCTTGGCCCGGCTGCAGTGGATGTTGCTAGAACCCACGCGGAGGAAGGAAGAGACGCAGGCAGGCTGCGGTGACCCAAGCGGCCGCCCCTGCCTCAGGGACCCCTTCCCCGAGAGACGGCACCATGACCCAGGGAAAGGTACCGGCATCTCCCCCGACCTGCACCATCCTCTATCCTCCGGGCTCCCTGTCTCCCTGTCATTCTGAGTAAGCTCCCTTGGACCACTTTAAGCAGCTTTCCCTTGTCTCCAGGGCAAAGGTGCTCTGTGATACTTGCTGAAGTCAGAGAACCAAAAGGCCCATCTCTAGAAAAGGGTTGGCACCTCTCTGGACCCCTGGGCTCTCCTCCCTTCCCATCTCTTCCACCCCATACTTTGCTATCTCAAGACTTTACAAGGCCATGGCCTCCATAACCAGCCAGCCTGGGTGTGCAGCATAACTGTATCTATGTGCTGTGTATTTGTATGCTAGGATGAACCTTGAGGGATAATGCTTGTGGGCATCCCTCCACTTGCAGACCCAACCACTTTATAGTCATCTTTCACATCCTCAAAGAATCCTTCTCCCCACCATCACCCCTAACTCCCTGTCATTACTCTACATCTGGTTATCTGGATATCTGGATATTTGGATAAGTACATTATGGTTGGGGTTACTATGGAAACCCTGCATCAGGATGCCCTGGTTTTTGTTTTTGTTTTGGCCAGGCATGAGACTGATAAAAATATATTCTTATTTTCTAGTTTTAGGCCTGAATTGTGGGGGAGGGCTGGGCAGAGACTTGGCTGGCCCAGTAGGGTTATGTAACATCAACAGCCTGTGGAATTATACAACCATTAGGGCCTAGGGCAAAGGGGGAGGGTCCTCCAGTCTGCTGTTTGGAGGGCTAAGGATTGGGCAGAGAAAACAGAAGGCCCTCCCCTACTCCCCTCCCCCTTCTTAGCTTTGAGATGAGCTTCTGAGCCAATGGCATCCCTCCCTGGGCCCTCAGATCTTCCTCTCCCTGTTTTTAGGTTCTTTGGGCATCAAAATGATGTCACTGGGTGATACCACCTCCTGCCATTGGCCGGACATCACTTGGGAATGCCATATGTGTGTGTGTGTTCTGGGGAGTGAGTGTCAAAGTGGAGCCGAGATAGGTTTTCCCACGCTCGACCCCTGAGGTCTGCATGATGAAGGGATCTGGGAGGGGGAGAAATGCAGTCTCACAGGCCTGGGTTCCTGGATCCTTCCCCAGGGGCCTGGGGACGTTGAGCCTTCACTTCTTTTCCCCAACTTGCCCCCCACCAGTCTCTCTGCAGGTACTATTTTCTGTCTTGGGGTGAACTTGCTACTTCCTGCCTCCTCAATCCCTTGCCTCAGTTCACGCACTGGGATAGACAAGACTCCTCCAGTCCAGTAGTCCTTTGGGCTAGCTAGGAACCAGGAGTCTTCTGGTGTTCGCCCATCTCTGGGCCAGACAACCTGCTCAGGAGCCCTGCTGTCTTCCTTAGGACCTGTCAACTTCAGCTTAGGTCAACTTGGAATCAAACCTAAATGCCACTTTCTGAGTCTGGTCTCCTTGTGGCTCTTGTTTTCACATCACCTCCTCCACACCAATCTTTCCTTCTCTGGCCACATCACTGAGACCTCACAGCTCATAGCCTCCCAACAAAGCTAAATGTGGGCATGATGGGGCTGGGACATATCTGAGGATAAACAGATTTGAGTTCTCAACTTGCCATGGGCACATTTTCCCCGGGGCCTCCTTCCCTCATTCGTTAAGTGAAGGAAGGGGCTAAACTAGATGTCTTTTGAGGTCCCCTCCAGCAGTGGCATTCTGAAATTCTGTCTGTTTGGAGGAGAAGCCAAGGTTCCCATAGGATGAGGCCAGAACAGGGCCCCGACCAGGGGCTCGTGTCCTCCCTGCACCCGGCCCTCTCCATCCTCTTTTCTCTTTCCTCCCTTTCCTTTCCCCTTCTTGTCCCCTTCTCTCCCCTGTCCCCATTCTCCTTGTGTCATTTCTAGCCCAGCAGAAAGAGACCAGTCCCAGTTTGTGGGACTTAGGCCCTGTGCCCCAGCAGGCCATGTGTGGCCCTGTGCCCATGGATGAATCACTCCTCTGTGATCTTCAGTTCCTTGATTTTAAAACGGAGATCAAAATACAACCAGCAAGGCAGCAGGGAGATGAAATGAGAGAATCTTTCATCCAGTAATGTTTTTGAGTGCCTACTATGGGCCAGGCCCTTCTGTGGACCCCAGGGAAACAGTGGGACCACAGAGACCCAGGCCCTGCCCCCCAGGGACAGTGACCACCAATGCTGGACACTGCTAAGAATTTTCCCCTTTCTGAGTTCTTATCCTGGCTCCATGGTCCACCCATGGCTAGCCCCCATTCTCTTGGAGCTCAGTTCTGCCATCGATAAAATGGGGAGATTTTTGTCTACACACTGTCCTTCCTAGTACAGGTGAAAGCACCCAGGGAAGTTCCAGGAATTGGGCTGACAAGGAGGGGTTGGAAGGCTCTCTTTCCCTGGTGACTGTCTTTCTGTCTCCACTTCACAGCTCTCCGTGGCTAACAAGGCCCCTGGGACCGAGGGGCAGCAGCAGGCGAATGGTGAGAAAAAGGAGGCTCCAGCAGTACCCTCAGCCCCACCCTCCTATGAGGAGGCCACCTCTGGGGAGGGGCTGAAGGCAGGAGCCTTCCCCCCAGCCCCCACGGCTGTGCCTCTCCATCCCAGCTGGGCCTTTGTGGACCCCAGTAAGTCACTCAGCTCCTGGAAGATGGAGCATGTGGGGAGCAGTGGGCCCACAAGGAAAACCTGGGTGGGAAGAAGTTGCCCAAATGCCAGATGCATTGTATGGTTGTTGTATGCAGTTGCGCTATCAAAGACTTTGAAGGGCTATAGCTGTGGCTCAGTGGCTGTGGCTGGGTGGCAGAGCACTTGCCTAGCATGTGTGAAGCACTGGGTTCAATCCTTAGCACCACATAAATAAGCAAATAAAATAAAGGAATTGTCCATCTACAACTACAAAATTAAAAAAAAAAGACTTAGAATTTGAGGACTATTCTAAGGGTAGGTTGAAGAGGACTCCATGAAAAGGGAGAGGTGATGTCTGTAGTCAGGGTGCTCTCTGACAGGGAAAAGGGGATTTTTTTTTTTTTTTTTCAAGTCATCAGGCTAGAACAAGTGGAACAGATAGATGGAGGACAAAAGCCAGGATGTGGTCTAGAAAAGCCTTCCTAGAAGAAAGAGATGAAGCAAGGGATTGGTCATGACCTTAGCTGGATCTGGTTCCCTGTGAGTGGGGGTACAACATTTACACATTGATGGATCTGAAACCTTAGCAGGGAAGGTCCCCACGGAGACCCCATGGTTTGGGGGAGTTAGGGGCCTGGGGATCCACCTCATCAAGTACTTTCATTGTCTCCCTTCCCTTTCCCTAGCCAAACCAGACTGGGCACGACTCAGAGCCACACCTAAGGCCAGTGCCAGCTTCTTCTGGCCAAGGTTCCCTGCAGGAGCTTCATCTCGGGGCTGGGAATAGGCAGCTTCCCACAGGCTGTAAGGAAGAGTCCCTCACATACTCCTCAACCCCTCTGCGTCCTCCCGCAGTCTCTCCCCTCCCCCATTTTGCCATCCCCACCTCCACCACCTGCAGAATTCTAGAAGGGACCCCAGAGACAATGCTCCAGACAGAGCCCCTGTTTGCAGGAAGTGGCCACCATAGTCTACGGCTCCCACTACCAACCTCCTGGACCTGGAACCCAGATGTCTCGTGGTTCACACTACTGGAAGGCCAAAGGTCTGATGTTTGTGGGCGCCCTTTCCTCTGCCCCTGACACCCACAGACTTGCTTTCCCTCTCCTTTTCTCCCTGGCCATTTGGGTTGGCAAAGAAAATAGGCAGAATGTGAAGGAGGAGTGAAAGATAAGAGGGAGGCCCCAGGTTAGGTTTAGGTTTACAGTGGACCTGCCCCTCTGCCTCTTCTTCATTTCTCATGTTTTGGTTGCTAGAGTGAGCTGCTTTACCATATATATATATATATTTTCAGTTGTAGATGGACACAATATCTCTTTCTTTCTTTCGGGTGCTGGGATTGAACTCAGGGGTGCTCAACCACTGAGCCACATCCCCAGCCCTGTTTTGTATTTTATTTAGAAACAGGATCTCACTGAGTTGCTTAGTGCCTCACTTTTTGCTGAGGCTGGCTTTGAACTTGTGGTCCTCCTGCCTCAGCCTCCCTAGCCATTGGGATTACAGGCGTGCGCCACCATACCCAGCTTTTTAAAATTTATTTTCATGTGGTGTGAGGATTGAACCCAATGCCTCACATGTGCTAGGCAAGCACTCTACCACTGAGCTACAACCCCAGCCCCTGGGCTGCTTTACTTTAAGAAATGTGTTCCAAGGAACAATCCAGTCAGGAAGAGCACTCCTTTCAATTAGCGTGTGATACACATTTCCTAGGTGTATGCCAGGCAGTGTCTGGCTCTGACATCAAAGGATGCAGGAGACTCTGCAAGGAAATGATGACTACCACCTAGGAGCACAGATTGAGTGAGAGAGGCCTGGGCAGCTCATCTAACCCGTCTGCTGGGCACAGAAGCCTTCCTAGCAGAAGGGATATCCATGCTGAGTCCTGAAAGATGCCATGAGTTAGCTGAGGGAAGAGGTAGAAAAATGAGTGTTTGAGGCAGAAAGAATAGAATGTGCATAGGTCCACAGGCAGGCCAGCATGTGGCTGAAAAAATGTACTCAGGCCAAGAAAAGTGGGAGGGAGGGATGTGTAGGGGAGCTTGGAGGACCCTGCTCCTGAAGGAGATTGGAGTCTTTGTTAAGGAACTGGAACTTGAGTGATGGGCTGTGGGGAGCCATTGAAGAGCTTAAAGCAAGGCCATATCAGTTTTTTTTTTTTAATTTTTATTGTTGGTTGTTCAAAACATTACATAGTTCTTGATATATCATATTTCACACTTTGATTCAAGTGGGTTATGAACTCCCATTTTTACCCCTTATACAGATTGCAGAATCACATCAGTTACACATCCATTGATTTACATATTGCCATACTAGCGTCTGTTGTATTCTGCTGGGAAAGGCACCATATCAGTTTTAAAGGACCAAGAAAGAGGTTATTGTTGCGGGGGGCAGTGAGGGAGAGATTATGGAGACCTGATGGGGCCAATGGAGGAAAACAGAGTGGACACATATGAAGACTTGGGAATGGCCCTGAGGAAGGACAGGGTATTATAGTCCCCACACGAGGCACAGAGGACATAGGGTTTAATTTTTATCTTATTTGATCCACATAAAATGAGTATCACCAACCCATAGCAGAAGATACTCAGAGAAAGCTGGTGACTTGCTCAAGGTCACACAGCTAGTCAGTCCTAGAAAATGGATCTGCCTGTAGGTCTGTTTGACCATAGAGTACATGCTCTTCCAAAAATCTGAGTTCTGGGACCAAGCCCTGAACCTTTATCCTCACTTGACCCTCCACTTCTTTCCCTTGTCCTGGCTTTATTTCCCCTCCAGGATCCCACCCGGCCCTGATTTCTGGAACACCAGAAAGTCTGACCCGTCAAACCACCAGTCCCCAGAGCCCATTCCAAGGGCCTCAGAGGAATCCAGGGTCAGAATCTTTGACCCTGGGATGTGCTGAGGGGCTTGGAGAATGGCTATCCTTTTCTGATCCTTGACCACAAGGAAGCCAGGGTACCCAGGGAGGAGGATGGGGACACAAGACAGAAGGGACACTTGTGTGTGGTAGAGCTCAGCCCCCAGAGCCCCAACCAGGCTAAGTAGAGGGAAAGGGAGGAGAGATGACAATTCATTTCCAGGACCCAGAACAGGAAAGTTAAGAAGTGACCAGGGAGAGAGATCTAAGTGTGGGCTGGAGTGGGGTGTTTGATAATGGAGCAGGAGAAAAAGACTTTGCTGAGTCCAGAGAGCCATCTTGACCGAGCAGATGGCCATTAGGGACAGTGTTTTTGTGTACAGGAACCCTCATGACCCTCCACTTGCCCACACAGGCAACAGCTCCAGCTATGATGGTGGTTATCCCTCGGGGCACCATGAGCTCTTCACCATCTACAGTTGGGATGACCAGAAAGTTAGGCGGGTCTTCATCAGAAAGGTAAGCGCCTTTCTCTGTCTCTCCAGAATTGGAGGCTTGCCTCTCAAAGTCCCTTGGCCTAACCTCTGCCTGCAGAAGCCACCTTCCCCCCTTTCTTGTGATTCCAGCTGATGGACATCCCTATTAGGAAGAGCTTCTTAGTTTCACCCAGGCCCCTGCTGCTCCCACCTCTGGATTCCATGGTTGTTTTCCACTTGTCCTGGGTCTTTCCCAGTGATTCCTAAGAAGGAGGATGGAGTGCCCAGGAAGTGGGTCTGGAGATTCAAATGAGTCCCTGAGAGTCTGGGGTCTCCCTGAGCCTTGATGGAAGCCTGAGCCTGCCTGGCCCCAAACAGGGATCCTCAAACTGAGAAGAACCCCATTTATTCCCCAGGTCTACACCATCCTTCTGATTCAGTTGCTTGTGACCTTGGGAGTCGTGGCTCTCTTTACCTTTTGGTGAGTTGACAATGTGAACTGGCACCATCCAGGGTGGTCATGGCCAATCCTGGGGCAGGGGAATTCCCAGTCAGACCTCATTTGGAATGTTCACCAAGAGAGATTTGGGGGGACACCTGAGGAGTCCTCTATCCAGAGAGACTTGCTGCTCTCTGGGCCTGCAGGTGTCTAAGAGGCAGTCTTTCTTACAGATCCACCAGCTACAAACCCAGGAACCCCTGGTCCCAGCTTGGGCCTGGGCTGTAACTCCCTGAGTCTCCAGGGGCTGCATCCCTCCTTCTTCCTCCTTTTGAAGTCTTGTGAACCGTATGTGACGGGTGCAAATGTTGAACCAGAAATAGAGACCTATGGTAAATTTTGATCTTCTCTTCTTTGCAGTGACCCTGTTAAGGATTATGTCCAGGCCAACCCTGGATGGTACTGGGCATCCTAGTGAGTATACCCCACCCCTGAATCCCCTTCCCAGAGAAGATCCAATGGCAATAGGAGGGAATCTCTGTGTCTCTGTTGACAGATCCAAGCACATGACTTCCCCATACCCCATGGAGACTGTCCTTCCAGATCCCTCTGCCTTACCCCATTCTGCTGGCTGCAGCACATGACCAGAAGGACTTTTCTGGAGTATTGAGGCCTGAACAGGGCAGACAGAAGATGTGGGTAGATTCTGGTGCCTGCATAACTTGGAAAGGGTGGGGCTCGGGCCATGGCTGGAGAGACCCCGTGCCTTGGCCCTAACAGAGGAGGGGGAACACCTTGACCCACACTAATGATAATGTTGCTATTCTTATTAGCATTGCTATTATTAATGCTTATGAAATTATTAATCATAATAGCCACCACTTAAAGAGTGCCTAATAAGGGCTGGGCATTCTTCTGTGTGCTTTATGTACAGTATTGCATTTGATCCTTGAATCTACTGGGCATGATTACCTCAGAAAACGAAGGCTCAGAGGGCTTGAGTAATTTGCCCAAGGTCACACAGCTAGTCAGTGATGATTGGAATACAAACCCAAGATTCAGGTTAAAACTTGTGACCTTTATCCTTCTGTTTGGCAGTCTCTTTTTAACCCTCAAGTCACCTGGCTCATGCTAGTCCTATAATCTTTTAAAGAACATAGCTGGTAGCTTGGGAGAAGAGGTGTGAAGTTTTAGGTGATTCTGACCCTCCTTTCTGGGTAATTAAGGAGTAATTCTGGATAATTCCAGGCCAGAACCACTCTGGGACTCAGGGAAGAGCTGCTCTTTCCATAGGCTTTCTGAGTGCCCAGCCCTGTACCAAGGCTACCATGGATGAGGCTTCTGCAGTGAAAGACAACAGTTTGATGAAGGAGAGACTGGACTGGCAAAGGGCTGAAAGGATTTCTCAGAAAGTCATGGGGTCCTAGGGGTCAAAGCTCTGATCATCCGACTAAGGAAGTTGCACACTGTGGCTGTCCCAGGGCTGTTCCTGGATAGAGATCTGGTGGGGAAGTTAACCCAAAGCCCCCTGGACCACCTTGAGCCCAGAGCAGTCTCAGAGTTGGACCTAGAGTTGGCACAAACCAGCCAAAGACTGGCAGTAAAGAGACTCTTCCTGGCCTCGGGCTTCTTGAAGAAGCTTGGAAACCTCTTTAAAGTTGTGGGTCCAGGAGAAGAGATTTTCATACTTAAAGCCTGTCCTAGGTCACAGGAGAAGAGGCCCTGTCTGCAGAGCAAGCAGGGAGGCATGTGTCTTTGGAGAGGAGAGGCATTATTTGGTAAAGCTAATGAGGCCCCAGGGACTGCCACCCCAGCCAGCCCACACAGCAGGTTGGCATGGATCCCAACACATAGTCACCACTGCCTAGTAGCCTCAGCCCCCCTGAGAACTCGGGAATGGAGTCCTTAGGTCTCTGGGCCTTCTGTGAGAGGGTCTCCAGGACCCCATGCCCTGAGCACCTGGCAAGAGGACAGCCTCAGGAAGTGGGGCAGAGTCCATGCCATGGTGTGTGTGTGTGTGTGGAGAATGGGGATCAGGGGAAAAGAGGTCAGGAGAATCTGGCCTCTGAGTGATGAGATCTGGAGTCCCTCCTCACCATCTTCAGGCTTGGAGGGGGGTGGTGCGGGTAGAAAGAAATTAGAAGTGGGCGTGGGCTATGTGCTTTTCATGGGGTGTCACAAAGCATGAAAGGTACTTAGGAGTTTCAACTGTCCTTTCCTCCAGAAAGCCCACCTGGGGTTCTGCCCTGCCCCTTCCTCACCCTCAACCCTTCCAATCCTGTGCCTGAGTCTGTTTCCTGATTCCAGAGGGTCTCACTTCCTCCAACACACCAAATGCTTTGAGGGCTCCATCACTGTCTCTTCCTTTTAGAGGAGAGTAATATCAGTGAGAACAAAACAGCTCTTTTTCTGTGCATGAGTACATATAATTTTCATTCATCCTTCCAGTAAGACTATCAGGTGGGTACTATTATTATCCCCATCCTACAGATGAGAAAATTGGAGTGGAGAGATCATTGCTTCCCAAGCAGCACAGCCAGGATAGAATCCCACACTTACCCTTTCTGCTGTGCTGCCTACAACACTGGATTCTAGAGCAGGACAAGTCGGGAGGGGCACTAGATTTGGCTGGCCTTCATCTGAGCCTCACTCCCTGTCGTTGAAACTCTGTAAACAGACTATCCCAGGCCCTGGGGCTCAGGCTCTGAAGTACAAATCAGCTGTTCTCTCTGCCTTCTCTAACTCATTCTCTGCCCCCTGGGACTCCAGCCTTGGCTTTCTCAAGGTCCCAGGTTCCCCTTCGTGGGTTCTGGCCTTATTGTCTGATTGCTCCCACTGAGCCATGGTGTCTGCAGCACAGCTGAGAAGGAAGACTTGAGGCTAGAGCTGGGGTGGAGGTGGGCCGTCCTGTCTGTCTGTCCGTCCGTCAGCCAGCTTCTAATTGCAATAATAGCAGCTCCAGTGGAGGAGGAGTTCGAACTCTGCGCCAAACCCTGAGTGCTTCACCTGCATTCTCTCTTCGGGCTTCCCAGCACCTCCTGTTTTACGAAGAAGGGAACTGGGACTTAGCCATCAAGTAGCTCATCCAAGATACAGTGGTAGTGGCACATGAATGCCGAGTTGGACTCCAGAGCCACACCATAGTCCTGGTCTCGGGTCCCTCTGCCCTTCCTTCTGACGTCTTGTCATGAGGGTTGAGGAGTAGGGATCAGAGAGAAAAGGAGACTGGACTCTTGCCCTCAGGGAGCTTCTAGTCTGGCCAGGAGACAGGACTTACCAAGGACACACGTAGACAAGGGTACTATTATCATTGTTGAGGTGACTGGCTAATGACTCAAGTGAGAGCAAAAGAGAGCAGATGCCGGAATATTTCTCAACTGGGGCAGGATGGGTGCTGCTGTCCCACATGGGCAGGGTGTTCAGCAGGTCTGGCACCTGGCACCAACTACCAGCAGAACCCCACCAATTGCTGTGATAATAGCTGCACATTATTCAACATCCACTAAAGAATAGAAAAGGGTCAAGATGGAGGGATCTTGTTCACCAAATTCAATATGGCATATCTTGACCCCTGCATTGCCTGTTTTTTAGTTTTGCATTGCATTCAGAAATACTTAAAGAGCTCCTATCAGGTGCAAGGCCCTGGGTTAAACGGTGGGAGTGCAAAATGAATAAGTTGCAGGCTGGCCCCCGGATGCTCCATCTGCTTGGGGAGTCTGATGAGCTGGCCCTTGAGGTATGGGGGTACAGGCTTCAGCTGAGGTACACCCATGAGGCACAGAGGAAACCCCTCTGGAGGAGGAAGCCTCAGGTGTCCTTGCCAGTACTTTACAGCAGGAACAGTGTGATGAGCACGTTTCCAGCGTGCAGAGCAGGTTGTGAGGAAGAGGGTGGAGTAGAGGGCCAAGTGAGGTGAGAGCAGGGCTGGAGAGGTGGGCGGGGAGGACCATATCCTTATTGCCAGGCCTTTGGGAATTTTATAGAGAGGAGTCACATGATCGGGTCTGTCGGTAGCTTGAAAGGTGGAAGCCAAGGCGGGAGGCAGGAGGACCAGACGGACTGCCATATAGATCAGGCCAGGGAGAGAAGAGAAAGAGGTGGCCCAACCTCAAAGGGTGGTGGTGGGGATGGAGGGAAGAGCGCAGATTTGAGAGCTGCCAGAGTAGGAGGATAAACAGATCAAGGTGATTAATTGGGAGTGGCAGAGTGAGAGTCAAGGATGATGCCGGAGGCCTCTGGGTAGATGGCTTGGCGGGTACATGGTGTCCTCTGTAGCAGGGATACAGGAGAAGGAACAGAGAGGATGGAAAGATCAGCTCTACCCTGTTGAGTCTGACACATTTCTGAAAAACTACGTCTGCCTAATTGGTAGCTGGATGTTTCAGTCTGGAGTTGAGAAAGAAAATGTAGTTATGAAATATGGGGGTGCAAGTCCTGTAGGTTAGGAAGCCCACCTAGGGAGAGTATGAAGGGAGCAGAGTCTGTGTTGAAGGAATCAAACACATTCAGAGACTCCCTGAAGGAGACTGAGAAGGAGTGGCCAGTGAGGGAGGAGGGAACCCAAAAGTGTGTCATTGTAGAACCAGAGAAACAATAGGAGTGATCAGACTTAAGAGGTTAGGTAAGGACAGACAAGTGTCTTGGACTCAACAAGGTCACCCTGATGTAGCACAGCCATCTCTCATTAAGTAGGGTTGAGATGGGGCTTGCTGAGTTGGGGACACGAGAAGAGAATGAGTAGAAACCCCTTTTTTTAGAAGCTGGGCTATGAGGCAGTTGGAATGGCTGTAACTAGAGCTGGGAAGACAGGAGATAAAGACGGAGAATACCTGAGAAGGTTTGTGTGGAAGGAGAGGTGCCAGCAGGAAGGTTAAAGTGAGGGAGACCAGGCCTTTGAGGGGGTGGGCCCCAGAGGCCAAGCCAGGGGAGATTGGCCTGGGATGGGAGGAGACACAGGAGGACCCGTAGCGTGAGGTTGGCAGGTGGCAGGCAGGAAGCCAAGGGAGCCCCACCTTATTATCTTAGATCTTCTGGAACACAACAGGTAGACTATGCTGGAGAGTGAGGTGGTCTGGGAGGTTTGGGAAGGAGGAGGAAGTATGGAATTGCTGCTGTGGAGAGTGGGTGAGAGAACTGAGGAAAGGATGGAGAAGGGACGGCAATGCCATGCTGAAGCCTCATGGGACCCCGAGACCGTGCACTGGTGGTGGCACTAACCCCCTTCTTGGGTCCTCATCTCCCCACTCCTGGACTGGCCTTTGCCTTTGCTGTTCCCCGCCAAAACTTTGATGCTCAGGCCCTGCCTCTGGCCACCTGATCCAGACATTCATTCCATAGGTGCCACTTCCTGCTTATGCCAGGCACTGGCAGCACACAAGGGCCCTGCCATGCTGAGCTCGCAGCCTGGTAGGGCAGACCAACAATAAAGTAACTGACAAGATCGTTACAGGCCATGATGGGCTGAAAGAAGCAGTGTGGGGTGGTGGTTGTAAGCGATCTCCCTGGAGCCAGAGTCTGGGCTCCAATCCTGCTTCTGCAAGAGGGTATGTGTGACAGTCAAGTCACCTGACCTCACTGTGCCTCAGCTGTAAAGTGAAGAACACATCTCAAAAGAAAAGATGCAAGGATCACATCAGTTAATATTTGTAAAGCCGGTTAAAAACTCTGCCTACCACATCAAAAATACTGCACATGAACTTTTAAAGTAACAAGGTGATATCTGGGTGGTTCCTTTAGGTTGGCGGGTCAGGAGCAGCTGTCCATGGCACCCAAGTTTCAAAATTATTAGAAGCAGGTTTGTCCTATCCTCCTTCCTCTCCTCTGGGATTAGACCTAGAACCTGCCCATTGCCAGATTCTAGGATGACTGTGGCCTTCTCTTTGCTCCCTGCCCCCACCCCAACATCCTGCCTCACATTTTGTGGGCAGGGGTAGCCAAGTGAATGAGCTAGGAGACTAGGAAGAGCTTCAAGAGGGACTGGCTGACTTAGCCATCCGTCTGTCTCTTACAGTGCTGTGTTCTTTGCTACCTACCTGACCCTGGCTTGCTGTTCTGGACCCAGGTATGTTAATGGCTTGAGGATCAACTTGTTGAAATATGAGCAGAACTTTGATAGTCTGGACCCAGCCCTGCCCACCATCAGTGTACTGTGCACCCCTGAGAGGGTCCCAACTCTCTCTGGGCCTCTGTCAAGTAGCCTGCCCCTCTCTCCTTCACTTGGCACCTCTAATGTGTGGGGAAATTTGATAGCCAAGTGGCATATGAAGGGGTGGCTGAAGGAAGAGGTTTCAAGGAGTGGGGGGGAGGGTAGCAGAGACCCCGTCCCCAACCTATGGCTTGCTTTACAGGAGGCACTTTCCCTGGAACCTGATTCTGCTGACCATCTTTGTAAGTACTTGGGGTGAACTGGGGTCAGATGCTGAGTGAGGATGGAGGAAAGAAAGCATGGGCTTTGAGGGCCAGGGAGTTTGGGTTGGGGACATCCAATGTGAGGACCCTGGGGACATGAGTGTTTTCACCCCATCTCTTTCACCAGAACATTCTACCTTATCTTTCCAAGTGGGCCTAGCCTTCTCCTCTATGTCCACTCTCGCCTTATTGTGCTTTTGTCCTTAAGAGGTTCCTAAGGGGTGTCCTAGAGCTATGGATAATGAAGAAGAGAGGGCTCTTACTGGGGGAAGACAGGCTGCCTAAGAGAGAAAGGGACAGCTGGCCTGGGAGACACTGTATAGCTGGATTAGTCCTGTGTAGTTGTCGAGGGGCATATGCACAGGGTAGAGGCCTGAGCTGGACCTTGAAGGTGCTTGGGCCCCCCAAATCTGAGTACTCTAACATTTCTTCTCCTGCCTCTCTTTTCAGACCCTGTCCATGGCCTACCTCACTGGGATGTTGTCCAGGTAAAGGAGTCAGATGGTAGGAGAGGAGGGCCAGGCCTGAAGCCAGGGACTGGCCACACTTGAGGGGAGCTGTCCTCAAAACACATCCTTCCTGGAAGTACTCAGGTGGGGGAGGGAGCTCAGGCCTGGATCCCTCTTCTCAGGCACCCCCTGGCCAGTGGCTCCAGGACCTGACCAGTTTGGTGGGGCAGAGGTGGGGGACCGTGGGGAACAAGGAGGCTTCTCTCAAGCTGTGATATAAAAGACCTCAGACTCATGTTCCTGAATTTACCTGTAAACTACCTCCAGGAATCTACAGAAACCCCTCTCATTCCTACTATCTCCTATTTAAGATATTTCTAACATGATGAGTCTAAGCACAAGGGCCTAGGGGAGAGGCTGGAAAGCTGAGAGAGGGAGGGTCCTGGGAAAGGGAACAGGATTGGGGCCAGAGGTCATAAGATCAGGTCCTGGTAGAAGAGGGTGGCCTTCCGGGAGGGCTGGGGGAGAGTAGAGCCCTCTCTGGAGCTGACCCAGGTCCTCGGTCCTCAGTTACTACAACACCACATCTGTGCTGCTGTGCCTGGGCATCACGGCGCTGGTCTGCCTCTCAGTCACCATCTTCAGTTTCCAGACCAAGGTCAGCAGGCAGGGGAAGGCACATGGGGCAGGGCTCCAAGCGGAGCCAGGCTGGGAGAGGTAAAGGGGTGAGTTGGGGCTGGGGAGACCTGGGGGAAGGAGGGCAATGCTGGTTTCTAGGGGTGAGTTCAAGACCTCAGACTTCACCCTCTGGTCAGCGCACAGCCTGAGCAGCGCTCCATGCTGCCCAGCGACGGTGCTGATAGCCCTCCTCTTTGCAGTTTGACTTCACCTCCTGTCAGGGTGTTCTCTTCGTGCTGCTCATGACCCTCTTCTTCAGTGGACTCATCCTAGCCATCCTTCTACCCTTCCAATATGTGAGTCTCCGGGCAGCAGCCCTTGGGGAAGGCAGGGAGGGACCTATGCTGGGGTGCTTTTCCCTCCTAGGATCCCTCCTAAGATTCCCTTCTGTGTCCCAGAGCCAAAGCCCCACAGCCTGCCATCCTGTCCAGCCCCTGCTGGCACCTGCCCGGGGCATGTTGGCAATGTAAGCGAGCAAACAAGGAGGCTTTTCTTGACAGGCCTGGGCACCTGCCCAGCCCCATGACCTGCATCCGGCTTCACCTTTTCCATCCTCCACTGTAGGGTGGAGGGGAGGGTGAGGGGAGAGTGTGGAACAGGGGAGGACTCACTGGGGCTCCTTGGGACCCACCAGGCCGTCTGGGAGATCAACCAAGCCAAAGAGGCAGAATTTTCCTGGCCCAGCCAGTGATAGATAGGGCAGGGGTCCCAGAACAGACCTCACCCCATATAGCATCCACTGGCTAGAGGTCAATTTTTAGCTCTTGTAGGGATTTCCAGTCTGCCCTGGGCATTGCCAACTAGACCCCACAGATTGGAGGCATCAGAGAGGAGGCCTTGAATTTTGAATCCTAGAAACCCAAGAGAGGAGGCAGTTTGGGTGCTGATGGGGACTCATTGCTCAGACCCCAGCCACATTTGGTACCACGTGGAAGTGGACAAAGACTTGAACTCAGGGTTCCTGGTCCCGCATTGCCCCTTGTCTGCCAGGGCTGGTGGGGTATTATTCCTCACTGCCCACTTCCCGACCTCCATCCTGCCCAGCCCCAGCCTCGGGCATTTGGCTCCCATTCCCCAACCTCAAGATCCATTCTGGCATTTCCTTGGCTCTTCTCAGGATCCTGTTGACAAAGGGAGGAGCCGGAGCTGGCCTGGGGGCCTTCTATGTATCTAGGATGGAGAGGGAGGTGACAGGAAGGGGCCCCAGAACTTCAAAGAACCTTTTATTGACCCAGGTCTGGCTGATGGGATGCCTTTGTTTCCAGGAATCTTCTGGAAATTTCCCCCAATAGGCCCCACAGAGAGCAGAGGCTAGTGTGGCACCTCCTGTGTGAATGATTTCCACACACAGACGGGTGTCCCTGAGACCTGGGAGAGAAGAGGCTGGGACGGGGTGCTGTTCTGGCCTCTGCAGGCAATGTTATGCACAGCTGGCAGTCTCCAAAGTCCCCACACACGCTGAGTTCAAGTCTCTGTCCCCTTCCACCTGAGTCCCTTGCCCCCAAAGCAGAGCCAGGGAGCTCCCTGACAGAGGGACATACAAACTCCATATTGGACAGAAATGACAGGAAGGAGCAGCCTCAAGCCAGACCTAGGCTAGGAGGATGACAGGGCCCCAGCAGGATGACTTGTCCTTGTCCAGCCTGAGCCTGAGGCTGTGTGTTGAGGGAAGAAGTACCAGGTTGATTGGGAGCTCCCTGCCAGCTCTTCCATGTTTATCTTAGGGTCCCCACCCCCACCCATCAGAGCACTCAGAGAATCAAGGCCCCCCCTCAGTCCTGGGGCTTCTTAGGGAGCACCAGGGAAGGCTACCCTACATCCTCCATTCTCTGGACTTAGCCCTCCTCCTGGCCCCTCTGCCTGCTGCTGCTCTGGCCATCCCTGAGCCATACTTCCTCTTCTCCACAGGTGCCCTGGCTGCATGCTGTCTATGCAGTGCTAGGAGCAGGCGTGTTTACGTTGGTGAGTTGGGCCCCGCTCCCTGGGGGCCACCTTCTCCACTTCATGATCATCTCCCCTGGCCCCTCTGCCACCCCTGACTTTCTCCCAGTCCTCTTCCCAGAACTCTTTTGGAATGCCTGTGGGTGGGACTAGCTCAGTGCTGCATGCCGGGAATTCTATCTGGTGTCCAAGACAGACCAGCTGACAGGGGAGGGAGGCTGGAAGATGATAACCCAAGGATGGAAGCCGTAGAGAAAGGCAGATCTGGGAGAAGTTGCTCCTCCCTCTGGAGAGTGCCAGCATTGCTTGTGGAGGTGGGAGTGTGGACTAAGTTAGTGTTGTTCCCCTAGGGATAATCTGGGAGCTAGAAAGATTCCAAGTATCCTGTGAAAGGGACACTATCCGAATGCGCTTATTCTTTACAGTTCTCACCAAACTGGGAGTGTTGAGGATGATGATGGTGGCTATGGTAATAATAATAGCTAGTGTTTATTGAGCACTTGCTTCCCCACAGCAAGCTTTCCATGTGTGCTAAATTCTTATCATAAGTCTATAATTTTACTGTTTGTTATTAAGATAAGGAAACCGAAGCCCAGAGATGTCAAAGAACATGCCCAAGGTTGTACAGCATCCTAGGACGTGGTAGGGCCAATCTGGGAACCTAGACTGTCTGGCTCCAGAGTTCTGCTCAGGGTCAAAACTAGGTGGGAAGTACCTGGAAGCAGATGCCCAGGAAACAAAAGATGACCTGGGACAGACACCTGCCCAGAGCAGCGCAATGCAGACCTTTTGCATAGGTGGGCTTCAAGCTGAATGAATGTGATAGTGCCCCAGGATCCAAATGGGCAAGCTCATGTGGGTGACATCTTCTTGGGAAGGCATCCAAGATAAACATCCACTGCCAATGAAAGTGGTGACCAGACTCCCCTCTCCCTCACTGGCATATTCAGTTCAACACAAAGGCCAGAGTTTCCAGCTTAGTCACAGGCTCTCGGGGCTCATGGGTGACAGGATCTCCACCACAGCTAGAGGAAGCACTGCCTTTCACATCTGAAGCCCTGGATGTTAAGGGGCTGGCACAGTCTCACTGCCAGTAAGGGACATATCTGGAACCGGATGTCCTGCATATACCCTAAAGGACACCTACCTATGGGACCCTCAAAGAGGGCAAGCTTCTTTTGACTTGGGGTTGAGGAGAGAATGAGTCCTTTCCATCAATCCTCAACCCCTTCTCTCTCAACACAGGAAGAAGGATGTGGGTCAGAACTGTGAGCAGATGTTAGAGAGGTTAGATGAAGATGAATCCAGGAATTGGGGTGTGGAGGTTCATGTATTCATCCTTTCTGCAGGTCTTTATTGAGCATCTACCATGTGTGGGGTGCTGGGCTGCAAGCCTGGACACTGGTCAACAGGAAGAGCACGGTGTGTGGCGCATAGTAGCACTAGATGAATATTGTAGAATAAACCAGTGACCTCCAGCCTTTAAATTTGATGGCTGGAAGAACTTGGAACTCCAAGCCCTCCTCTTCAGATGAGCAAACTAAATTTCAGTAATTAGTCCAAGGTTTTCTGGCAAGATAATGGTAAATCAATTAAGTGTGCCCTTGGTTAAGATTAGGCTGCCAGTTTTTCCCAGTCTACCTGGAATGTTCCTGGGCTCAGCACTCAAAGTCCCACTTCTTGAGAGAACCACCAAATCCTGAGCAAACTGGGATACCTGGTCATCCTAAAGACACTGCTTCTCCTGACTCTTGGGCCAGTGTCCTGCACTCCAGGTCATACCTTCTAAAGAAAAGAATGGGGTGGGGAATTGGGCTGGAAGGAAAGGAGGAGGACTGCATTTGGGAGAGCAAGCCTGAGCAGTAGTGTGTGGGGCTTCAGAGGATAGCATTTGCCGGGGACAGAAGAAAGGTCAAGCCAGGGAAAGTGGGGTTGGTGGAATTGGAGGGAGCGTGGGTGTCCATGGAGGGTCAGGGCATTGCTTGGCTTGAGGAGGTTCAGTCACAGTGAGTTCGGAGCTAGGCAGGAAAGCCTCCCTGCACACTCAGGTAGGACTGGGTGAATGGTAAGCCCTTAAATCTTCTTAATAATCCCTTGCATTATTAGAATAATAAAAATAATCCCAGTAATCTGTTCTACTCCTTACGTTCTGCAAGACATTTTCACACCTATTAACTCATTGGATTGCCACCACGGTCCAGGGAGGGAGGAATCACTGATGTTATTGTAAGAATTGCCTTCCACATCAGAAGCCCTGTGGGTTATGGGGTTAGCACAGTCCCATGGCTGGTAAGGGACAAATCTGGGAGCAGGACCCAGATGTCCTGTGCCCAGCCTGGTACCATTTCCAGCACTCTGTAGTCATTCTCAAAGAGGACAGCTTCTATTGGCTTGGAGCTGGGGAGGAACTAGGAAGGGCTCTCCAGCTATTTTTCTTCTCTCTCATTGATACCGTCAGTATTGCCCTCTCTGCAGAATTGTTCCCATCAGCATGATGGGCTATAATTTCTCCCATCTGAAGAAAAAACTCACATAACACTCTTGGCTCACATCTCCCTAAAGATCCTGCCCCATTTTGCTCCCTGTATATATCAAAACTCTTTAGAAGGAAATCTACACTCACTACTCTGAATCCTCTCCTCCTTCTCTCCCTCCTGTCCTTTTAATTCATGCCCTTAACCCTGTGTGTGTGTGTGTGTGTGTGTGTGTGTGTGTACACGCCAGACTAGGGATTGAATCCAGGACCTTATGCATGCTAAGTACGTGCTCTTCCACTGAGCTACGCTCTCAGCACTTAACCCTCTTTAAAATGTTCTCATTCAGCAGGGCGCAGTGAGAGCCACTACAATCCCAGTGGCTCAGGAGGCTGAGGCAGGAGGATTGTGAGTTCAAAGCCAGCCTCAGTAACTTAGTGAGGTCCTAAAGCAACTCAGCGAGACTCTGTCTCTAAATAAAATTATAAAAAGGGGCTAGGGAATGACTCAGTGGTTAAACACCCCTCGATTCAATCCCCAGTACAAAAAAAAAATGCTTTCATTCATATCACCAATGGCTTTCATGTTGCCAAATTCAGCTTTCAAGTTTCAGTGTTCCTATTGCCTGTCACTTAACACCATTTGATGCAGTCATTCATTCCCTCCCCTGGAAACATCATCTTTCCTTGGGAGTGTCCAGGCCAGGACCCTGCCCTGTTCCTTTTTTTCCTCCACCCCACCCTGGTTCTCTGACTCTTCTCTCTTGCCTCCCTCTCTAGGAGTCTTAGGTTGCCCCAGTGCTTTAAATACCATCTTTTATGCTGATGACAGTATATTTACATCTCCAGCCTGGATCTTTCTCTTGAATTCCAGATTAGAAAATCCAATTGCCTAGTTAGTGTCTCCATTTGAAATCTGACGGACATCTCTAACTTAGCATGTGCAAAACTGACCTACTGCTCTTTCCCTGGGTGCCTCCTTCTCCCACAGCCTTCCCCTTCTTCATGTTGCTCAGGACAGATGCCCTGGTGACAGCCTCAAGTGTTCACCTTTCCTTATACCTTGCATGGGCCCAGCCCCAAATCCCCTGGCTCTACTTTCTTTCCAAAATCTGACCATTTCTGTCCACCTTCATGGTTCTCCCTGATGCTGGTCACCATCATCTGCTTCTGAGCTTGTTGCAATGGCCTCCTGTAGGCTGCCCTGCTGGGCCCAGAGGCTGTGCACCAACACAGCAGTGAGCTAGACCAAGTCAGTCCTCTCCTTGACATCACGAAGTTCTTCCTACAGGCCATCTCTGACCTCCCCCAGCCCACACTGCTACTGCCACCTTGCTGGCTGCCTGAGTATGACAGGCTCACCACGCCCAGGGTCCCCACACCTGTGGCTTCCCTGTCCCCTTGTATCTTCTCAACATTTTTCCCCTTCCTTCAAGGGTTAGCTTCTTTTACAACGCAGTGTGCCTGAGCACTTCCGCGTTGCTCCCTCCCACCCCCAAATTTAATTCTCTGCTTAGCACATATCTTCTTCAGATACACTATATTATTTTCTGTCGTTCATTGTTTTTGGTTTTTGTTTTTCTCTTCTAGCACAAATTAGTTCCTTGAGAGCAGGGGTTTTGTCTGGTTTGTTTATTGCTGTAGTCCCAGCACCTAGCACAGTGCCTGACACACAGTAGGCACCCATAGATGTTTCTGGGCTGAATGGATGCCTGAGAGGTGTGGCCAGGGTAGGGCTGGGTCCATGAGGTGCTAAGATGGCACGAGTTGCACAGTTGAATTAGGCATGGCCTCAGCACTCGCTGGTGAATCATGGGGGAGGAGAAGGAACTGCGGTGTCCAATTACCCGTTAATGTCTTATTAGATTAATACACCAGAGGAGCTTTGTTAGGATCATCCTGCAGGTTGCATAAACCTGGTGGAGAGCACATGGGTGGATGCATCTGGTCAAAAGAGGGAAGACAGGGTCCCTGGGTCCCAGGGTGCAGGCGAAAGCTGAGGAGAGGAGCCTCCAGGCTCATTCTACTCTCTTCTTCTTAGTTTCAAGTAGACAGGATCCTCAGAGTTCACTCCACAGAGCTAACTAAAATCCCCAAGCCTTTGCATTAACCTCAACTCAGAAGCACACACTGTGTGCTTGAAGCCTTGTGCTGATCCTGCTTCCAGCATCACTGTATCCTGTGGGATCTGTGGTCTTCTGGCTCCAACCCAGTTCCTGGTCTCCACCTGCCTTTACTGTCATCCCCAAACTTAGCCTTCAGCACCATGGAGGGTTTTCTTAGCCCTGCAGCTAGATGAGAATTGCAGAAAGTGCTCAGTGTATCCTTGCCCTGTTTGCTGCCTCATCAAGGATATGCAAGAAAAGGATGAAGAGAAGTGTCAGAGGAGGCTGCAGATATCCAGTGGGATATCCCGCTTCCCACCAGCCTGCGCTTTAAAGGGGCTGGGAGAATCCAGTGATTTTTCTCTCCTAGAAACCTCAGTCTTTGCCCTGAGACATTCTGCCATTTTTGAGGGCAGGGTCAATCAGCTGAATTGTGTTGCAATTCAGGGGGTGGAGAGTCGAGGCTTCTTAGGGCTCTGGTTCAGCCTTGAGGAACAGGCCTCTCCTAGGCTTCACCCACATCCATCCTTGGTACATGGTCAGGAAACCTTGAATTTTCAGCAACTCCCACCCGGTCCCACTACTGGATGCCAGTACTCAAATGCCAAAAGTGGGTGAGTCAGCAGAAAGGCACCGGCCTTAGAGTGACTGCATTCTCCTCTCACCTCCTGGTGCCCTCTTCTTGAATGCTGCTTTTCTTTCTTTCTTTCTTTTTTTTTTTTTTTTTGTAGAAACTCATGGCTGGTCTGGGATAATGGGACAGTATTGAGGGGCCTGAGCAGGAATTGAGAGGAATGGGATCAAGGGCCTGATCAGCTGATTTCTAGCAACAGCAGGCTAATCTTCCAGGTCACATGACTCTGAAGGTTACTCCATCTTAGAGTTGTACCTTTTGCGGGGTGGGGTGGGGGGAAGCTAAGACCACTGAGCTATCTAAATCAGGAAGCCAAGTCTGAGAGACCTAGGGAAGAAGCTAGGCATAGGTATTTAGAAATCAAGTGATGGGCCCATTTGGATAGAACTCTCCCTCCCGACCAACCTAGTCAGTTTGAGAACTATGGGAGCCACTGAGAGTTGATTAAAAAAAACATCCCAGTCACCATGCTTCAGGGAAGATTAGGGAGAAACCAAGTGAATCAGTCAGAGGCTGGGAAACCAGAGACCAGATAGGAAACCACTACAGTGTCCCAGAGTCAGGGTAGCAGGGAGTATATGTATGGTCACAAGAAGATGCTTCGACGTCTGATAGAAGGCCAAAGCCAGTGTTAGGAAGATGCTTTGTAGAGGCGGTAGGCCTCTAACACTGTGTGCAGACTCCTCACCCTGAGGTTAAAGCACAGCCATCTCTCCTCGGCCCAGAGAGAAAAGGTACACACACTACACACACACACACACACACACACACACACAGTGTTAACAGCCACACTGGATGAAAGCCCAACTTTCCTGACTATCAGCCCAACATCTCTCTGTCCATTTCAAAGATGTGAAAATGGAGGCCTAGAGAGATTCTCTAGACCAGAGAATCCTTCTCAATCCCTGTTACCTATAATGTGAGGCTGTTGGCAGTTATTTTCATCCAGTCCCAATAGAGAATCTGTGTTCCCCACCCATGACCTGCTTAGGCCTGGCCCACAGCTTCTGGAAGATTTAAGAAAAACACTCCCATCTCCCCCGCCCTGGCCCTACCCCTACCAGTGAGCTGTGATGTGCACCTGACCTCCTATGCAATTGGAACAACACTGCAGAAGTAATGCACAAGTCCAAGGCCACAGGATAATCTTAGGCGTATCTCTTTCACTCGGAATTTAGAGGCTCCTTTGCCTCCAGGGTTTACAGAAGCCTAAAACATCAGTGAGAGCCACCCACCCTCATCACAGAAAGGAAATAGCACTGTGGCCTTACTGAGGCCTCACCTACATCACAGGGAGGTTGAGTGGATTCCTCAGGGGTGGGGGCTGGACTGACCTGGGTGCTGTATCCCCCTCCCAGGCCTCACCTCAGTCTCACCTTCTGATGGTTAATCCTCAGAACCAACGCCCTGCTCAAGCCTGGATGGTCAGGACAGCCTGCTAGGGAGGAGGAAGTGAAAGAACTCCCTTCATCTCCAAGGAAACAGGCTTGAGGGAGGGATGAGGCCCTGCGGGCAACAGGCAGATAGCATCCAGGATGCAATCCTCCAGGGCAGAGCCAGAAGCAGTGCCATAGGTGGTGCCAGGGGGCTTGTGGAGTGGGGGGAAGCCCTGCAGCTGGCCAAGGCACCCCCACCAAACTGCGTTCAAGGCCTCGCTCATCCTTACCACTGTGTGACCTTGAACAAGTGACCTTGAACAAGTTTACTTGTTTTGTCTGTGCTTCAGTTTCATCATCTGTGAATGGGGATGATAATAGTATCCATTCCCTAGGAGGTTGTGATTTTTATGAGAACTGATATATATGAAGCCCATGGGAAGTGCATGGCATACCATCAGTGATCAATGACTCTTACTTGTTCGGGGCAATGCCTAAAGTCAGAGCCAAGATTTGAACCCAGTTCTGCATCTCTCTCCAGCCTGTGTTCTTAACTATATCGTACCCATACCCCTTATGTGGCCACATAGACTCTTTCATACACATTTGTACACTATTCCATTTTCATCCTGGGCCAGGCTTTTGAGATCAAGTGCCTGCCAGACCTTGCCACTTCGGTGGTCTGCCTGAGGGTGCAAATGCTGTGTCAGGTCAACCAAGGAGAGAGAAGTACCTTCTATTGGCATCAAACAAAAAATGGAACCCAGGGCCTGGGGTTGTGATTCAGTAGTAGAGAGTGGTTTGCTTAGTATGTGAGGCACTGGGTTTGAGTCTCAGCACTACATAAAAATAAATAAACAAAAAGGTTCATTGACAACTAAAAAAATATTTTTTTTAAAAAAAATGGAACCCAGTCTCCCACTCAGTAACCTCTCCTCACTCCCCTGCTTCCTCACACTGTCCTAAAACCCAGACTGGGGCACCAGGATTTAAGGATGGTAGTGTCTTCTCTTAAGATTACCCAGCTGGGCACTGTGGTGCATGTCTGTAATCCCAGTGACTTGGAAGGCTGATACAGAAGGACCATAAGTTCTAGGCCAGCCTGGGCAACTTAGAGGGACCCCATTTCAAAACACAAAGGGGAGGGGAGAGTGAGGCTCCATGGTACAGCCCTTGCCAAGTATGTTCAAAGTCATTGGTTCAATCCCCAGTACTGGAAACAGAAAACAATCCTCAAGACCCAAGCCAACCCTCTAGTTGAAAACATGGGGGCAGGGGGGCCCAGTATTCTGCATTGTCCATGAAGCCTGTGTTCTGGCCATGAACTCAGTTTGCTTCTCTTCCCAACTCTTCATTTTTTTCTACATGCACACACACACACACACACACACACACACACACACACCATGCTTGCTTCTCTTGGGCTTCAGGGTCAGAAGACAGCTATTCTCTTGGCTGCATGAAGTGAGCTAGTCACTTACACTCTGTGCTTGAGTCTCCTCAGCCAATGCCAAAAAATGTCATGAAACACCTGGCACAGAGGTTTGTGATGAGCATTGAACAATGGAGTTCATAAGCTCCTCCTTTTATTATTTTGTTGGGGGGGCGGTGGTTACCAAGGATTGAACTCAGGGGCACTCGACCACTGAGCCACATCCCCAGCTCTATTTTGTATTCTATTTAGAGACAGGGTCTCACTGAGTTGTTTAGTGCCTCACCATTGCCAAGGCTGGCTTTGAACTCGTGCTCCTCCCTCAGGCTCCCAAGCTGCTGGGATCATAGGCTTGTGCCCCTGTACCTGGCTCCTCCTTTTATTTTTAATTTCCAGTTTCATAATTATAAATACATCTTTTAAGATATTTTTAAATCTTAAATATGGATAAAAGAAATACCATTTTGATAGCATCTATCATTCCTTTCCCCAGTGGTAACCACTGTGGGCAGTTGTCTCTCCTTCCAAACCTTTCTATGTAGATCATTTCTATATAGGTTCTTGTGATGTGCATAGTTTTGTGAAATCATATAATATAGATTTTTAAAAATGGGAAAAAAATCAACTTGCATTTTTCTCATAGTAGTATATATCAGAGTTGTTTCCACCTCAGTACTCATGCCAGTTTATTTAACTGTCCCCTGTTGATAGTTTGGGTTGTTGCCAGTGAATCACTGTTAGAACAAACACTGAGAAAGTGGCCTGGGGTGCGCCGCTCTGTGCACCATGCTGGCATTTCCGTAGGATGGATGCGGTCCACATGTTCCCTTTTTTGCTGACTCAACACACTGCAACCCCAGATCTTTGTATTCAGTGCCTGTCTCTTGGTGGCTCTGAGCTGGCCTTTTTATAGAGTGGTGCTCCTGGAATACCTCAGCCTCACCTCTGAGGCTGTATTCCAGGTCAGGCCAGGTGTGTGACCAGGGGGCTCTGAGCAGGTGCAGCCCTGGACGGTGGGGGAACCAGGGAAGTCTACCTTGGCCCTTCTGCTCCCTGTGTGGTCCTCTCTGTGTCTCCCTGCAGGCTTGCTCTTCCCCCAGCCCCACCAGAATAGAAAGTGAGTGATGTGGTTCCAGTGCTAGATAAGTGACTTGCCAACAGCAAGTCACTTGTCTTTCTGAGACTCCTTGCCTTATATATAAGATAGTGTCAATGCCTACCTTCTAGGGAAAATTGAGGGAGTAAGATATGATAGAGTATTAGCTCAGATGAGGACTATTCCTATTAATAGCATCCTAGCGCCACTTGCCCCCTATGCCTCTTGCCTCATATCATGTAGTCCTTCTAAAAGTCTCATGTACAGTAGGGTCCTAACTCAGGCACCTGCTCTCCTTCTAGGTGTTAGCAGTCAACTCAGTTGTTAGTTCTCAACTAAAATTTTAGCTGCCAGCTAAGATGTTAACCAAAACCAAGATACCTGCTCTCAACTAAGACACTAGTTAACAGTGCTTCCCATCACCCAGGAAGATACCAGCTTCCAGTTCTACTTTTCCCTCTAATGAATGCATACTCATAACAAAATCTCTGATCATGTCTTTTCCCCCATTAAACTGTCAGTTCTATCAGGGCAACTTCACCAGAACAAAATAGGTGCTCAGTAAATATTGTTGAGGATAAATGGGTGACAAGCCTTCAGTTGACTCACACGGATGAGATTGTGGTGATGGGTGGTACCAGCAGAGGGTTGAAATTTGGGGCAGGCCATAGCAGATAGCACCAAGTAGATAAGCATCCATGGCCTCTGGCCAATGGCAGGGGCAGAAATGCTTCCATTCTTCTCTCCAAGAGAAAAGCCAGTTGGCTGCCCGAGACCTCCTTGGGTGGGTGCTCCTCGGAGGAGCCAGCCCCAGGCCTGATCAGGTCCAAGCCTTCTAGGTTGAGAGATTCAATTTCATTAGCTCACCCAGGGGTGACCAGGCTCTGGGAAGTCAACCAAGCAATCTCCTGATTGATAAGGCAGATCAACAATTTATTAACTTATGCTGGCAACTGTGACTGCTAAACAGCCTGTAGCATTTGAGTTGGTCCCTCTGCTTGTTTGTTCTCTACAGAAGGAAAATTTACTTGGGAACTCAAATCAAATTCCACAGAGTGGAATAAGATAAAATGAAGCTAAAGAGTAATCATAGTTGATAGCACTCTATACTGTAATATACAATGTCCCCTTGTCTCGTTACTGTCCCATTTTGTGGATGAGGACACTGAGGTCATATGAAGGTCATATGAAGGCATTTCCACTGCAATTCCATAATTGTGGGTGCTCTTCCCTCAATGCTGCGGGGCTCAGGAACCTGATGTACCCATGCAGGCTCCCCTCCATCCTGGCTGTGGTTCCCCATTTTCCTTCTGTTAATGCCACACATCTTCCCCTAAGAACATTTCTGCCTCCCTGATGAGATGCAGGAGCCACCTGGGCTCATCAGTGGTGTCTACCTGTCCTCAAGAGGGCACCTCTCCTTATGCAGATAATAACAATAAAACCCAGGTCATAGCTATGATTCATTGAGTGCTGTGTGCAGGTGCCTTACATGCTCATCTTCCTCTCACAACAACCTCATGAGGCAAGTTACTCTCATCTCCCTTTCACAGCTGGGGAATCAAGCTCAGAGAGATTGGGTACATTGCCCGGGTCCCCCAGCTAATGAGTAGCAGGCTGACATTGGAGACTGAGCTCACAATTACCCTTACCACCTCACCTTCAAGTGTGTGACTCTGGTCTCACATGCTAGAGTGCTCCCTGGCACCTGTGCACTGGGGACATCAGCACAGCTTCTCCCAGGATTCCATAGGGCTGTATCTAAAGCAACTCCAAGAAATCAGTCCTGGGAAGTCAAGGAACCTGGCTAGGGTGAAGGAAAGTGCCTCCAGAGCAAAGTTCAAGCTTCAAGGGCAGGCTCCAGCCCCTTTGTCCTCTTTCCCTTCCCATATTGCTCCTGACACATGGAGTTCCTCACAGGGTGTCTCAGGTCCTCAAGGCTCCTCTGGGTCTTCTCAGTCTAGCAAACTTCTATTCATCCTTCAAACCCTAGGTAAAATGTCACCACATCTTCCTCCTCCCCAATCAGGAGCTCTGATTATAGCATATACCAGATTTTCTTGTAGTTATCTGTATCCCGCTCTAACCTGTGAGCTTCTCAAAGGCAGGCATAGCTTTGTGTCCCTTATTGTCTCTTCAGCTCTCCACAAGTCTCTGGCATGCAACTGTTGCTCCGTGAATAGTTTTTGTATAATGAATGACTTTCAGAGGGCTGTAGGAACACCAGTCTTCCATACACAAGTGATGGAAGAGCTGGGCACAGCCCAGTTAACAAGAATGTGAATGGATTTAAAGAATTCCAATCCCACGTGGACCAGTGCTTCTTATCCTTGGGACAATGCTGGAATTTTTTGGCCTTTCTTCCCAGAAAGATGCACTGTGCTTACCAAATTCCATATCCTGTTACTGGGGAGTCCTACTGTGTAGGCTTGGACCCCAAGGATAGGTATGGAGAAGGAGAGGGAGTTGCTGGGACCAGTGGCAAGGCCTGATAGGGGCAGCAGTGATAGAGAGGCACTGTCCCTTAGGAATCTGTTCAGTGTCCATTAGGCCACAAAGGTGCTCCATGGGAGAGCATGTTTCCTGGGAGGAAATGCATTAACCCTGGGTGCTACCAGTGCGCAGCAGAGAAGAATGGTTAAGCCTATGGGCTCTGGAGCCTGCCTGTCTGGGTTCAAATCCTGGGCTTGCCACTTCCCAGATGGGTAAACTTGGACAAATTAACATCTCTGGCCTCAGTTTCCTCTAGGATGCTAAGTCCTACTGGAAGGGGATGTTAGTAGAAATAAATGGGCTATTGTGTGTAAATAACTTAAGAATGCTCAGTCTCTGCTTTTATTGCCAGAAGCATGAAGATCGGGCTCAGCTAGAAGGACCCCTCCTTCCCTAACTCCCTGCCACACCTACATAGGTCTTGTAACCCTTTTTAGTTACACTCATGGCACAGGCCCTTACTTCCTACTGGACACAGAGCTCTTCAAGGTCAAGGATACTGTCTGTCTTGCTCTCTGCTGTACTCCTGTGTCTGGAACATAGTTGTTGCTTGGTAAATAGGTATTGAATAGAATTAGGGGTGGAAGGTGTTGGAAAAGTGAGAGATTCTGTTCTGTCACAGGAGAGTCACTGCACATCCAAACAGCAGTTGAGGGTGAAAAAAATCAGGGTGGCCTGAGTGTGGTAGCTGGGATGTCTTAGTGTCACATTGACTGGACCTCTGACCTCTCTCTCTCTCTCCTCCCTTCCCCAGTTCCTGGCATTTGACACCCAGTTGCTGATGGGTAACCGACGCCACTCGCTGAGCCCAGAAGAGTATATTTTTGGAGCCCTCAACATTTACCTAGATATTATCTATATCTTCACCTTCTTCCTGCAGCTTTTTGGCACCAACCGGGAATGAAAAGCTCTCTCCACTCCCACCTTCCTCCAGAGAATGCCCCTTCCCTGTCCTTTGACCCTCTCTGTGCTCCTGCAAAACCAGACATAAAACCTTGCTGCAGCCAGCCTGTGGCCAGCTGCTCCCTCCCTCAGCCAGCCCTCACCTGACCCTCTGCAGCTTGTACATATGCCATCCTTTGGGGCCTGAGGAACTAAGACCACATCATCCCCCGTGCTACCCTCCCCACTCCCCCGTTACATCTTCCAAACTGGAACAGTCAAGGATGAAGGCCTCTTTGGGTTTGAGAACCCAAGGGACAAGTCGGAGGAGCCCAGCAAAATCTCAGAGGTAGGAAGGAGACCCTAAGAAGCCTGACTGAGACTTGTATCCCTACCAGGATTCCTCCTAGGGCTGTCACAACCAGGTGACTCTGAGGGATACTGTTCTGTGTCCATCAACCTGCTGTTCTCTCTCTTACAGGTCAAACATTGACACCTTATAAGCAAATGGGTGGGGAGCACCAAGGGAGATGAAAGGAAGGTGTCTCAGGCTGCCCATCTCTCAACTCCAGGACCAGTGGCTTGTTCTGAGAATGGGCCCCAGGGCTGAGGGCAATGGAAAAGGGTTAGAAAGCTCAAGGCCTCTGATATTTGCCTTGGTTTGTCCTCTTGGGAGTCCTGTGGAGCAAGAGATAGGGGTAGGAGGACCTACTCCTGAGGGCCTGTCCTGGATTCCCAGGGAGGTAGGGACAGAAAAGTCAACTGGGGAGACCGAACTGTGCAGCATGGGCAATCTATCTAGACCTGGGTCCACTTGGGAGGTGTTAGGGTTATAATTCTAAGACCCACATCTTCTCACTGTCTTCTCTCCCTGTTTGCCCGGGACTGCTCCCACAGGCCTGAGAAGAGTGAGGTATGCTGGGGCCTTTCTGACTGGAGGTTCTGGAGAGCAGGCAGTTCTAGTTAATGGGTCAGCTCCATGTGGAGGGATCCTGCTTTGCCCCCAGCCCTAACCTGAGGCGATGCCCAAGTCCCTTCTGCACCTCTTATTTCCTACCCTATCTGCTGCCACATTCTGGCTTATCCCCAGCCAGGCCACCTGAGGCCTTAGAAGTTGGCAGGTCCATATCCCTTCCCCCAGCTTCTCTGGCCACTCACTTAGCCCAGAGTCCCTGAACTCCTACCCCTCCCTATCTCCACATCTCTCCAAATTGGAAGCTGTCCAGCTGATGCTAACAGCCAGGACCAATAGCTCGAGCTGGTCCATGTGATGAGGCCAAAGTTCCTTATCAGCCTCCAGGTGGCTGGGATCTCAGGCAGGGTGTGCGTCAGCCACCCGGCCCCTGGCTGGGTGCCTGCTAGGGAGAGCAACAAGGGGCCACACCTGGGGCAGTGTGCAGCCGACATGTGCCCAGGGCCAACTCAGAGCTAGTGGAAAGTTACTGGGTGGAGGTAAAGAGACTCTGAGTAGATATCAGGACCCTCCCTTGGCCTCTCTGTCTCCTGGGCTCTCTCCTCTTCTTCCTATTCTGGAGACCCCGCTAGCACCTGGAAGAGGTGACTAGGTGTGTTGTCTATCCATTCCCAACCCCACCCCTCTCTGCCCTTCCTACTTCTAGCTTTCAAGAAATATAATAGAAGCATTTGAAGTTTTATTCCATCTTGGGTATTTGAGGAAAGAATGAACCAAGAACCAGCAGGTAGTGTGTGTGTGAGGTAAAGGCAATCAGGGCAGGGGAAGGGGGTGCCCACTGTGTGCTGGTCTAAATTAAACCGTTGCAGCAGTCCTACGAAGGCAGTCCTCTGCATGTCCCTACTGCAGAGGGAGGGCAAAGCCAAGATGATCAGAAAGGCTTGATAATGAGTCTAAGGTCACACAACTAGCAGTGGTGAATCTGAGATTCAAATCCATGGCTGCCTCGCTCAAAAGGCATCAGTCTTTCCTTCCAGCTTGAGTGGGGAGGGGCTGGAATGAGACTGCATGAGAGCCCAGAAAGGTGGATGATCAAGCCCCAAGATCTCTGGGGATAGTGCCACCCATTTCAATTCCCACTCCCCCCACCAGATAGGAAAATTCAGTTTTCCTATTTGCAAGATGGAAGTCTGCGGCCAGTGTGGAGCAGGGAGAAGCACCAGAACACTGATTTCCCTGATCTCCACACCCGGTTGACACCCCTCTTCCAAGGCCTCTTGGGTTCCTCTCCTAATCTCTGGCCTTGGTACTAGAAGGGTTTAACCCCCTCTTCCTAGTCATTAACCTGCCACTCCCACACTGGCCAGCTTCCCAGAATTCACTTGTCCATGTCCTTCTCTTCCTGGGATAATTTATGCAGAAACTGGGGATTAAGAAGTTTTTCCAAGGTTGAGCTCCAAAAGATTGGGGGAAGGGTAAGCCCTCAGTCATTAATAATGTGTGTGACTCAAGCACAAATCAATGATGGCTCCTCTGAGGAGGTGGGGAGGCCCAGCAGAAGATGCTGCAGTCTTCTACCCTGGGTCCTAAGGAGAGTCCAGGGCATTGCAGAGCTGACAGCAAGGCCAGAACTGAAGCCTGTGTGTGCCACTCCCATCTGGGCAGTGAGGAGTCCCAGGAACACCTGGATGGGTCCTGAAAGGAGGACAGGCGGGGAACAGGAATGCCAGATTATGAGAAAATGAAGCTGGGCAGTTGCCATAAGCTATAGAGGAGGAGGGACCCTGATGCTCTTCATATTTTTGGCCTGGGTGAGGCTGGACCTGGGAAAGGGTAGGTTTCATTTTATAAAGCTAGAGGAAGCCAGGAATCTAACCATCTGTGATGTGAAGTCAGAAGTATCCTGATGAGGGGTGACAGACAAAGAGATCCTTTCCTGGAGGCTGCAGATCCAGAGCCAGGGAGGCACAGGGAAGTCCCTAAACCAATTGCTGGGTACATGCTTGGCTCCTTCTGTATAATTTCGGGAGGCCCAAGAGTCTTGATTTTTCAATTTCCTACACTTCATCCTGGGGGATACAGGATCAGACAGACCCCTCATTCAGAATGTTGTGCATCTCCTTCCCCAGCTTACCTGGGGACAAAGTGGCCTGTCTGCCAGGGATAGGATGAGATTTTACACAAGCACTTTGCTGCCCCCCAGTGGCTTCGAGAGGAGAGGTGGGAAAGAATTAGGGCGGCTATGGCTAGTGGTGAGGCACAGGACCTGCCTGCTGGCCTTCCCAGTTCTCAGTCCTCCCAGACCCCTCTCTTCTCAGTAACCACCAGCTGTTCCCTTTTGACCAATGACTGTCACATCTCTCAGTCACTGTTTACCCGTCTACTGAAAACCACCCCTATGCTGCTCCCAAGGCTCAGCACCAGGGATACCGGCTTGTCTGCCACAGCCCCAGACACAATTGCTGCCCTTCCAGCCTCAGTTCCTCCAAGGTCCCTGGCCTGTGCCCGCCCCCTTCCCTGGCCTCACTTTTCCGGGGTCTGTGATTGACTGGAGATAAGAATAAAAGCAGTTATGACATTTGAACTGTTTCCTTTGATTATCTTTTGCTTGCGTCCTCAGATGGCTCCTGGAGCATGTGTAAGGCTTAACTCAGAGCAATGGGAAAGCTCTCACACAGTGTGTTTCTCCATGCAGCTACATTTGAATTAAGCCCCCACCTTTATTTACCTGTATAAAAAGGTGACCGGTCTTCTTCTCAATAAACCCTTTCTGGAGAACTTAGGTTCCCAGAGCTGGAAGGACTTCCTGAGAGGCTTCTCTGCACCAAGGCTCACCCCAAGTATGGAAACCTAATGTTTCGTGGGCAGTTCTGTTAGATTCTTATTTTCAGTGAAAATCTGTTTCCCTAAAAGGAAAGTCTGTGGTGCTCTTGGATAGATCCCCCATAGCAGCAGCTTTAAAACTATAAAACCTGAGCTCTTTGGAGCTCTCTTGGTCACCTAGAATCTGTAGTGTTTTAAAACACAGTCTCAGCAAGTAACTCCACCCCCACGCCCCCCACCCCCCAGCAAACCGGGGATTGAACCCAGGGCATTTTACTACTGAGCTACACCACCAGACCTTTTGTTTTGTTTTGTTTTCAAGATGGAATCTCATTAAGTTGCGAAGGGTGTCTTCGAACTTGTGATAATTCTGCCTCAGCCTCCTGAGAAGCTCAAAGCAATTTTGAGTTCAGGAAGGAAGGAATCTACTCCAACCCTTTTCTTTCTGTAGGAGGAAACTACAGAGCAGAAGCTGCAGTGACTTGTTCAAGGTTATGCACAAATTACTGACTGGGAGTAGGATTAGAAGACACATGAGTTAATGATTTCATCACCAGATTCCCATGGGGAACTTGGGGCTGGGGGCAGTATGTGGGAGGAGACACCATTATACTGGAACAGCAAGGGATATTATCCTTTGTCTCTGACAAGATTTTGGTATAAATTCAGCTACAACAAGGAAAGAAGCAGGAATAAGAGTGAAGGGACTGAAGAGAGAATACATGTTTTTCTTTTTTCTTTTCTTTCTTTCTTTCAGGGATTGAACCCAGAGGTACTTAACCACTAAGCCACATCCCCAACCCTTTTTAATACTTTATATAGAGATAGGGTCTCACTGAGTTGCTAAGTGCCTTGCAAATCTGCTGAGGCTGGCTTTGAACTCGAGATCCTCCTGACTCAGCCTAATCTCAAATTGCTGGGATTACAGGTATGCGCCACCACCCAGCAGAGAGTAAATAACTTTTATTTAGCACCCAGTGTATACAAAGGACTTCCATAGATAGCAAGAGATAGGAGAGGATGCCAACCACATCACAGGACAGAAAACACAAGAACTTGAAACCACATAGCCTAGTATTCCAAGTGAACACTCTTCACTGTAGCCCCAGAGAGCAGTCAGTGCAGAAATGTTGAGATGGGGGAGAGGGAGGCCTCTGAATCAGGGCCTACTCTGAAAGGTGGAAATTGGGAGAGGGTGGAAGGGAAAGGAAGTTGCAGTGTAAATTGTGTGAAGGTGACACTGGGCTCCAGAGCCTTCTCCAACTTCTTGAGTCCCTTGGCCTCCCCTATCTCCTACCCAGTCTATTAGTTTCTGGGGTCTGCCATAACAAATCACAGACTTGGTGGATTAAAACAACATAAATAGTTTATTCTACCACAGTTATGGAGGCTAAATGCCTGAAATCAAATTTTCAACAGAACTGGTTCCTTCTGGAGGCTCTGATGGAGAGTCTATGAGGTCTCCTAATCTCAGGCAGCTCTTGGCAATTCTTGGTATTCCTTGGCTGTGGCACTCTTTGGGCTTGGCTTCCACATACATGAGGCCTTTCTCCCTGAGTCTCTGTCTCAAATCTCTTCTTTTTCTTAAAAGGAAAACTGGCTATGGATTTAAGCCCTGTGATAAATCCAGGCTGATGATTTATCTCAAGATCCTTATTTTATCTATTTTCCCAGTACTGGGTATTGAACCTGGGACCTCATGCACACTAGGCAAACACTCTACCACTAGGATATATCCCCCGCCCTTTTAATAAATTTTATTTTGAGCCAGGTATGGTGGCATAATCCTGTAATTCCCCGCTACTGGTGAGGCTGAGGGAGGCGCATCACGCCCCTGGGTTCAATCCCCAGTACCACGAAATAAATAAATTTTATTTTGAGGCACCATCTCATCAAGTTACTCAGACTGGCCCAAACTTGTGATCCTCCTAAGTGACTGAAATCACAGGTATGCACTGTGGTGACAAGCTCCAAGATTCTTATTTCCAAAAAGGTTATATTCATAGGTAGAGGGGCTTAGAACTTTGGCATATCTCATCGCTTCTCGCCCTTTGGGCTAAGATCAAGTGTAGAACTTTGGCATATCTCTTTGTGGAGCTACTATACAGCCCACTTCTCCATTCATTCCATTTAAGCAGCTACTACCCAAGAGTGGCCTCCATGCACCCTTCTCCCTACCATTGGGATTGTATTCACTCTTCATTCCCATTTCCTGACCCTCACTGAAGCTGGAGAAATTCCAGAGCTGAGCAACTCAATCCAGCTCACATATACCATCTGTCTTTACTCAAGTCTGGTTACTCCCAGCAAACCTGCTTTCTCTCTCATGGGTAGTGCCCCCTCTCCCCACCATACACACACCACAGATGGCTAAAATACTTTCTTCTCAGCCTACAACCCCAACTCCTCTCCAGGGTCTCTCTTTTTTTTGGGAAAATCCTGTCAAAAACAATGAGACTGGGGCTGGGGTTGCGGCAGAGGTAGAGCGCTTGCTTAGCACGTGCAAGGCGCTGAGTTTGATCCTCAGCACCACATAAAAATTAATAAAATAAAAGTATTGTGTCCAAGTACAACTAAAAAAAATATTTTTAAAATGAGCCTCTCACTGTCCTTCATTACCTTAAATCCTCTTTGTTAGCTTATTTTTTCTTTTTTACACTATCATAAGATACAGACATTGTAAAAAACAACAAAACAAAAACTCAAGAAGGAATGATTCTCTCCTTAATTTTTCTTTTCTCTCCAGCCCAAGTGCTCTGAGGCTGTCATGCTGGAGAAGCCACATGTAGGTGGCTGCCAAGAAACCCAGCTGAGCCTAGACTTCCAGCAATACTCACCAATGTGGCCACCATATGAAGGAAAAGTCACCTTGGAAGTAGATTCTCTAGCTGTTCCTGTTAGGCTTGGATCTAGAATGTCCCCCAAAGGCTCATGTGTTGAAAGCACGGTTCCCAACGCAGCAAGGTTCATAGGAGGGAATTTAGGCAATTGGGTCATGAAGGCTCTAACCTCATCAGTGCATTAATCCATTTGGTGGATTCATACATTAACATCTGAATGAACTACTGCAGAGGTGGGACCCAGTTGGAGGAAACAGGTCACTATGGTCATGTCCTGGAAGGGTTTATCTTCTCCCAGCTCCTTTATTTTTGCTTCCCAGTTGCCATGAACTGAGCAGCTTTCCTCTGCCGTATCCTTTCCCTATTAATGTTCTGCCTCACCTCAGGCCCAAAGAAATGGAGCTTACTGACCTTGGACTCAAAACTCTGAAATCATGAACCAAAATAAATATTTCCTCTAGGTTTTTCTTGTAAGGTATTTTGGTCACAACAACGAAGAATTGACTATCACAAACCCTCAACCATTTGAGAATAACCAGTTTTCCCATGGAGCATGGAAAAATCTCCCTTCAGTGCCCTGTCCAAATTCCTAGTCTATAGATATATGAACATAATAAAATGGTGTGGTTTTATGCCACTAAACAGAAAGCTGGAACAGAATTTGGTCTATGGAATTTAGGTACTTCCATAATTATCTTAAAACCTATTGCACTGATTTTTGGGATCACGAGGTAGGAAATGCCCGAGAGGCTTCAAAGAGACCGGAAAAGCTGACAGCACCTTGAGGAGGCTGCAAGCGAAGGTTCGGGGAAAATCAAGGATAATGTTATTGGAACTTGAAGGAACAAAGTCTTGTTATACATTGCTGGAATGTTTAGCAAAATTTTTATCTGCACTACTGTGAAAAACAAAAAAATATCTGATTAACTGAAGACTTGCTAGGATTTCCATGCAAAATGCTGAAAGTGTCAGTTGGCTTATTTTGGCTTTGTGTCATAAGATACAGATAGTGTAAAAAAACGAAACAAGGGCTGGGGATGTGGCTCAAGTGGTAGCACGCTCGCCTGGCATGCGTGTGGCCCGGGTACGATCCTCAGCACCACATACAAACAAAGATGTTGTGTCTGCCGAAAACTAAAAAAATAAATATAAAAACAAAACAAAACAAAACAAAAAACTCAAGAAGGAATGATTCTGTTCTTAAGTAGCATTTGGAGGAAATATAAAAAGCTCAGAACAGTCTTTCTAGATGTTTGTCCTAATTAAATAAATGAACAAATGCCAAAAGAAAAAAAAAAAGAATGTCCATTGAAGTTATATTCATAAGAGTAAAAGTTGGGAAAAATATTAAACAATAAGGGATTGTTTATCCAATTGTAATGCACTTATTCCATTAAATATTTAGCATCCACTAAAAATGATAATGTGGGTAAATATTCAATAATATTAAACTAAAAAGCAAATTACAAAGTACTTATTATAAAGAGTATAATTCCATTTTGTTGTCTTTGAAAGTAGATTTTATGGCTCTTCTTTATAATAAAATGCCAACTAATGTAGAAGGAATGATAGAATTAGAAAATTAGCATTTTATAATAATCAAAGTAATAACGGATTCAGGCAAGAATCATCAATGAATGCTAAAATTTTGAGATGAAAGTTTGATAGGAAATATATACTTTCAATATATACTTCAAATATATACTTTCAACTTATCTCCACATGAATTTTCTTTTTGTATAAACAGCTTTATTGAGATGTAATTCACATAACATGTAATTTACTCATTCAAAATGCACACTCTTAAGAAAAACAAACAAACAAAAAAATGTTCCCTTCAACATTTTTTAATATATTCAAAGGGTTGTACAACCATCATCACATTCTATTTTTGAAAAGTTTTTTTCCCTCCCTCTCCTTAGCTTTTAGTCCCCATTCCCTCCCTCATACCCCCATCCCCTAGCAACTACTAATTTATTCTCTTCTGTTATAAATTTACTTATCTAGAAATGGAATCCTGCAACATGTAGTCTTTCATAACAGGTTTCTTTCTGTTAGCATGTTTTCTAGAGTCATGCATGTTGTAGTATGCATTGATACTTTCTTCCTTTTTATTGCCAAATAATATTCTACTATATGGATCTTTCACATTTTACATAGACATTTGAGTTGTTTTCACTTTTTTCTATATGAATAGTATTACTATTTTTTTTGTATAGACATATTTTCATTTCTTTTGGGTATATACCTAGGAGTAGAATTGACAGAAGGCCTTTATCAGAGCCAAACAGATGCTGGCACCATGATCTTAGATCTCCACAACTATGAGCTAAGTAAGCCCCTTACAGTAGTAAATCTGGGAAGGCAGAAGAGAACAGTGGGAGGGAAAGAGCTGAAAGCTAGGTGAGTTTGGCATCGAGATGAGGGACAGGAGCCTGAGACACTGCTGCAGCCCCACCTGAGTATCTGGCCTACGTCCCTGGTGGGATTCCCATCCAAGTGTCTCAAGCCTGCAGCGCCCCAGTCCCCGGCCTTTTCCCATAGGTCAACCCTTCAGAGGATGACCTATGGAGCCGTTCCGAAAAACCCACTGCCAAAGCTATTGAGTCTTTCCAGCAAGTGTGTTCAAGATGTGTTGTCAAGAAACACGGACTGTTGTTGTATGCCTTCTTTTCTGTCAAGACACCATGATTCCTGGCAACCAAATTCTGATTGTCATTTCCTTATGCCAAGTCCTGCTAGAAGGCATGAGCCATGCTAGTTTGATGATACCTGAGATTGGGGGAAAAAAATGTTGCTGAGATCCAGGACCCCACGGGGGATGTCGCTCAAACTGAGTCATGTGCCATGACTTCGAGATGTCATTTCTGCAGACGTTCAGGCTGCACCGCAGCTGAGCAAGAGCAAAATCATTCTGGATTACATGCATGATTGCTTCCAGCTCACATCTAGGGAGGAGGAGGGAGAGCCCACCACACAGGTCTGGAGTACTCAGAGTGACTCTCCAGTCACACCAACACCGTGTGAAGATTCCACCATGAAGAACATCCCAGGGACAAGAGAAAACTGCTTTTCGAGTCCTTTTTAACTTCAGCAGCATCCCAGAGAAAGAGGTGTTCTCTGCAGAACTTCAGCTCATTCAGGAACAGGTAAACCAGGAGACTGGGAGCCAGGTTTCCACTGTCTAAACATTTTTGAGGTTTTTGAAGTCCCAGGGAAGTGGTGCCTGAACACCTCATCACACGACTACTGTACACCAGTTAGTCCACCACAAGGTGGGAAACTTTTGAAGTGAGCCCTGAAGGGTTCTTCTTAGACCCAGGGGAAGCGCCCAACTATGGGCAGGACACAGGGGTGACTCACCATCATCATATGCTGACCCACTGGGCCAGCATGTCAGGATTAGCTCATGGTTACCTCAACAGAGTGGGAATTAGGCCCAGCTCCAGCTCTTCCTGGTCACTTTTGACCCTGATGGTCTGGGCCATGCCTTGACCAGTTGCTGGAGGACCAAGCTAACCCCTTAACACCATCCACAGCAGTCCAGGAAAAGCAATAACTGCTGGCACCACTCATTCTGTGTGTACTTCAGCAACATGGGTTGGAATGGCTGGATTGCGACCCCACCAGGCTACCAGACCTTCTACTGCCATGGGGACTGCCCCTTTGTACTGGTGGACCACCTCAATTCAACCAACCTTGCCACTGTGCAGACCTGGGTCAACTCTGTCAACTCAAGTATCCCTAAGGCCTGTTGTATATCCACTAAATGAATGTCATCTCTAAGCTGTACCTGGATGAGCATGATAAGGTAGTACTGAAAAATTATCAGCAAGGGTGGTAAAGGGATATGGGTATTGCTGAGATAAGGTAGTCCTTGAATATGGACATACATTCACACAAACACGTGTTCCTATAATTGCAGACCTTGCTGGAGCCATGTTGTCCTAAAACACACCTTATAGAATTCTTGAATGGAATTCAATGGGTTTCAACAATGATAAACTAAAATGTAAGGCTCTATAATACTATGAAATAATTTGCACAGCAGGGTGACCTTGTGAATTCATTATGCCCAAGCAGTGGTACTTGCTGAAAAAATAAGTAGGTTCAAATAATATTCAGAAAAATTTCAGATGGTAGTCTGTGATAAATTAAGAAGAAAAACTGAGGATGCTTGGAGACATGGTTTCTAACCTTTTCTTTGTAATGACCTGTACTATTTTTATTTTTCTGACTACAAAGTTACTATACATGCATTATAGAAAGCTTGGAAAATATGTTTGAAGAGGAAAAAAAGGGCAGTCAGAGAAAAAAATCAGGAGGTATTAAAAACAAAGTGGGAAAGAGATATAGAAATCAACGTATGAACATACACAAACATAAACATGCATATTTTTCTTACTACCTTCCACCACCCTACCTCATTCTAATTTGGCTATAAGTGTATGTTAATCAAAATTCAATTCTCACATTATCAAGACTGTAAACTATGTTGGCCATTGAACTATGTAATGTATGATAATTACTTTTCCTTTCTTATACAATGTTTTGCTTTTCTGGAACTTGATTGTTATTGCTGGGTGCAATAGTGGACACCTATAATTCCAGCAATTTGAGAGACTGAGGCAGGAGGATCACAAGTTCAAAGATAGTCTGGGCAAATCAGCAAAACCCTTTATCAAAATAAAAATTTTAAAAAGGGCTGGACATGTAGCTCAATTGTAGAGTCCCCTGGGTTCAATCCCCAAATCCCCAGTACCACATATTCACACACATACACACACACACAAAAAAAAAAATGTTAGTTTTTTTGTTCATTTGCTTAATTTTTTATGTCCTTATTAATAACTTAGCACTTAACTCTCCCCTGAATGGGTGCATATCCTCTCAATATATCCAAATTCATTGGATGTTCTATCAATTTCATCAAATTGACCTTCTTCCCAGGATCTCTTGCCTAATCTAAACTGCTTGTTTGAGCTGAAGTCCTGCTGCTCATTTGTTGTCCTGGACTCTTCCTTCATCTCCATCCCAGGGATATCTGCTATTAGAAACCGCTTTCTAGAGTCCACGAACTTTTTTTCTTGGTTTTTTAACTCATTCTAATGGATCATGTTCTCCAGGAGCTCCAGAAAGAGCTTATGGAAGATATTCATTTCTGAACATGTCTTCAAACTGTCATTTTATAACAGTGGTTCACTTTGTGCTTTGATTATATCCCTGTTGCTCTAAAACTGACATGTTTTTTTTCTTTTCCCCAACCTTCTCTTCCGTGACCTTCTTCTCCCTAACTTTCTCCTAATAGGGAGAACCACAAACTCTGGGACAGGAGTCTCCTGTGTTTCTCCTTTGCTGGCAAATCAATAAATCTTCTTTTCAAAAACCTTTTTTTTTTTTTCAAAACCTTGTCTTCATTATTGGATTGGCATCAGAGATGAGGACTGAGCCTTTGGTAACAATTTGGCTATGTGTAAAATGAAAGTTCTCTTCAGAATTTCAAAGCATTGTCACATTACCTTCTAGATTCCAGTGTGGCTGCCAAGAAATCCACAGCTATTATGATGCTTGATGCTTGGTATGAAATCTTTTGTTGTTGTTGTTGTTGTTTGTGTTCTTTCTGAAATATATGTAAGATTTCCTCTTTGTCATCAATGTTCTGAAAATTTACCATGTAATGTCTTTCATGGACTATTTTCATTCATTTCATTGACACCCGAAGGGCCTTCAATTCTGGATATTTTCTTGAATTGTCTTTAATTTCTTTGACTGTTATTTGAGAGATGATTTTTGATAGTTCCCTCTACTTTCTGCTCTGGAACTCTCATTACTGAATATCAGATCAGATCTCTGAGGCTAGATTCTATCTTTTGTATACTATTTTCCATCTTTTGCCTATCTTGTTCTACTTTGTTTTTGTTTTTGTTTGGAGTACTGGGAATCGAACCTAGGAATGCTTTACCACTGAGCTACATTCCCTGTTCTTTTTATTTTGAGAAAAGTTCTTGCTAAGTTGCTTAGGGTTTCCCTAAATTGCTAAGGCTAGCTTGGAACTTGCAGTCCTCCTGCCTCAGCCTCCCAAGTCACTGGGATTACCAGGCTTTGTGCCACTGCGCCTGGCTGAAGACTGAATTCTTTCTAGTCTCTTTCTAAAATGGTGTAATTAAGCAAAGTAATAAAATAGTATGTAGCCAAGGGACAGGGTTGTGGCTCAGTGGTAGAGTGCTTGCCTAGCATGTGTGAAGCACTGGGTTCGATTCCCTGCACCACATAAAAATAAACAAATAAAATAAAGGTATTGTGTCCATCTACATCTAAAAAATATTTTAAAAAATAGTATGCAGCCAAAAAATTTGTAAGAAGAAAAGCTAATATTTGAGTATGACTAATATCTAATTAATCAAACTACTATGGGAATTTTTATGATGTTGGAATACATGTCAGCTTTTAATATTTTATAATTTGTTATTAGTTGTTATAAATATTATCCTTTTTTTTTTTTTTTGCAGTATTGGGGATTGAATTCAGGGATGCTCTACCACTGAGCTATATTCCTTTTTTAATTCTCAGAAAGAGTCTTGCTAAAATTGCCGAGACTGGCCTTGAACTTGTAATCTTCCTGCCTTAGTCGCTTGAGTCATTGAGATTACAGGTGTGTGCCATTGTGCCTGTACTAAATATTCTCTTTCATACCTATTTTTATATTTGTAATTTGGTGAGGTTTTTCTTTTACAGAGGATACTCCACCTCTGTCATCATACATAACTGGGAAATGTCTTAAGTATCAAACTCTACAAAACCTGACTGAACAAAGTACAAAACAAGCTCTTAAGGTCTGTTACAGCTGTCTGAGGTGTTGAGACTGGTTACTTAGACCCTGGGTCTAGAAGCTGCATACTGTCAGGTCACTTGGGTAGATCAGTCTCTACAAAATGTGCACAGGTTACAAAGATCACAGAGTGGGTCAAATTAAAACATCTCTTTATAGGGTTACCTGTGAGGCATTTTAGGTTTGATACTTAAGACATAAATGTTTAGAAAAGCAAGGTGATGAGGCTAGGGAGGGGTATACCACTCATCAGTAAAGCATTTGCCCTAACATATTCAAGGCCTTGGGATAAATCCCCAACACACACACACACACACACACATACACATACACACAGTAAGGTGATTCCAGCTCCTTGAAAATAAAAGGTCATCAAGTATTTGTGCTAGCATCATCTAGTGACAAAAATAGGCTAGCTCAGCTCAACAAAATCTGTCAAAAACAGAGAAATGCTATTGCTTTTCTCCCCACTTTTCCCTACCCTTTTGTGCAGAGTGCTGAGGTTTACTCAATTCCACTATAATTTTTGGTCATTATAAAATAGTGAAATAGCAGAAGAGGTAAAGATTAAACACAAAAAAGTACAAACACTGGGAGGAAAAGATACAGGGCCTATTTAAGCCACTACGCCATCTATATATATATAGGAATCATGCTTCAGTCCCTTATAGAGAGTTTAGCAAATCACTGATCTCATATAATAGGAGGTCTCTTTCAGATGGGTGACCTAATGGGGAAAGGTGAGCACAACTCTGCTGACCCCTGGCTGACCTTGTTGGATATGCTGGGCCATTTTAGCTTCTAATCTGAACATGTTTGCCGCAGTCTGGCTGGGCACAATCAGGAGCCACTTGTCAAAAGAAACTAACATAATTTTTAGAACCACACACGCCAAACAAAACAGCCTCTCAGGAAAAACCCTCAGAGCCTCAACTGCCACCACCGGCTTTCCACAAGCCTCTCTCTCCCACACAAGCTTCTTTTCACCTCCCACAATCCTCTTGCTCTTGAGGCCGATTGGCTGGGTCACGTGGGCGGAGCCAAAAAAGTCCCCCAATGAGCAGCTCCGTGGTCTGAAAGGGCAGGGAAACAGTCCAATGAGCATCACCGCAGAGGAGCCAATCAGCTAGATGTTGCTGGGGCCGAGGAGCCAATCAGCTAGATGTTGCTGGGGCCGCTGTGAGCCAATCATCAGCCGGCAGCTGGAAGTTTGCTGGGGCCCCTTCGGCTGTGGCTCTCAACACACGGACTCCTTGGTTTCTCGTTACCAGTTTTTCTTTTTGTCTAATCTGGCTCAGTTCACAGCCTAGCTCCAGTCCACCATATGTTTCAATTCAGTTTTTTTCTCCCTTCCATTTTAGTTTTCCCCAAAGAAACCTGGCTTTAGTCATTTACATGCATCTTCCACTGAATTTTTTTCAATTTATCTTTTTTATTTATCTTATTTTCATTATAATTAAAAATGACAAACTGACTAAAGTTTAAAAGATTTTGTCGATTTTTTTGAAAACAGAATCTACTGTCATTATATTCAATAAAAATATTATATTAAGAGGAATAAAGAACTCACAGGCTCTTGTGCATTGCTGAAGAAAAACTCCCCAAATTGTACTCCAATGCTAGGCTGCAAGGAAGCTGCCTGCTGTGCTGAGCACTGCCTGTGTTATGACCTGAACCAGCAAGAACCACACTCATGTCCCCACTCTCTCCTCGTGTGTTATGATTTGGGTATGTGGTGTCCCCACAAAGCTCAATATCTTCCACTGAATTTTCACTCAAATATTTGTTGAGTATCTGTGTCAGGCATTGTGTTAAGCATAGGGGAATAACATAATATTGCAAGCATATCCTTTGGAACTAAACTGCCTGGGTTCAAATCTTGGTACTATCATTTCTAACCATGACCTTGGGCAAGCTGCTGTTAAGATTTAAGTTTTCTTTTCTATCAAACTTAAAACTGTAATGCAACACAGGCATGTTTACTGTAACTTAGATTTTCACAAAGTATAATAAAGCCATGTTAAGTTAGGAAATCACATGGTAGAATGGAGCTTTTTGTTTGTTTGTTCGTTTTTGTTTTTGGTTGGTACTGAACATTGAACTTAGGGGCACTCAACCACTGAGCCATATCTCCAGCCCTAGTTTGTATTTTACTTAGAGCAGGGTTTCACTGAGTTGCTTAGCACCTTGCTGTTGCTGAGGCTGGCTTTGGACTCTCGATCCTCCTGCTTCAGCCTCCTGAGCCGCTGGGATTACAGGAGTGTGCCACCACAATGGCTAGAATGCAGCCATTTTAAATTTCCCTAACAGGTAACCAATTACAACTGTGCCCGCCCCAATTTTAAATTAGCTAATCCCTTAGACTGTACCTCCGAACTCTTCCCATCAGAGGAAGGGGCAGTTCTTCGTTAGGATTACTGGCAGACTGCTCGCTGAGGTGTGCTTGTTCCCTGGATTCCCTTTGGGGGCACACCCTTCTACAGAAGTACAATTTGCCTTACCCACCTGTAACAGTGGTCCACTTTATGTGTTGAATTTAGCCTTTGCTGCTCTACCACTGCAACTTATTTTTAAAATGGACATGTTTATTTCTCTTCCTCTCTCCCTGCTCCTCTCTAGTCTCGCTCCTTCACAAATCTCTGGGAAAATAGGATTACCTTTTTTCCATATCTAGGCAGTTATCTGTCCCTGAGTACACACCCATCATAGGAATGAAGTAATCCAGATTTCTGGGATGGTATCAGAAGATCTCAGAAATGACTATATCCAAATTACAAGTGAATTACAACTGTAACAGAGAATACATGCAATGTAGCCTTTGAGCCACCTCTTTTAAAGCCCCCTGTTCCTCCTGATGGGCAGATTCACAGCCTTTGGGACAGGACCCCTGCTTCTTTTTTTTTTTTTTTCACAATAACTTTATTTTATTTATTTATTTTTATGTGGTGCTGAGGATCGAACCTAAAAGAAAAGTGACACAGTACTGGTCGCTCATACACCTGGGATGAGAAGCGGGTTTATTGTCAGAAGCCTGACAGGCTGCTCTGAGCAGAGAGAGCACACAGCAGCAATCCCACCTTGAATGTTACTTTTTATAGGCTAGAATCATGGCCATGCAATAGGGGCTAATTTAGTCCTGATGAATGGCATAGCAAGCATCACCTGATTTTGTGGAAGGCAACTTGTTTCTTGAGAACAGAGACAGGCAGTTCTCCTATCTCTCAAGGAGGGAACAGAGTGCTAGGGCTGTAGCTTGGTGGTAGCGTTTGCCTAGCATGTGTGAGGCCCTGGGTTTGATCCTCAGCACCACATAAAAAAATAAACAAATAAAATAAAAGCATTGTGTCCATCTACAACTAGAAAGAGGTTTTTTTTTAATTGAAAAAAAGAAGGAACAGAGAAACCACCATCTCCCCATCTCAGAGGCCGGTACGTTGTCTCCTGTCTCTCAATGAGAGAACAGAGAGAGACCGGCAGTCTCTAGACTGGTAAGTTTTATCTCAGGTTAGCTTCTATTTCTTGAGAATAAGAACAGTATTTATAAAGTGGGGGTGGGAAAGGAAGATGGCTGTAATTATGCCAACATCTCTTCATTTTTGTTTTGATACTGGGGTTTAGGGTGGCTTATGGATGGAGCTCTCTTCTTATGGCTACTTCCTGCTAGCATAGGGGTGGTGACAGGGGCAGAGGCAGGTCCAAAAGGGAGGTTTCTTCTGTCAAGTGAGTATATTCTCCCAGAAGCATCTAATTGATCACTTGGTTGGTGAAGGTCTTAGTCCTTTCCATGATGGTTTCCAGTAAAAACTTGAAAACACATGGTAACAGAAAAGCCAGGCAGAGAATGGAAGTGAGGGGTCCCAGAAGTGGTAAGACTCAAGCAAGGATAGAGTTCCATAGGTTGGTGAGAGAGGAAGGGAGGGAATTGCCAGAGAACTTTAAAGCTTAGCTGTTAGATTTTATAAGATCCATATGTTTTTTTCTATTTTTCCTGATTGGTTGATATAGTAACATTGCTCTCCTAGGAAAAGGCAGGTACTTCCCTTTTCTGCTGTAATTAGGTCTATCGACCTTCTGTTCTGTAGGGTGATTTCTGCCAGGGAGATGATCAGAGCCTGTAGGAGGCAGATATCCTCTGTTAAAGTGTCGATGGTTCTGTTTACTTCCTCTCCAAGTTGGTTAAGTTGGGAGGCCAAGTTAAGGCTATGTCCGGGGGCTCCCCTTGCTGTTCCCAGAGTTACCATCAAGGATGTTCAACTAATGCCTAGGAGGACTGGAAGAATGACTTCCCATTTAGATTGTTAGTGGGGTGGGGGGGGATGAGGCTAGCCATCTCAGCTGAAGTATAGAGAGTGAGTTGGGGAGATAGGATGATCAAGACACAGGACCTGGGATAAAAGCATTGATACATGTTGTGAGGAAACTATTTTGGCCTAAGAAGTAAGTTTCTGGGGAGCTCATATAAAAGTCTGACCCCATGATGATATGGTGTGGAGAGTAAGCAGGATTGGTGTGGGTGTTAGACTGAGTGTTCCAGCAAGGTCCATTTATCCCTGTTGTATTGAAGGGGTGAAGTCAGAAAAGGATCCCTGAAAATGTAAGTCCTGAACGAGCTGGAAGAGGAAAGTGAAGTGATAGGCCTTGGAAGTCCTGGGTCAGAGGCCAGCTCTGTCCCTAGAATGAGAAGAAATTGATAGTAATGAGAAGGGGAAAGGGAATTACTCGTCTGAGGTAGTGTGATCTTTGGGTTGTTCAGGTTCTCGGTGAAGTTTGGAAACTTGTGCCTGTTTGAGCCACAAGGTAAGGGGCCCTGTTTGGGGGATGCAGTGAAATGAGGGTGAGGGCAGATTTTGAAGGTTAGAGAGGGGTCCTCAATCAGTGAGATTTGAAGGAAAAGAATGAGGGAAGGATGCAGAGTCAGTTAAGTGATGGGGGAAGAGTACTGTTAGAGGTGACCCAAATGTTAGTTTCTTTGATTCCTGGATTAGAATGGCTGAGGAGGCTAGTACCTGAAGGCAAGGTGCCCATCCCTGTTTTATTGGGTCTAGGCATTTTGAGAGAAATACAACTGCTGCAAAGGATGGTCCTAACCGGTGACCCAGTGCTCCAAGGGTAAAACCTTGGTTTTCTGTTACATATAGAGAAAAGGGGCAAGACAGGTAGGGCAAGTGAAGGGCTGGGGCCTGAAGGAGGGCTTGTTGGAGGGCCTGAAGGGGAGTGTTGATGTGTTTGATGAGGGGCTCTTCAAGGGGGCCCCGTAGAGGAGTTGGGCCAGCAAAGAGTAATTGGGAATTCATGCCCTAAAGTATTCTGATAGTCCCAGGAATGAGAGTACCTCACTATCTAGCCTTGGTAGTGAGAACAGGAAGGTGAGAAATGAGTTTTTTCCCAACCCATTGTAATGGCCTTGTGGGAAGAGGTTAGTTGGAAGCCCAAATAAGTGACTGTAGGAAGAGAAAGCTGAACCTTAGAGGGTGAAACACAATATCCTTGCAAGGCCAAGAAGTTTAGTAATTTGGCCGTGTGGGTTTTACTATGGTATAGGGAAGGACTGTAGAGAAGAAGGTCATCCACGTATTAGAGGAGGAATAGTAGTGACAAGGATAGGTGGGTGAGGTCTCAGGCCAAGGCTTGTCTGAAAAGGTGGGGGCTATCTCTAAAATCCTGTGAAAGGACCGTGAAGTTGAGTAGATACCTGGGTGTCTGGGTCAGTCCAGGTAAAAGCAAAAAGGTCTTGGGAATCTTTGTGTAAGGGAATGGACAAGAAGGCATCCTTAAGGTCTAGAACAGAAAAATGTGTTGTGGAGGGCTGGGGCTAGGGCTGAGCGGTAGAGCACTCGCCTAGAGTATGAGAAGCCCTGGTTCGATCTTCAGCACCACATAAAAATAAATAAATAAAAACAAAGGTATTTTAAAAAGTGTGTTGTGGAGACAGGGATGAAGGACAAAAGAGTGTATGGATCTGGAACAATGGGGTATAAAGGGGCTACTGCTGTGGTGATGGTGCCAAGGTCTTGAAACAGATGGAAGGTACCTGAAGGTCTTTTGACAGTGAGAATGGGTGTGTTATAAGGGGAGTCTGTACAAGGCAATAGCCCTTTGGCTAAGAGGTCAGAAATGATTGGTCTGAGTCCCATAAGACTGTTTGGAGGTAGTGGGTATTGGGTTGGAAACAGAGATGGGTTTTTAAGTGTGATGTGGATGCTATCTTAGTGTTTGGCTACAGAGGGGTTGTGTATGTCCCATACCTGGGGACAGACCAAGGATGGGAACAAGGGTATTAATGAGGATGTGGTTGTAGGTTCTAGAAGGAGAAGAAGTGGGAATGGGGACAAGTCTGGGAGAGAGCCCTGCAAGGGAAAATTAAAGGAAATAGATGAGCCAAATTTACTTAGGAGATCTCGACCTAGTAAGGGAGTAGGGCATGAGGAAAAAGTGGGAGAAAGGGATCTTGTGAATGAAGCATGTAAGAGGTAGGGTTCTTAGTAGTTAATATGATTTGCCTTCCACCCTGACAATGGAGGTCATGGAGGTAGAGGTGGGTTCCCAAAACTGGACAGTATGAGAATGTAGCCCTGGTATCCAAAAGAAAAGAGACTGGCCTACCTGCTACCATAACGGTTACCCTGGGTTCCCGCGTTGCAATGGTGGTCATTGGGTGTTGGGATTCCAAGCCTCATCAGTTGTCTATAGCTAGTCCCAGAAGGTCTGCCCGCAATGTGGGGGGGCTGTGTGACCGACCTCCCACCTCGCTGGGCAAGAGGGCAATCAACAGCCTAATGGCCCACCTGGCAGCATTTAGGACAGGAACTGGGAGGCTGATGAGGATTGGAACAAAATGTGGCCCAACTGACCACACCTATAGCATGTTCTGGGGGTCTTCTGTGGGTTATAGGGGTAGTGATTGTAGTGGCAGGTTGTTGAAATGTTTTGGCTAGCATTTGATATTTAGTCTTGTGAGCCTTTTCATCTCTGCCATCATACACCTTGAAGGCCACATCAAGCACTTGAGCCTGTGGGGTGAGGGGACCTCACTCCAACTTTTTAAGTTTAGCTTTAATGTCAGGGAAGCTTTGGGAGAAGAAGTAGGTCATGAGTAAATTTTGACCATCAGGTGACTCAGGATCTAAATTGGTGTATTGAAGTAGGGCCTGAGTCAGGCAGTTTAAAAAGGAAAAGGGGTTTTCATTTTCATCCTGACTGACCTCTTATCATAATTGATGGCATTATGAGCTGCCCTTTTTAAACCTGTCAGTAAACAGGTGATGAATTGGTCCCTTCTTGTTTGGCCTCCAGAGGAATTGTAGTCTCAACTGGTGGACTTTATTGGTACAATTTTGGGCTTGTTCCCAGACTCATCCATGCTCCTCTGGGAGGAGGGTGTTGGATAGTCTCATGTGTATTTCATGAAAGGTGAGGTTGTAGGCCTGTGTTATGTATTGGAACACCTGGGTGTATGTGGCAGGTTTGGAGGTAAAGGACCCTAGGCATCTTTCAATTTGGAAGAGATCACCAAAAGAGAATGGACCAGGGACTCTGACTACCCCCTCAGACCCAGTGACTTCACAGACAGGGAGTAAAGGGGTGAGCTCTCAAATGGCTATGTGAGATTGGGTGATGAGAGAGGGCTGACAGGGCGAGAACATTTAGAATAGAAAAAATTGTACATACAAATTTCTTTCTTAGCTTAGATAGTGAAGGATGTAGGGCAGGTGGAGGAGTGGAAGCCACTGCAGCTAGCTCAGAGGCTTCTTCCCCCTCATTGCTGGTATGATTCCCAGAATCAGGAGTGCAAGACTGTTGACTTTGAGGGGCCTAAAACCTGGGTTAGAACCTTTAATTATCTTGCTTTTAGCAGAGATCAGAAATAAAGCAATCTTAAACTTTCCATTGAGCAGCAAATTTTGAAAATCACATTTATAACGTTTATCACATTTACGTTAAATCTGATTCACCCATTTTTAATTTAGGTTACACATGAAAAGCAAATTTAGTTAACATTTTAAGTCATCCTTTTCTGTTGAAGGATAAAGAAGTAATGGACATTAGAAGTAAGGGACATTATATTTAAAATATTTAATAGAAAATGAGATTTTCTATTGTTTGATCATCTGGAAAAAAGTGTTACTGATTTTGAAGATATCATTACCTTGTTTTATCCAATTTAAATTGAACTTTAAATCATGTGAATCAAAGGTATTTGGATCTATTCTTGAATTTTAGTTTATGAGCACTCTATATGTTGGTTTTGATACACACACACATGTAGACAAGACAGTACACAGAACAAATGAGTAAAGGTCTTATAACTTTTAAAACTTATTGAGCTGGGATACAGCTCAACTGGTAGAGTGCTTGCCTTGCATGCACAAGGCTCTGGGTTCTATCCCCAGCACCACAAAAAAAAAAAAAAAAAAAAACCTTATTAGATTAAGAGCCAACTTTTGTAAATTAGTCTCTGAGCAAAGCAGAATGTCAGAAATTATAATTTTGGTGCACAGGAACAAAAGTATGAGCTCAAAAATACAGAATTTTAAAAATAAGAGTCCTATGGGGCTGGGGATGTGGCTCAAGAGGTAGCGCGCTCCCCTGGCATGCTGCGGTCCGGGTTCGATCCTCAGCACCACATACAAACAAAGATGTTGTGTCTGCCGAAAACTAAAATGTAAATAAAATATTAAAAAATATATATAAAAAAATAAGAGTCCTAGGAAAAATATTATTAATTATTTCATTAAGGTGATATGAGAGAATATGAAAGAGAGAGAGTGAAAGGAAGAAGGGGAGAGAGAGAGAGAGAGAGTTTTGAAGTCATTCTTCTGTGTTGCAGCCAAGGTAAAAGTTAAATTGACACTTTTTTCCCCTTTAGTCTTAGGCCTCTTGTCAATCCTGCTAAGTATGCCGTTTGTATTTCAATGTTAGCTTCAGTGTGGCCTTGGCTAGGGAGATCACTGCCTAGGGATTTTTTTTTTTAATATTTTATTTTTTAGTGGTAGTTGGACATAATGCCTTTATTTTATTTATTTATTTTTATGTGGTGCTGAGGATTGAACCCAGGGCCCCACACGTCCTAGGCAAGTGCTCTACCACTGAGCCACAACCCCAGCCCCTGCGTAGGGCTTTTTAACCCTATTTTTCCAATTGGTAATTAGGCCAGGTTTGAATGTATAAAATTATGAAACATTATTAGTAGAGATGAGGAAGAGTGGTACCATTAGGAGAGCGAGGGAAGCTGTTGAAGTTGTTGGGTGGAGCCCATTATCAGATGGAAGGAGGGAGGCTAAAGCGAGGAATGAGATCTTTAAGGAGAACACTAGAAATGGTTTGTGCTCTTTTTTGCGAGTGGTAGGAAAGGCCTCAACCACTCCAGAGAATGTGTCAACCAGGACTAGGAGATACTTGAAATGTTTTACAGTGGGGATGTGAAGTCAATTTGCCAATTACTGGCTGGTAAATGTCCTCTTGCCTGGTGAGTTGGAAAGGAGAGAGGGCGAATGTTAGAGAAAGGATAATATCTATCTATCTATATCTATCTATCTATATCTATCTATCTATCTATATATATATATATATATATCTTGCAGGAAGAGGAGAGGTCCTGGAGGAATTTGATATGGTCTGGGTGAGGGTTAGAGATTGTTTGAAAAAGTTCCTTAGAGAAGACAGGAGGTTAGGGTGAAGTAAGCGGTGTAGATGGGTGAGGATGTGATAGGTATCTTGGGTAGTGTCAGAGGTGTGTAGGTGTGTTTTGGGCAGTGTTTGGGAGTGTAGAAAGGAGAATGGTGTTGGATTCTTTGTTGGGGAGGAAAAATAGAGCCACCTGCATTTGGTCTGTCATGTTGTTGCCTGCTATAACAATGGAATTATCTGTCTGATGGGCTTTACAATATAGCAGGCCAATAGAAGAAGGGAGAAGGGTTATGGTCCCTTGTTTGTCTAGAAGTAGGCTCTCTGAAGGAATCCAGAGCCTTAATGGCAAGTAAAAGCTGGGCAGAAGAGCAAGAGGGGCAAAGGGAAGGCTTAGAGCAGAGAAAGGAGATAGCCCTCACATGAGTGCTGTCAAAAATTGTAAAGATCCCTAAAATACTGGGATCAAAGGTGCCATTAGGATTCGTTGTCCAAGTCATAGAAGGGCCATTGCTGAGTGGAAATTTGAATTAGCTGATGGGCTTTTAGATCTGGAGCCAAATGGAAGGGAACTAAGTGGGCAAGAAATGAGTCAGATGGGATTTTGGATTGGGAGGAGTTGGAGTGCTGGGGTGACTAGAGTCAGGCATTCCTGGCTCTAGACTAAACCAGAGTGAGAGAGGACAGCAGTGAAAGGGGTCATCACCACACGATTCACTGGCCCCAAGCTAAATGCCATCTCCAGAGAGTCCTGGTGCAGAGCCCAAACTTATCTCTAGACAGGAGAAGAATCTATTTTATGGCACAGATGAAAGAAAAGTGATGTAGGACTGATCACTCACACATGTGGGATAAGAAGCAGGTTTATTGTCAGAAGCCTGACAGGCTGCTCTGCAGAGAGAGAGAGAGAGACAGAGACAGAGAGAGAGAGAGAGAGAGAGAGAGAGAGAGAGAGAGAGAGAGAGAGAGAGAGAGAAAGTGAGCTAGAGCACACAAGCGTGTGCCAGCGCAGCAGCAACTCCCCCTTGAATGTTTCTTTTTGTAGATTAGACTAGTGGCCACGCAATAGGGGTGAGTTTAGTCCTGGTGACTGGCATAGCAAGCATCACCTGATTTTGTGGAAGGCAAGTTTGTTTCTTGGGAACAGAGACAGGCAGTTCTCCTATCTCTCAAAGAGGGAACAGAGAGAGACCAGCACCTCTCCAGACCAGTAAGTCTCTGGATAGCTTCTATTTCTTAAGAATAAGAACAGTTTATTCATAAAGTAGGGGTGGGGAAAGGAAGATGACTGTAATTATGCCAACACAACCCAGGGCCTCACACATTCTAGGCAAGCACTCTACCACTGAGCTATAGCCCCAGCCCCCATTTCTCCTTTGCTAGCAAAGCAGTAGACCTTTTTCCTTTTTCTCAAAAACTGTGTCCTCATTATTAGATTGACATGGGGACAAGGACAGAGCTTCCGGCAACAGACCCACATATGAGCATGTGTTTGATTTCTTGCAGCACTTCGGTATTTCTAACACTACTTCGTTGTGCACTAATGAACTCAACTACAAAAAAAAAAAAAAAAGAATCATAATTATGGACCTTTCCTTACCAGGTTTCTGTGAAGATTAATATATGTAAAGAGCTTAGAAGGTAAGTTCGGGATCTTGGGGCATGGTCCTTGTCTCTAAAGGAGTGCACTGTCTACAGTTGCCTTGTCCACTTGTTGGTCCTGGCAAGCAGAGCCATTTGAGACTTCTGGTACCAAGTAACCTGTAGCTCCAGGCAATCTTTCTTTTTTTCTTAGTAATGGGTATTGAACCCAGGTCCTTCTGCATGCCAGGCAAGAAGCACTCTACTACTGAGCTATATCCCCAGCCCACTTCCAAGAACAGATTCTTTTTTTTAATATTTATTTATTAGTTTTAGGTGGACACAATATCTTTATGGTGCTGAGAATCGAACCCAGTTGCCTCACGCATGCTAGGCGAGCGCACTACCACTTGAGCCACATCCCCAGCCCTCCCAGCTACCCTTTCCCTAACCGTATGTGTCAGTTTAACTGTGCGAACCCAAATAATTACTTTTCTCTGGGTCTCACTTTATGCATTCGTAAAGAAAAGGAATTAGGCCAAGACTGAGTTCCAAAACCCTAACAACGACCTTGCTCTGGTCAAGTCGCCCATTTCAAACTGGTCTTGGGCAAACTACTTAACAGTTCTGCACTGTTTCCTCCCTGTAAACCGTGGATGACATTACTAAACCCCTCCTAGGGCTGTGGCCAGGGTTTAATAAAACAATACAAGTCCCAGGAGTCAGCACATCGCCAAGCACACTGAGAGTACTCCGAAGAAAACGCAGCCTCTTCACCAGCCAAAAGATTGCCTCCGGTCTTTTTACGTCATTTTGCGCACGAACGCCAGCGCCGCTACCGTCCTCTGTGGCTGTAGGATACCGATTTCCGGTTCCGCCGGATCCGAGGCGGGGCTTAGTATAATGGCGGCGCCCGCGAGACTGACGGGAGAGGGTATTGGGGAGAATGCAGCAGAAGAGGAGCCACGGGTTCTGGAACCCGGGGCCGCTCCGTTCGGAAATTTTCCTCATTATTCCCGCTTTCACCCTCCAGAGCAACGGCTTCGCCTCCTGCCCCCGGAGCTGCTTCGAAGGCTCTTCCCTCCCGAGCGTTCCGAGGCAAGGCCGATCCTGGGGCTCGACGTGGGGTGTAACTCCGGGGTGAGTGACGGGCAAGGGATCTGAGCTCCGGGATTCTAGTGGTTGGCTATCTGCTTGTCCAGTGTGGTTCTGGATAGGGCGTGGCATCACACCACCAAAACAGGCTTTAAACGTAATGTTGACCGACCTCCTGCAGTTCTTACCTCCCATTACCATCTCTCAAGAAGCTTAAGGAGTCCTTCCCAACTCCATGCCAAGTTCCCGCTCTCTTTCCCAGACCCCGGTGGGGAGGGCCACCGTTCTGAACTCACTGCATTTGCCTCCTCTCTGCTTGGCTGGCGACCTGACTGGGGAGAGGCGGCTTCCGGGGATTTGTGTTTGAGTGTGTGCAGTTGGATTGGGCAACTGGGAGAGATGGGCCAGTAGTGACAGAATCGTGCCTGAAACTAAGACTTGTAGGGTGTTACGCATGCACAGTGCAGGACAGACCCTGGAGCCAGATGGAGGTCTTGCCACTCTTCTTACTACAGAGTATTCTTAGACATAAAATAATTATAGTCCAACCACACGCAAAATAAGGAAATGCCTCTCACCTATTTGTAGCCAATAGGATAGCCTAGAGGAGCAGGCTATCTCACCCCATGATTGCAAATGCTTCAAAAGTTGGTTCCCCTACTCATCACACCAGAATAGGGGCTGGAAGAGGTGCAGACAATTTTATTGTCTGAGACCTTTGGAAGAAGACTTTAGAAGATGATTTAAGACCATGAGGTACACAAGAGGGGGAGAACATTTGGATACAGTCCCAAAGACTGGAATGAGCAGATGTGTGGGTGTCCCTGCAAACATTTCTCTACCGTGATGATATAGGAAATCTGGGAAAAGCAATGGAAAAGAGACATTGGGCTATGGCTTGGAATTTCATATAAGGAATTAAGAAAACACCAGAGATTTTAAAGTTGAGTAGTATATCTTACACACATCAGAAGCAAGGACATAGTTGAAATTAACTAAAGGAATGGATGGTCCTAAATGTGACCACGCATTTTCTTTTTCTTTTTCTTTTTTTTTTTTTTAGTGTTGATGTACCTTTATTTTATTCATTTATTTATATGTGATGCTAAGAATCGAACCCAGAGCCTCACAGATATGAGGGAAGCACTCTATCACTGAGCCATGATCCCAGCCCATGACTGTGCATTTTAAAGAGCTTTCTATTTTGCACTTTTAAAAATATATTTGGGGCTGGGGTTGTGCTCAGCCGTAGAGCACTCGCCTAGCATGTGCGAGGCCCTGGGTTCGATCCTCAATACCACATAAAAATAAATAAAATAAAGGTGTTGTGTCCTACTGCAACTAAAAAATAAAATATTTTAAAAAAATGTTTATATTTGATTTTTAAAAAATCAAAATACAAAGGCTACAGATGGCTTTTCTATGGGTTCTGCATCTGTGGATACAATCAACCATGGATTGAAAATACATTTTTTTAAAAAAAATTTTGTCTGTACTGAACATGAACAGATCTTTTTTTTTTTTTATTCTTATTATTTCCTAAACAATACAGTCACAACTATTTAATATAATAACGTGAGCATCCTTGGATTTCAGTATCCTCTGGGGTCCTCAAACCAGTTCACCATGGATAACAAGGGATGACTTCATAGTAAAAAGTAAGTCTTTACTGTCAACCCTAAATCCTCCTTTCCCCCCACACAGTGGCACCAATGAGTGTAATTGCTTGGGTATCCATTGTGTGTATACCCAAACATTTACAAATGTATAAATAAATATATAAATATCCCCCATCATTTAATTTTAATAATAGAAGCACACTATTTTATACCTTGCTTTTCATTTAATAACCTGGAAACATTCAGTCTTTTTTTTTGCCTGGTACTGGGGATCCAGCCCGTCACTGATGTGATTAAGTGACTAGTTAAATGGGACTACACCCAATATCAGACAAAATGAGAAAGTATGGAAGAAGTAAACAGAGAATGGGGAGAAAATAAGCACTGTGGTTTGGGGTCTTGATACTAATTTTTGAACACTGGCATGATTTGACAGCTTATTAAAAATATATAATCTCAGGGCTGGGAATGTGGCTCAGTGGTAGAGCAACTTACCTGGCATGTGTGAAGCCCTGGGTTCGATTCCCAGCATCGCAAAAAATAAATATATACAAACAAATCTCAGCCCTCACCCCAGATCTTCTAAGTCAGCATGTATATTTTATATATTAGTGATTTATATGTCCATTAAAGTTTGAGAGAACAAGTCAGGCAGGGTAGCACACACCTGTAATCCCAGCTATTCAGGAGGCTGAGGCAGGATAATAGCAAGTTGGAGGCCAGCCATCTCAAAGTGAAAAATAAATGGGGCAGGGAATTTACCTCGTGGTAGAATGCCCCTTGTTCAATTCCCAGTATTGGGAAGAAAAAGAAGCTTTAAGAATCGTGATACATTAGGAAGGAACCTAATGTAAAAAATTATATAGAAAAACACAAATTAGAGTTGATTATAATGATTATAGAAATCAAAGTTAGCAAAAGGAGAGAGTGACTTCTTTAAGAGTCAAAAAGTTCCTAAGGTAGTGAAAATCATAAATAGTTGGATTTGGCTAGAAGTAGATCTTTAGTGTATTTTGGGAATGATGGCTGCAGAAGCAGAATAAGTCTCAGAAGGAGTTGATGAAGTATAAAACAGTATGTAAACTAAAAGATGTAGAATGAAGGCTAAATGAGGATTTTTGGAATCCAGACCTTTTCCAACCACAGGTTTCTATTCTGAGAAACAGGTTTTAATAAGATGGTGCTTGCTCTATTCCTTACCTTCCTGGTAAGGAACACTGGTTACACTCCTGGACCCCTTTCCTTTTCACTTGGGTCTGAGATACCCCAAAAAAGATGAGTTTAGGGCTGGGGTTCTGGCTCAGTGGTAGAGCCCTTGCCTAGCATGTGTGAAGCACTGGGTTCAATTCTCAGCACCACATATAAAATAAACAAAAAATAAAGGACCATAAACAATATATATATATTTAAAGATGTGTTTACCAGCATATTATTTATTGCTCTAGGCTCCTTTGCAGTATCATTGAACTATCACTTTGAACCACACAACCCAACCAGCAGTTATCAAGAAAATATAGGGATAGTGCATTTACAGTCTATGACCCCTGGAGGGTGCTGAGAGTCTGCTCAAGAAAAACTACAACCTCTGTAGGTTATAATTAGGAGGCTCACATCCTATAAAGCCAGAAGTAAGTATGGCAGTCTTAGAGGATGAGAGATTTGTCTTCCATTCAATGTTGAATACTGCAATGACTCTTTTGGATTCCTCTAGGATCTGAGTGTGGCTCTATACAAACACTTCCTTTCCTTACATGATGGGGAGAACTGCTCAGATGCCTCCAGAGAACTCCGTCTCCTATGCTGTGACATAGATCCAGTCCTGGTGGAGCGAGCTAAAAAAGAATGTCCTTTTCCTGATGGCTTGAATTTTATCACCCTGGACTTCATGAATCAAAGGACCCGGAAGGTTCTCTTGAGCTCCTTCTTAAGTCAATTTGGACGTTCAGTTTTTGACATTGGCTTCTGTATGTCAATAACCATGTGGATTCATCTTAACCATGGGGACCATGGCCTGTGGGAGTTCCTGGCCCATCTTTCCTCCCTCTGCCGCTACCTCCTTGTGGAGCCACAGCCTTGGAAGTGTTACCGAGCAGCTGCAAGGCGTCTCCGAAAGCTGGGACTCCATGATTTTGATCACTTCCATTCCCTTGCCATCCGAGGTGATATGGCCAATCAGATTGTGCAGATCTTGACCCAGGACCATGGCATGGAATTAGTATGCTGCTTTGGCAACACTAGTTGGGACCGAAGCCTTCTACTCTTCAGGGCATCTGATCCCTGAATCACTGATAGAAGAGAAAGAAAGGAACAGATTAAGATTCTGGAGGCAGTAAGATGGGAAGGCAGTAAAAGGTACTGAAAAGGCTTTTAACTGAGAATTATGCTCACTGTCCTGGAACAGTGAGGCAGCCTGAAAACCTAGCAGAAGCTTTTGGCAAAATGTCCAAAGCATGCAACTGAAAGAATGTCTGTTCCCCATTATTTGGGACAATCCCTGAGGAGAATGAATCCAAAGATCAGTGAGCAAGGGTATCTAAATGAAGAATATGATCCTTAGTTGTAGGATGTGGAATAGACTATTCCTAGGTTTCTGTTTGTGGTACTGGTGATCAAAACCAGGGCCTGTGCATGGTAGACAAATGCTCTAGCACTGATCCACATCCCCAACTCTTAAAGGTCATTAAAAATTAGACCAGGCTTAGCCGGGTGCGGTGGCACATGCCTGTAATCCCAGTGGCTCAGGAGTCTGAGGCAGGAGGATCACGAGTTCAAAGCCAGCCTCAGCAAAAAGCCAGGAGCTAAACAACTCAATGAGACCCTGTCTCTAAATAAAATACAAAATAGGGATGGGGATGTGGCTCAGTGGTTGAATGCCCCTGAGTTCAATCCCCGGTACCCCATCAAAAAAAAAAGCTATCATGATTGCTGGAATAAGCCTGCAATCTCAATGACACAGGAAACAGAGGAGGATTGTCTCAAAAAAATAATAAGGACTGGGAATGTCTCTCAGTAGTAAAGCAGTCCTGATTTCAATCCCAGGTACCAAAAAAAAAAAAAAAAAAAATTTTTTTTTTTTTTAGGTGTTTTTAATTAGGCCTTCCTTTGGGCAAAACCTCACAATGCAATCTGTAATGAAGAGCCACTGACCGGACTAAAGGAAGTGGTCAGTAGGGAATGTATTTTATCTTTCTTTGGCAGTTCAAGTCTCTAACATGCCCAGGCTTGGCACAGCAATTATAGATACTAGGAAAGATACATTAACTAGAATTTCAAGATGCTTAACAGATTTAAATTATGAACCCAGAGATACTGGTTCAGGTCTGGAATAGGACTTAGACGTTCTATTTTGTTGTATTCTTTTATTGTGGTAAACTACATATACATATAACAAAATTTACTGTGCTGACCAATTTTTAAGTGTATAATTAATGTGACATTCAGCATATTCACAGTGTAGATTCTAGTTGTTTTTGTTTTGTTTTGCTATTTGGAGTACTGGGGATTGAACTTGGATATGCTCTACAACTGAGCAACATTCCCAGTCTTTATTTTTATTTTGAGACATGGTCTCTAAGTTGCTGAGGCTGGTGTTGAACTTACAATCATCCTGCCTAGCCCAAGTTACTAAGATTACAGGTATATGCCACTGCACCCTGAAGGATTCTGTTTTTAACAGGCTCCTTGGGTGATTTTTTTTTATTTTTATTTATTTATTTTTATGTGGTGCTGAGGATCAAACCCAGTGCCTCACACATGATAGCAAGTGCTCTGCAACTGAGCTACAGCCCCAGCCCCCTCAGATGATTATGATACAAGCAGTGGACAACACTGAATATAGGGTTTTTTAGTGTTCCATCCAGACTTCTACATATTTTTCCATAGGTGATTTCTTCTACTCTCATGCTTTTAACAACTACCAACATTAACGATCCCTGAATATACTGGTAGTCCTACCCCTCAGTTTCAGACTAATATTTTTCCTGTCTTAAAATCATGATCCCCCTAAATAAATCCTTAAGACATCTTAAAATTCAACATATCCCAAAAGCAAACTCATTATCTACCCTCTCTCCAAACCTAATCCTATCACAATTTGTGGCATCCACTGCTCAAATCAGAAACCTCAGTTGACTCTTGGCTCATTTATATCCCCATGCTGAAATAATCATGATGTCCATCCTATTCTTTTTTGTTTTGGTACTGATGATTGAAACTCGGGCACTCTACCACTGAACTACATCCACAGTCCTTTTTATTTTTTATTTTGAGATAGGGCTGGCTGAGGCTGTCATCAAACTTTCAATCCTCCTGCCTCAGCCTGGGAAGTAGCTGGGAAATCCAGTCAATTCTACAAATAACAAGTAAATTTCATTCATTCCATCCATGTGGATGATGCCTACCAGGGGTTTCTATGTTAAGTCACCTACCTTCTAGTCCATTCTCTGCTTTGCAACCATAGTTTACTCATCTGTACAACTGAAATAACACCTAGCCAGCACAGTGGTACATGCCTGTAATCCAGCAGCTTGGGAGGCTGAGGCAGAAAATTACAGATTCAAAGCCAGTCTTGGCAACTTCGTGAGACCCTGTCTCAAAATATAAAAAAGGTCTGGGACTCAGTGGTTAGGCACACCTGGGTTCAATCCCTGATACCAAAACAACAATAAAAAAATAAAATAAATAAACAACCCTTTTCCTGTGCCTAAGTAAGCTAAACAATGTGAAGGTATTTTGTAGGATACAGCATTAAGCAAAAAAATATAGTGCTATTGCCTTCTCATGACACTGTAAGCATGGTGCAGACTACAATTATACCTGGTGGATCAAAGGCTTATGTGAAAAAAATCATCATAGAAAACTCACATCTTACTATGTCTAATAATTAGTTTTTCAGGATGCAGTAATAAGGAGTTCAGCTTTAGCACTACAGAGCTGCTTTTTTTCTTCCTTTTTTTGGGGGTGGGGGGCAGACGAGAGATTGAACCCAGGGTCACTTAACCCTTGAGCCACATACCAGGCCTTTGTTTTTATTTTTTAATTTTATTTTGATACAGGGTCTTGCTAAGTTGCTTTGGGCCTAAATTGCTGAGGGTATTGAACTTGGGATCATCCTGCCTCCTCAGCCTCCCAACTCACTGGGATTACAGGTGTGCATCACCTCACCCAGCACTACTATAGAGCATTTCAAATGAAGCAGTGTTGGGAGGAAGGGATATGGAGCTAATATCATATATATATATATATATATATATATATGAAATAATAAGACCAGTTTTTATAGGGCTGAGTTTACCTATTCTTTATAGATCTTAATTTAAGAATACTTGGAAACCTTGCAATTCTGCAAGGTGGCTCTCTCCTATCACCCTTCACCAAGGCAGTGCAAAGAAATGTATATGGGGCAGAGATAGGCTAAATAACAGACCCCTAAGATATCCAATACCATTTCTTGGAAACTACAAATGTTATCCACACTGTGTGCAGTGTAGTCATAGTGATTCAGGAAGCTGATATAGGAGGATTTAAGTTCCAGGCCAGCCTCAGCAACTTTAACATGTCTCAAACATAAATAAGTAAAAAGGATTGGGGATGTGGCTCAGTGGTAAAGTGCCCCTGGTTTTGATTCCCGGTACCAATAAAAACAAACCAAAAAGTTGAGGTTAACTGAGATAGCAAAAGGGACTTTGCAGATGTGATTAGACCACAGTAGAAGATGTGATGACAGAAACAAGAGGTTGGAGTGATGAAAGGAAGGCCTGCCTGTAAACCAAAGAATGCAGGCAGTTTCCAGAAGTTAGACAAGGCAAAGAAATAAATTCTTCCCTGGAGCCTCCAAAAGGAATGCGAAAATTTTGATTTTTAGATTTTTGGCTTTCCAGACTATAAGAATAAATTCATTGTTTTAAACCACTAAGTTTGTGATGATCTGTTGTAGCAGTAAAAAGTAACACAGGGGTTCCAACTAAATGAGATTAGCTTACAAGGCCAAGTGGCAACTGTTCCAAACAGCTTGATAGCCCCAGTGACTAAATGGATATGCAAAGAATATGTCTACATTGTTAACAGAACATTTCAGACCACAGAAAGCTTTGAGAAATGTTTCAGTATCTGAACCTGACTTGTTTCCTAGTAACATTTTTTAAAAAAATATTTATGGACACAATACAATGCCTTTATTTTTATGTGGTGCTGAGAATGGAACCCGGGTCCCGCCTGTGCTAGGGGAGCACTCTACCGCTGAGCCACAATCCCAGCCCCTCCTAGTAACATTTTATTGGCCAAGCAGTTACCTGACCTATTGAGAGGGACCATTGTATTTCAAGTCTGTGGCAGTTAGTGTAAAAGAAAATATGTAATTAGCACTCATAAAGATGAGGCCCTGGTACCAAGAAGATAATGATTGCATAATGGTCTGACAGACCTTGAGGTCAGAATATCTTTGGCCCCAGAAAAGATCATCTTATCTTCAAATCACCTTAATTTAGGAGTCAGCACCAAGAATAATGAGCCACTGTAATCCCAGTGGCTTGAGAGGCTGAGGCAGGAGGATCATGAATTCAAAGCCAGCCTCAGCAAAAGCAAGGCACTAAGCAACTCAGTGAGACCCCTCTAAATAAAATACAAAATAGGGCTGGGGATGAGGCTCAGGTGATCTAGTGCCCCTGAGTTCAATCCCTGGGACCAAAAAAAAAAAAAAAAAGAAGAAGAAGAATGAGCTGTGTGTGTGTTAATGTTACTGGGGATTAAACCCAGTGATGTTGTACCACCAAGCTACATCCATAGTCCTTTATATCTTTATTAGAGACAGAGTCTCACTAAATTACCCAGGCTAGCCTCAAATTTCTGATCCTCCTGCCTTAGCCTCCTGAGTTGCTGGGATTAAAGGCGCGTACCACCTCTCTGGACCATTCTGAAATAGAGAATATACTTTAGCCTTTTATTTACACTAAATAGAGATATACTTTAAACTTTTACCACAGGCTACATCCCCAGTCCATTTTATTTTGAGACAGGTTCTCGCTAAGTTGTTGAGGCTGGCCTTAGCTGGCCTTGCCTGCCTCCCAAGTTGCTAGGATTACAGGCATGTACCACCACATCTAGCTCATACTTTTAACATTTAAAAAAATATATTTTATAGAATCTGATCATCTCCAAAATGTTATAATTTTGCCATACAGTCTCTATAAAAATGAGATACTTTTACATACTAAGTCTTCAAAGCCTGGTATGCATTTTATACTTCCATTTCATCTCAACTTGGACCAACCCCATCTTCAGTTTCACATACACTGTCATGGCAAATCAAGAAGTACTGTTTAGGGCTGGGGCTGTAGCTCACCGGTAGAGTGCTTGCCTAGCACGCATGAGGCACTGAGTTCAATCCTCAGCCCCACATAAAAATGAATAAATAAAATAAAGGTAGGTGCTGGGGCTGGGGCTCACCGGTAGAGTGCTTGCCTAGCACGTGCAAGGCCCTGGGTTTGATCTTCAGCACCACATAAAAATAAGTAAAGGTATTGTGTCCAACTACAACTGAAAAAAAACAGATATTAAAAATAAATAAATAAAGGTATTGTGTCCATCTACAACTTAAAAGAAAAAAGAAGTACTATTTAATTCTTTCCATATATTCAGCATGTTTTTAGCTGCTCTAAGGGTAAGGAGGGAATTAGATAAAACAACCCTAAATATCTGAAGGTTAGATTCCATTCACTCAGAAAGAAGGTTTAAAATTGAGAAAAGGAGGGCCAGGGTTGTGGTTCAGTGGTGGAGCGCTTGCCTAGCTTGCATTAGCACTGGGTTCAATCCCTGGCACCACACAAAAATAAACAAAATGAAGGTGTTGTGTTCATCTACAACTAAAAAAAAAAAAAAAAAAAAAAACTAAAAATTGAATAAAGGAGAGGCTCATAGAAGGTAATATTTGATCATATGAGCTTTAGAAATGGAAAAGTCTGTGGGCATGGAAAACTTTCTAGCAGATGTGGAACTTGAGCTGTCTCTAAAAGGAATATAGCTTCTAGAATGATGGACAAGAGGGGGAAAAAAGCATTTCCTGTGAGCCTGGAGAAAAAGATCTTTTGGAAAGAGCACATAGGCATGGGTATTTGCACATTCAGAATAGAAAGGATTGGCTGGTGCAGAAAGGATGTAATTCTTTTATCCAGTAAGAGTGATCTTTGCTGCTTAACTAGGTTCTAGATGGAATATTTATTTATACATAAAGAAAAAACCATAAACATACCAGGAAATAAAATCAGTTTTAAAAATTGGAGTACTTAAAAAAAAAAAAGCTGTAAAGGAAAATATCAATAAATTTGACTAAGTCAAAAAAGAAAATACAATAAAGTTGCATAACAAACTACCATTAGGAAAACTATCTGCAATGTATGTGAAAAAGGGCTAATTTCATTATAATACAAGTAATTCATAAATTTATCAGAAAAAAGATTCACAGAAAACAATGGCAGATAAGTACCTGAAAACTTGTTTAATCTTGTCAGTTTATATTCAAATGAAAACAAAAGAATGTTTCATGGGCTGGGGATGAGGCTCAAGTGGTAACACGCTCGCCTGGCATGTGCAGGGCGCTGGGTTCGATCCTCAGCACTACATAAAATAAAATAAAGATGTTGTGTCCACCAAAAACTGAAAAATAAATATTAAAAAAAAGATTCTCTCTCTCTCTCTCTTAAAAAAAAAGAATGTTTCATTACTTAAGATTAATATAATATCACAAACTTAAACCAGTAATGGTGAGTTTGTGATATTATATTTTACACTGTTTGTGGAAATGTAAATTAGCATGACCATTTCGGAAGGCAATTTGTCAGTATTTACCAAAATGTACAGGGCTGGGGTTGTAGCTTAGTGGTAGAGCGCTTGCCTAATGTGTGAGGCACTGGGTTTGATTCTCAGCACCACATAAAAATACATAAAGGTATTGTGTCCATCTACAACTAAAAAAAAAAAAAATTGTTTTTTAAAAGTACATATACTCCATACACCCAGGAATTCCACTGTTAGGAATTTATCCTGCCAATATGTTCATATATATAATTATGCAAGAATATGTATGCAATGTTAATTCATTACATTTAGTTGATAAACATAAACAGCTGAGGGGCTGAGGTTGTGGCTCAAAGGTACAGTGCTTGTCTAGTGCGTGTGAGGCCCTGGGTTCGATCCTCAGCACCACATAAAAATAAATAAAGTAAAGATACTGTGTCCTGCTACAACTAAAAAATAAGTATTTAAAAAAAAAAAAAAAAAAAAGCAAACAGCTGAAAACAAAGTAAATGCCCATGAGCAGGAAACAAACAATGTGGGACAGCTGTAAATGGATTATTATGTAATTGTTTAAAAGAAGAAAATAGAATTATATATGCTAATATAGAAAGGTCTCCAAGATAATTTAAGTGTAAGGATGCAAACTAATGTGAATGATAAGATCTTGCTTCGTACCTTTTGAAAAGAATTCACACATAGAAGATAATTATATGACAAAAAGAAAATAGTATAAGTATCTTCGGTCATATAGAAGAATCAACCAACATGGCTCATAGCTGGCGCTGGGAAATGCAGCAAATAATTGCTCCTATGTTGATTTTTTTTAATCCGTATGCACTTATTACTTATAAAAAAAACTAATTTCACAACAGACTGGGGTTGTGGCTTAGTGGTAGAACACTCGCCTAGCACATATGAGGCCCTGGGTTCAATCCTTAGCATCACCAAAAAATAAATAAAGTATTGTGTCCAACTACAGCTAAAAAAAAAATTTTTTTTTAAACTAATTTCACATATTTTTCAAAATTTAATTAAGCATGTCTTTCATTAAAAATATCTTTCTAAAATAATTGTGTGTATATGTGCATATGTTAGTGGACATTAAATCTAAGAGCAATATTATCCCCAGCACTTTTATTTTTTTATTTTCAGACAACAGTCACATTAAATTGCCCAGGCTGTACCCAAACTTACAGTCCTCTTGTCTCAGCCTCCCAAACCACTGAAGTTACAGGCATGTGCCTCCAAGCATGGCCTAAAACACTTCTCCCCTACTGCCCCACCTGTATCTCTGCCTAATTTTCCCTTCACAGCATAGCCAAAATTTTTGGAAGAGTTTTCAGCACTTCCTGTCTGTGTTCCTTACATGTTTCTTGTCGCTTCAAAATCTGTTTTTGCCACTCTCTAATGATGTGCAAAAGTCTATAGGAACATTCTCTGTCCTGATCAAACTGTCCTTGACCTCAACAACCCTGGAAACTATATTTGGTCTTTTTTTGGAAACTTCTTTCTTAGGCTCCAGTGACAGTATTCATCCATTTTTCTTTCTTCTCTGGAGATCCCTCTCTAATGGTGTTCTTTTTTTTTTTTAAGATTTTTTTAGTTGTAGAGGGACACAATACCTTTATTTATTTGTTTTTATTTTTATGTGGTGCCAGGGATGGAACCCAGTGCCTCACACATGCTAGGTAAGTGTTCTACCACTGAGCCACAACCCCAGCCCCTCTAATGGTGTTCTTTGGGGTTCTGTTCCAGCCCCTCTTCCTGCATGATCTCTTCCACTCCATGGCTTCAGTTACTTCCAATGTTTTGATGACTCACAAATACCTTTGGTCTAGATCCCTCTCTTGAGCTTCAAAATTATTTATCAAGCTGCTTACATCATTGTTTTCCAACCTTTTCCACATCATGGCACACATAGAAAATGATGGCATTTTCTATGCTGGATGATGCAGTCCAACACAATTAAGATTGCTTTGTCTCAGGGAGCTTGCACTGCCCTAAGAAGTGAGAGCAAAATGCAGCACATCTGTAAACTCTTTTTGAGGCATAATAGTTGGGAAGTTGATCTCTTGGATAGACATTTCTACTTGGATGTCCTCTAGGCATTTCAAAGTCAACATGTTTGGAAATAAGCATACCATTTCCAAAACCACCTCTTTCTCCAGCACTTTTGATTTCAGTGAGTAGCCCTACCATCTACAAATTATCCAAAGGTCTTAGCCTAGCTCTCCGCTTCCTTCCACTTCCAATCCCAAGGTCTGATGATTCTGCTATTATTTCTTTCTTCATCTTTAACCTCTGGTATTAGGAGTTGAACCCAGGTGCTTTGCCCCAGTCCTTATTTTATTTTGGGTTAGGGTCTTGCTAAATTGCTGAGGTTAGCCTTGAGATTGTGATCTTCCTGCCTCAGCCTTCACTCAGCCTATTTATTTCTTGAAGTCATCTATCCATCACCTCTATCACTTTCCTAGTCCAGACCACATCATTTCTCACATTTCTCCTCAGTTTCTATAAAACCTTTCTCTCTGGTATCCCTGGCTTCAATTTTGCTCCCTGTTCTCTACACTGTAACCACAGTGATCTCTCCAAAATGCAAATCTGATTATGCCATCCCACTGTTTAAGTCACTCTAAAGGTTCTGCATTGCTCTTAGGATGATTCATATTGCTTACCTTTCCAATCTCGCTGCATATCCTATCCACATTACTTACCTAATACAATATGCACAGTGGCTGGCATAAAGGCTTAATTGTTTGGGGGAGGTTTTTTCTTGGGGGGTACCGGGGATTGAACGCAGCGACACCCAAACACTGAGCCACATCCCCAGCCCTATTTTGTACTTTATTTAGAGACAGGTTCTCACTGAGTTGCTTAGCACCTTGCCATTGCTGAGGCTGGCTTTGAACTTGTGATACTCCTGTTTCAGCCTCTCAAGTCACTGGGAACACAGGTGTGCACCACTGTGCTTGGCTCAGTTGTTTTTTGAAGGATAAAAAATGAAAAGCATTCAAGGATCGAGGCAGATCCATCATATCTATACCAGGTAAGAGGTTTTAAAGCACATATTGACAATACTGTCAGAATCCAAGGAACATGACTGTTCCCTGTAGAATTAAGAAGTGCTAGCAACAATCTATTCCTTTGGCAAAAGAACCAAACATTAACTAGCTCCTTCCTTCCTCTTACTGAGCAAGAAATCCATCAAAATTGTGCCCATAAGTCAATCCAACTTGGTGAATAGCCAGTTTAAAATGTTTTGAGAAACAATTACTAACTTGACTGTCTTTTGATGCCATGATTTCTAAACTTGGGTCAGCTTATCAACCCGTGCAACCACTGTTACATTGCTATAATGTCATTTCTACTGAGGAGTAGAAATGCCCCAACACTAAAGGAATGACCATATAATACTGAAGTGGGAAATCCTATTCAAAGTACTGTCATGAGCAGTGAGGGGGTCATTTTAATAAGGAAGGGACAATATATGATTAGTGATATATAACATGGGTGGAGAACCAAATTTGGGACTCCTAATTTTTAATAATTTAAGTGAATAACAACACTGAGAATGAAAGTGTCTTAAGCCTCATCAAAAACAGAAAAGGAACACCACAGAGCAATGGTAGCTACATTTCTTTCTCCTGAAACTGAAGATGAAGGTTGTGAAGCATAGAAAATCTGCCAAAATCTAAATGCCTAATTTATCAAGTGTTAGTGTCTTTAAGGAGGGCAGGTACTTGCTCTGACAATACAGATTTTATCTGTTTACTCAACAAGGGCAAACATCTGAATGAAAAATAGGAAATCATCTAGATGTTCTACTTGCTTCCAAATATTCCGTTATTTGCAAACATTCAATGATAATTAGAAACGTGTGGCAGACTTTCATGGTTTTCCATCCCAAGGCTTAAACATGCAAATAGAGTTAGATGGAGATTTTAAGCCTTTTGAGGAAAGGGCCATGTTTAATTTTTCTTATAATCCCAGGACTAGCCAACTGATCCCTATTCAATAAGTTGGATGACTGAATAGGAATTGATCAATGTTGTAGTGTTCCAAAGATACCATTATCTATAAACAGCACTTTTGATTTCAGTGAGTAGCCCTACCATCTACAAATTATCCAAAAGTCTTAGCCTAGCTCTCCGCTTCCTTCCACTTCCAATCCCAAGGTCTGATGAAATAAGGTGAAAAATAAATGAAAACATGTTCATAGAAAGATGTGTACTAGAATTTCTACAGCAGTCTTATTCATAATAGTCTGGAAGCACCCAAATATCCATCAACCAGAGAATGGAAAATATGAGTTGTGATATATTCATACAATGGAATATTAGTAACTAAAAAGAATAGACTACGGGTACGTGCAGATGTTTTTCAAAAACATTACTAAGCTAAATAACTTACTACTCTAAGTTTCCACTTATGTGAAAGAGAACAGACAAACTATGGTAATGAAATTCAAAGTTGTCACGGAGGATGGTGGTAGGGTGATCAACTGTAAACACAAGAGAACTTTCTGAGATGGTTCAGTATCTTGTTTTGGGTGTTGATTACATAGGTTATATTATTGTTGAAATTTACTAAACAACATCTAAGATCTCTGCATTTTATTGCATGTTAAGATAAATCAATACAAAAAAATGTTAAGAAGCTGAGAGAATTTGTGAGGATAATCACCATGACCTCCATCCGTAACTGTCCTCAGATACTCTCTTCATCAAGTTAGTCCTATGCTCCAGAATCCAAAAATGACTTCTTTATCAACTTCATTCTTAATCTCCATGGAAAATCTGGGGAATTAACTTCTCCCTTTTCCCACCAAGGTAATCTGCTCACGGTCTCATCCAGATAATATGCTCTTTCCTATCAGAGTCTCCTCCTGTCATTACCCTGCCTAGATCCCACTCAAGTTCCCTCTGTCCTTCAAATTCCATTTTAAATAAGAAGTCTCTTTCAGAAAGGAGCTCTTAATTAATCCTAGCCAATTTGGGAACTCTATGTTCCCTCAGTTATTATGTTCCTTTATTGGACTAATATGATACTTTAAAGTCACATATATTTGCAACAAAAGCAATAAGCAAACAATGTCTAGTAATACCTTTCTATTTCCCTGCAGAACGCAATTTAGAATCTGAATATCCTGGCTAGTGCCCAGATGTGGGCTTGTGAGGATTATAAACTATCCAGACAATGATGTTTAATCAAGGACCAATAAGAACAGCAATGAAGGGAGCTCTAAGCCTCTATATTGGCCTGGTGTACTGTTTGACCTATTTCCTCTTTAAGCAGGTGGTTCAAACTGGTGCCCCTGCCCGTCCCCAATATAGTAAGTGACCCCAAACAAGGATGTATTCTTTTTGTGCACTTTGCCTGCTCTTAAGCTAGTAAGGAAACGGACAGGGCTGGGGATGTGGCTCAAGCGGTAGCACGCTGGCCTGGCATGCGTGCGGCCCGGGTTCCATCCTCAGCACCACATACAAACAAAGATGTTGTGTCCGCCGAAAACTAAAATAAATAAATAAATATTTTTTTAAAAAAGGAAACGGACAGCGCTGTTCACCCACAAGCAGAGCCATTTCCTAAGTGCCCAGTTTTCCAGACCACTGGGAAGATCCGATCCTCGAGGACGAAGAGAGAGGCACTTCGCACTTAAGGCCAAGGAAGAACTCAAGACTCTTCCCCTGAATTTACACCCAACACGTATGTAGGAAGGCAAAATTGCAAACACCAACGTTCACAACCACATACACACGTGCACGCCCAGCCCCACGAAAACCGACGCGCAAGCCCGTGGGCTCGCGCATACCTACTTAAGTTTTCTCTCTGCAGACGGCCCCATTCTACCCTGCTCGGCACAGCCCGGGGTTCCCGATGGCGACGCTGGGGAGGTGTGTAACAGGCCAAGGAAGGCCTGACGAGAGTGTTTCTCCATAGGGGGAGGGGAGGCCCTCCCCACCCGGGCGGAAGCGGCGCGCGCCGGCCGGGCAGACTTAGCTCTTGTCCTGGGAACATCTGGAGGAGGTGGGAGGGGTGCACATCCATGATGAACGCGGATTGGCTGCGCAGGACGAGGGAGGCGGAGTCTAGGCAAGGGGCGGGGTTCGCTGGCCCCTTTAAAGCCTTGACATCAAGAGGCGGCTCCGGCACCCCCCTTTCTCTGCCCCCCGCCCCCGAGCTGCGGCCATGGACCCAGCGGGTCCGGCCTGCCCTGGTCCAGCCCAACACCTGATTTCGGTGAGTTCCGGGCCTACTTGGGATTCAAAGGGCGGCAAGGTGGGAGAGTCTGTAAGCACTGGGCAGGGGGCTGGGGAGTGTGGAGGGTAAAGCTCTCGTGGCAGTTTTGGGTCGGAGAGGGCGTCACGGCTTCCTGCGCGTACCTTGCAGTGTGCCCCTCCCTCGCGCTGCACTCTCCCCAGGGGGTCTGGCTGCGACTCTGTCCACCCCCACCCCACCCCCTCCCGCCCCCTGCGCCATCCTCGCGCACACTCCGTGGCCCCGGAAGGGAAACTTTCGGGAGTGGGGGATGTTCCGGTGGCCTGCCTCCCTCCCGCTTCGAAAGCACTGACCTTGCCCCAGCTGCGTACTCTACCCAACCCAGGTCCCAAGGTCCGGGTGCTGCTTAGCGGTGCCAGGTTGTTTGGGGGGGAGTCTCCCCAAAGCGCAGGCGCGGAGACGAGCCTGGGGCTCCTCTTCGCACTTCTTCCAGTCCCCACAGCCTGGGGCGGTAGGGCGTGGGGGAGGCGGGGAAAGACGGAGAGACCTGGTGTCCCGGAACAGCCCTTCCGAAGCTTAAGGGGCTGCGGGAAGGAGGAGGGATCCTGGCGGGCAGCAAACAGAAGAAAAGCTGAGGGAGGGTGAAGGGTTGGGCCAGGATAGGGACCGGGCAGTCCCCGCAGAAAAGGCTCTCAGGGTCCTGGTTGCGGTGTCAAAAGAATGCAGAGAATCTGTGTCTCCCGTTCCCCTGGTCTAGTTAGCATAGAGCCCAAGAAAGTGGCTGGCCATCACCCTGTCTGCCTTCTTCTTATCCTGGGCCGAACCCCCTACGTTTCTCCAGCCTTGGCATTGCCCCAAGGGCATAGAGGGCCCTCACCTCTCATAGGCCTGGTTTTCCAGGCTGCTCAGACCTGTATCAGCCAAGCCCACCCAATCTGCCCAGCTGCTACTGGTGTCTTAGATTGAGGGGTTCCCTGGCTTTAGGGGCAATCCCTCTATTCCCTCCCTACCACTTCTCTGCCTCCCCCCTAAGGTCCTCCTGCCTAAGCACAATTGTCAGCCAGAGGAAATAGTTGTAGCCAGAGGCCTGGGGCAGGAGAGGTCTGGCAACAGAGAGGGGATCATTACTTTGGGGGAAAATGAATGTAGCCCAGTTGCCTTATTGCAGACCCTCTCTTAGAGACATTATGTCAGCTGGCTCTCTTGAGACCCCTTGTCTAGCCAGAAGGAAGACACAAAATTTACCTCTCAAATTCTTTCCCCCACCCTTTCCTAAAACCAACCTGGGTTTGGTTGAGTTTTCCACCCCAGAGAAACCATATATATTCCTGTCTAAGGGGTAATCCCAAGTAGTTCAATTTTGTTTTTAAGATCTGTGGTCTGTGCATTTGTGTCTCTGGTCCTTCAGCATCTTTCTCCAACTCAGGCCTTTGAGGGGAGAGTGAGAACCCAGAGAGGCCAATGTCTTGGCCGCAGGGGAGAAGGTATTTCATGATAGGCAAGTGGAAACCTGTGTGTATGGGGACTGAGCTGATATCAATATGGATGGAGAGGCCCATTGTGGTGCATGCCTGTAATCCCAGCAATTCAGGAGGCTCAGGCAGGAGGATCACAAATTTAGTGCCAGCTTGGGCAACTCAGAACCTGTCTCCAAAGAATTCTGAAAAGGGCCAGGGGTGTAGCTTGTTGGTAGAGCACCCCTCGGTTCAATCCCCAGTAATACACACAAAATACATAAATGAAGACACACATATACATATACTCTCTGAGAGAATCTTTGGGCCCTTCTCTTCCTATGGCCTTTCCAAGACAATTTCCCTCTCTGGGATTCAGTTTCCATCATTTTTTAAATTCGCCAGTGGGACTAGAAAGCTCTAAAATCCCCTTTTTGATACTGAATGATTATACTATTAGGCAACTCTAGAGGTGAGAATGGTCCTCTGGCAGGCTGGTTCCATTTAGAGAGCTAAGGTGTGAGGTGTCATAGTTGCTTAGGATTAGAACTAAGGTTAGAGAGGAGCAGACTCCCTTGTCCTGCCCAGGAATACTCGTTGTTCTGCTCACCCCTGGTGCCTTGGGATATGAACTCCTGCTTGGGTTTGGCCCACCCATCAAGGCCTGTGATGAGACATCTGGCTCAGCCAGTCTTTGAGTTGAACCTTTGGGGAGGGGTTGAGAGGAGGAGGCAGCCAAAGGCCAGCAGGGTAAGCAGATTCCCAGGAGACAGTTTGCATCTCAGCTGTTGGGACTTGTTTTAGGATCTGGGCCAGGAAGCATAGCACACTCATCTACCCTCTTATGGGAAAAGGGCAAAGAGGGCCCCACTGCTATTGCCCATCCCACCCCCTGACCCTACCCACTTCACCTCTGTGTACTTACCACCCCAGCTCCCAGGCAAGGGGCTGAATTTTCCCTGCTACCCTCACCTAGTCCAGCCAGCCTCCCAGGCCCTGCCATGCCAGCTCAACAGCTCCAGCAACAAGAAGCTGTCCCCCACCCCATCTTTCCCAGCCCCCTTGTCTCCTGTGGGTAAGGCTTTCTCAGGAGTCGGTTCTCTCCAGGTTGGGACTTGCTTTCCAGCTCAAGAGCCAAAAGGCCTTACGTTCTTGTTTGTTTTCATCTTTGGTCTCCCAGGTGAAGGGGAATGTTGAAGGAGAGGTGGTAGTTAGAGAGGCCTTCAGATTGGTTGAATATGAGGCATATTCTCCTGCATTGCTTTTCCCTCTGCTGGCTCTATTGAGCCTGGGAACCCCTCTCCCCTGTATATATGGGTGAAGCTGCAGCAGGAGGTATTTAGGTCAGACCCCAAGGAAACCTTCCTCACTGCTGGGAGCTCTTGAAATGGATAATGGAAGCTCCCAGGGAAGTCAGTTTCCCAGAAAGTGGCTAATGGTAGAGTCCCTGTCAGAGTGAAGGATGCAGCTGTTGCTAGGCAGAGGCTGATCTTCCTTCTTGGGGTGTGGCTCTGAGGCTGGCCAGCAGAGGCCCCGTTAGGAGCAGAAGGATAAAAGACCCTTGCCTGATTGCCAGAGCAGGGTCCCTAACCCCATCAGTCCTGGAACCCCAGAGCTGCATTTCTCAGAACAAATGCCCTTTCCCACTCTTGCTTCCCCCACCCTCTACCCACAAGTCACCATTACTACCACCGTCTGCTTTGACAACCCTCAATCGAAACTGGCAGGCTTCTCTAGCCTGTCTGGCTGTGCTAATGGACTGATTGGATTTTCTATACTTGGAGTTTGGGATTTCTGATTGAACATGCAAATTTATGTAAATCAATCTGAGATCTGCCACCACATCAAAACAATGTGGAGCTTCCACAGGCTGGAAGGAATCCTAGAGACAGTCTAGTCCAACGCCCTCAAGTTAAAAGTGGGGAAACTGAAGTCCAGAGGGGGAAATGATTCACATGGTGGTGAATGATGCAGTGGTGAATGTCAGTAGGACTCTTGACTCTGGCCTCTAGTTTTACATGGTTGCATTCTGCTGTAATTTTTCATTCATGAGAGAGCCTGGTTGTATTTTAAAGCAGAGAAGGCTAGTTATCGAATCTGGCACTTAGAGGGTCAGAATGTTATCCCAGGGCCCTCAGGGACTCTGGTTAGCTTTCTGACATACTGAAGAAAAAAAAAAACTTTAAATCCCTTAGAACAAGACCTGTAATATTTTCCCCTAGACACTGTCCTGAAGGGGTAGAGGATAAGGCCATTATTTGCTACTTGGCTTAGCACTTAACATTTGTCCTTGAGCTGAGATAAATTTCCAGTATCTGCCACAGTACTAGACACATAGTAGGCTATGGATGCATCTATATATGCAATGCCTCTGTCTTTATTCTTCCAAACTAATTTGGGTTTCTGCCACTTCCTTCTATGCTACAGTTTGATTCTGCTGCTTCTTTATCACTAAGAGCTTTGGTCTATTGACTTTTTGCCTAACCTTTCCATCCTTAGGCTTTTTTTTTTTTTTTTTTTTTGCAAATTTCTAGGTTAGTGACCAGACAGACCTTGCTAAAGGAAAGAGCTTATTATTTTGGATCAATGCCAAAGATGAATGGAGGCTACAAAGATGAGCTGGGATCCCAAGAATAGTATTCCCACTTTTTTTTTTTTTTTTTTTTAATGTCCTGTGGATTGAACCCAGAACTTTGGGCATGCAAGGAAGCCACTAAGCTAAAAGAACACTTCTTGATGTGCTCTTGATCTGATCCCCCTGCCCAGCTGCCAGGTGCTCTCTGCTTCCTCATCATGGAATGTGCCTGTAGTGTGGAGCTGTTCAAAGGACTGAGCCCTTGCTTAGCCTGTAATGCCTGAGAGTACCATAGAGATGGTGAGGATGCTCAGGCGGCCATTGACCGGCTTTGCCACACTCTGGGAAAGTGGTGCAGGAGCTCAAGAACTCCTGCCAAGGGCCTGGGGAAGGGACTTGGGACAAATGTCTGGGGTTTTCCTCACCTTCTCACCAAACCCAGATCTGAAATGAGTGCCCCTGTCTTCAGCATCTTCCCGAAATAGCAGGTGTGGCAGAGCCAGCACCTCTGGTTCCCCACTGGACAGCTCTCTTCCATACCTAGGTTCTTAGTTCTGTGCAAGGCAAGATCCTTCTCTCTGGACCTCAGTTTCTCAGCTAGTGCTCATGGATTAATAACACATCATCAATGGGGTGTGGCACCTGCTCCATAATTACCATTTTCCCAGCACTGGAAGTTATGTAGATGAAAGAGGCTCAAGGAGGCCAGGCTGTTATTAAGGTGAATTATCGTTGCTGTTATTACTGATTTCTAAAAACCCAGCAGCTTCTGAGAAGAACACATTCAGGCCCAGCACCCTGAACCTCATGCTGGTCCTTGAGCTCTAGGAGTTTTCCAGTACTCCCTAGCTTTAAATAAATATACCTATTTATTTATATATATATATATATATATATATATATATATATATATATATAATATATATATATATTTTTTTTTTTTTTTTTTTTTTTTTTTAATTTTGACACTGAGGATTGAACTTCATACTTGCTAGGCAAGTGTTCTTACATGTCTTTTTTTTTTTTTTTTTTTTTTGGTAGTAGAAGTAGTAGTAGTAGTAGGGATTTAACCCAAGGGTGCTCTACTACTGAACTATACCATCAGCCCATTTTTTATTTTGGTTTTCCTTTCTAAGAGGATCTCACTAAGTTGCTGAGGCTGGCCTCAAATTTGCAGTCCTCCTGCCTCAGCCTCCTGAGTCAGTAGGATTACAGGTATGCACTACCGTGTCCACCTAAAATTATAGCTATTTTAAAGGCAAGAAGACCCTATTCTATTTTCCTTCTTTTGTCCACAAGACTTGAGTGGTGGATGCTACTTAGGGGAGATTAGTCTACAATTCTTACTCTCAGCCTGGATTTGCTTCTGACCCTGACCCTTTGGGAAGAGGATTAATGACTTTTCCTAGACAAGCTGCAAAAGGCCTTGAAACTCTTGGGGTGCGGCCCTGGGGTACTCAGCACCTGAGTTCCCAGGGGCTGATTCACCTTACCCTTAGCTGGCTTGATGTGGGGGATATAATTGGTTCTTTTGTGCAGGGATCTGTTGAGACACCCCTAGAACCTGTCTGCAGTAGCTCTAGGCACTCATTCCAGGAGTCATTTACCAACCTTACCCTCATCTACTTCAAGCTCTCCTCCTTTTCCAACCTCTTATCCTTGCCTCTGCTCTCTACTAGACTTTGCCTCCTTCCCAGTTTACTAGAATGAACCCAGTTCTTTTTTTTTTTTTTAATTGGTTGTTCAAAACATTACAAAGCTCATGACATATCATCTTCCATACATTTGATTCAAGTGGGTTATGAACTCCCATTTTTTTTTTTTTTAAAACATATTTATTTATTTAGTTATTGGCAGACACAACATCTTTGTTGGTATGTGGTGCTGAGGATTGAACCCGGGCCGCACGCATGCCAGACGAGCGTGCTACCACTTGAGCCACATCCCCAGCCCTGAACTCCCATTTTTTACCCCAAATACAAGTTGCAGAATCACATCGGTTACACATCCACATTTTTACATAATACCATATTAATGACTGTTGTATTCTGCTACCTTTCCTATCCCCTACTATCCCCCCTCCCCTTCCCTCTCATCTTCCCTCTCTACCCCATCTGCTGTTGTTTAATTCTCTCCCTTGTTTTTTTTTTCCCTTTCCCCTCACAAACTCTTATATGTAATTTTGTGTAACAATGAGGGTCTCCTTCCATTTCCATACAGTTTCCCTTCTCTCTCCCTTTCTCTCCCCCCACTCGTCTCTGTTTAATGTTAATCTTTTCCTCATGCTCTTCTTCCCTGTTCTGATCTTAGTTGCTCTCTTTATATCAAAGAAGACATTTGGCATTTGTTTTTTAAGGATTGGCTAGCTTCACTTAGCATAATCTGCTCTAATGCCATCCATTTCCCTGCAAAATCCATGATTTTGTCGTTTTTTAGTGCTACGTAATACTCCATTGTGTATAAATGCCACAGTTTTTTAATCCATTCATCTATTGAAGGGCATCTAGGTTGATTCCAAAGTCTAGCTATTGTGAATTGTGCTGCTATGATCATTGATGTGGCAGTATCCCTATAGTATGCTCTTTTAAGGTCCTCAGGGAATAGACCGAGAAGGGCAATAGCTGGGTCAAATGGTGGTTCCATTCCCAGCTTTCCTAGGAATCTCCATACTGCTTTCCATATTGGCCGCACCAATTTGCAGTTCCACCAGCAATGTACAAGTGTACCCTTTTCCCCACATCCTCGCCAGCACTTATTGTTGCTTGACTTCATAATGGCTGCCAATCTTACTGGAGTGAGATGGTATCTTAGGGTGGTTTTGATTTGCATTTCTCTGACTGCTAGAGATGGTGAGCATTTTTTCATGTACTTATTGATTGATTGTATGTCCTCCTCTGAGAAGTGTCTGTTCAGGTCCTTGGCCCATTTGTTGATAGGGTTGTTTGTTATCTTATTGTTTAATTTTTTGAGTTCTTTGTATATTCTGGATATTAGGGCTCTATCTGAAGTGTGAGGAGTAAAAATTTGTTCCCAGGATGTAGGTTCCCTATTTACCTCTCTTATTGTTTCTCTTGCTGAGAAAAAACTTTTTAGTTTAAGTAAGTCCCATTTGTTTATTCTTGTATTGAACTCTTGGGCTATGGGCGTCCTATTAAGGAATTTGGAGCCCGACCCCACAATATGTAGATCGGAGCCAACTTTTTCTTCTATCAGGTGCAGAGTCTCTGATTTGATATCTAGCTCCTTGATCCATTTTGAATTAACTTTTGTGCATGGCGAGAGAAAGGGGTTCAGCTTCATTTTGTTGCATATGGATTTCCAGTTTTCCCAGCACCATTTGATGAAGATGCTATCCTTTCTCCATTGCATGCTTTTAGCGCCTTTATCAAATATAAGAAAGTTGTAATTTTGTGGATTGGTCTCTGTGTCCTCTATTCTTTACCATTGGTCCACCTGCCTGTTTTGGTACCAGTACCATGCTGTTTTTGTTACTATTGCTCTGTAGTACAGTTTGAAATCTGGTATTGCTATACCTCCCGATTCACACTTCCTGCTTAGAATTGCTTTTGCTATTCTGGGTCTTTTTTGTTTTTCCATATGAATTTCATGATAGCTTTATCTATTTCTACCAGAAATGCCGTTGGGATTTTGATTGGCATTGCGTTGAACCTGTAGAGAACCTTGGGTAATATCGCCATTTTGATGATGTTGGTTCTGCCTATCCATGAACAGGGTACTGAACCCAGTTCTTAAATATGCAGATGTGCCCCTGACTAGCTACTGAATAGTGGTGCTACCCTGCCACACTGCAGCCTGGAGGAACAAGGGCCTCTCTTAGCTCTATGGAAGAAACGGAGTAAAGGCTTTAGTGTCTTGTAGTCAGAGTCCCCATATTCATCTGACCAGACCTCACATGCTCTCATGTCCTAGGGATGTGATCACTTCCTTCTCATACAGGAAGAGGATGGATGACCACAGCTGAGAGGAGCTTTAGAAAGTACTTGCCACCTCTGTTAGATCTGTTGTTTCTGGTTGTCTTAGTCTATCAGGCTGCTATAACAAAAATATCATAAGCTGGGTAGCTTATAAACAGAGATTTATTTTTTAAACCTCTGGAGTCTGGCAAATCCAAGATCCAGGTGCCAGCAGATGTGGTGTCTTGTGAAGGCCTGGTTTCTGGCTCATTAGACAAAGCCTCTTTTTTTCTCTTGGGCCTCTTTTATAAAGGCACTAATATCATTCATGAGGGCACCACTTCCATGACCAGATCACCTCTTAGAGACCCTCCTCATAACATCATCTTGGGAGTTAGGATTTTAGTGTATAAATTTAGAGGAGTGGGGATGCAGACATTCAGACCAAAGCACCCAACTCAGGATCCCCTAGTTGGCCTCAAACCATGAGCATAATCATTCAACTCTATATTCTGATCTTCATTCAGATGTCAGGATTTTGTCCCAAACAAGCCTGTGAGAAATTTTCAGGGTCTGGCCAGGCCATTCATTCAGCCAGTAAATATTCTAGAACATAATGTGTGCTAGTGTTGTGCTAGACTATAGGATATAATGGTGATCAAGAAAGTCCACATTCAGTCAGGCATGGTGGCACATGCCTATAATCCCAGTGACTTGGGAGTCTGAAGCAGTAAGATTGCAAGTTCAAGGCCAGCCTTAGCAATTTAGGCTCTGAGCAACTTAGGGAGACCCAGTCTCAAATTTTAAGAAAAGGAGCTTGTAATCCCAGCAGCTCAGGAGGCTGTGGCAAGAAGATCACAAATTCAAAATCAACCTCAGCAACTTAGCAAGACCCTGTATCAAAATAAAATATAAAAAGGGCTGGAAATGTGGGTCAGAGGTTAAGCGCCCCTGGACTTCATCCCCAGTACCAAAAAACAGTTCACATTCATCAAATAACAGTTCTAAAATTATAGTTGTGATAGGGGCTACAAAGAAAGGACGTGTGCAACACTGATTTGATCATTACAGGTTAAATACATGTATTGATTTACAATATTGTACCTCATAAGTCAGTACATGTATGTCAATTAAAAAATAAAAATAGGGTCTATGAGTTGTGGCTCAGCAGTAGAGTGCTTCCCTAGCATGTGCAAGGCCCTGGGTTCTATCCTCAGCACCACATAAAAATGAATAAACAAAATAAAGGTGTTGTATCCAACTACAACTAAAAAATAAATATTAAAAAAAACCCTTCTCTTTAAAAAAATTAAAAATAGCTGGGTATGGTGGTACATGCCTGTAAACCCAGCTATTCAGGAGGCTGAGGTAGGAGTAGCACAGGTTCAAGGCCAGCCTGAGCAACCTAGTGAGACCTTTGTCGTGAAATAAAATAAATTGAAAGGATTGGGGAATGTAGCTCAGTGGTAAGAGTGCCCTGAGGTTCGTACCCCAGGACAGAAAGGATGTGTAGTAAGAGCAAAGACACAGAGTTGTGTGTGCATGTGAGGAATGTGCCCAGGGCTTTGTATGACACATTGCTGGAGGCAGGAGTCCAGCCAGGACTGCAGATATGGTACCATGTGAACACCTGAGTGCTTCATTGGCTTCTCTTCTAATCTCTTCCCCAATCTGTGCGATATCCTGGCCCCTTACAGTGTCCAAGACAGAGACCCCATTCTCTGCCAGATGGTGCTGATGGTGTCTCCTCCCCACTCCACTGTGTGGCCTTCTATTTCCCCAGCTCCAAGCCTGCAAGCTCCTGAAGCTGGAACCTGCTTTCCACTACAGGCTGAAAGGGAAGTTGGGGGGTGTTCACTTTTCATTTCCTCTGTAGACAGCACCTCACTTCCTGTCCCCCAGGCTAGAAGAAGGCTAAAAGCTCTTGGCTTTGCTCTCCCTTCCTCTGTCCTCCCCCACTGCTTTCCCAGGAAGCCTGCAGCTCTTGATGGAGAAAGACAACATCAAAGCTGGCAGGCTTCCCCTCCCCCTTGTTCTGCACAAGGGGACCTGTCTTCTCAGCTGCAATCCTTTCCTAGACATGATATCATCCTTCTCTTCTATGCCCTGCTGAGAGAGGAGTCAAAGAAGACTTATTTCCATTTTAAAGATAATAAAATTGAGGCCCAAAGGAGTTCTTGACTTTTCTCTACTCCCCCAAGGATCATGCCCAGCCAGAACCAGAATCCAGAAGCCTGTCTCCCATTTGTAAGCATAAACAAGAGCATAACCCAGTGGAAGTTTGTGGGTGAACCAGAGATACTGTCTTCTGGAGCAGAGCTGGCAGCTTTGGAGGTGACATCTGTGCACTGGCTGGATGGCTGGTGTAGCACTGGAGCTGTGTGAGTGCAGAAAACTGCCAGAGCCTAATTCTTTCGTTAAAAAGAAGCAGGATATGGAGTTGGGCACTGGGTCATGGGTATAGTGAGGAGCTGGAAGTATATCTACCCAGCTTTCCTAGGCCTGTAGGTAAAGCCCGAGAACTCACAGTCCCTTTTTTTAAAAAAAATATTTTTTTTTATTTATACATGGATACAATATCTCTATTTTGTTTATTTTTATGTGGTGCTGAGGATTGAACCCACACCTGAGAGGCGAGCGCTCTACTGCTGAGCCACAACCCCAGCCCACAGTTCCATCTCAGATTTGAAAATATGTAGTTGATGTTCCAACAGTCAGCTCCATTATCACCTCTAGGAGCCTCTCTGCCTCCGTTTCTCCTACAGGACCTAGCATATGTCACTAGTTATGCCCAAGATCTTAAAAAGATGCTGACTCCCTCATTCTGCCCAGGGATGGGAAACAAGTGAGTTGGGAACTGGCCCAGATGAGGGGAGCAGGAAACACTCACCTTCAGGTGCCCCTAGATCCAGCAGCACTGAGTCATTCCATTTACATATACACATGAGATTTCTGCCTCCTCACTTCTCTGGTGCCTTCAAATGATCTTCTTTCCCTTCTATATAAACCTTGTTTGTCTTTAGGGGTTCAATTCACTTGATGACTTTTTTAAGTTCTTCAAAAGACTTCTCTAGTGAACCTTCCTTTGCAGTACAGTTATTTGCCTATCTTATTTTAAATTAACAAATGAAAATTATATACATTTATGATGTACAAAATGATATTTTGATATATGGATATATTGCAGAATGGCTAAATCAAGCAATTTAACATATACATTTTCTCACTTTAGGGGTGAGAATACTTAAAATCTACTTTCTTAGCTATTTTCGAGTTTATAACACATTGTGAACTATAGTCCCCATGATGTGCAACAGATCTCTTGAACTTATTTTTCTGTCTGACTGAAATTTTTGTATCTTTTGACAACCCCCTCAAAGCCTTTGTTAGCTACCATTTTAATCTCTGCTTCTCTGAGTTCTACTTTTTGAGATTCTGCATGTAAGTGAGATCATGTGGTATTTTGTTTTTGTGTGCTTGACTTATTTCACTTAGCATAATGTCCTCTAAATTCATCCGGTTTTGGCAAATGACAGAATTTTCTTTGTTTTTGAAGTTGAATAGTATTCTACTGTGTATATATGGCACATTTTCTCTTATACACTCATCTGTTAATGCAGGCTAAGTCCACCTCTTGGATATTGTAAATAATGCTGCAGTTAACATTGGAGTACAGATTTCTGTTCAACATACTGATTTCATATCCTTTGGCTGTATACCCAGTAGTGGAATTGCTGGATCATATGGTGCTTCTATTTTTAATTTTTAAGGCACTTCTATACAGTTTCCAACAATGACTATACTAGTTTATATTCCCCTCAACAGTGTGCCTTTTCTCCATACCCTGACCAACACTTGTTGTCTTTCATCTTTGTAATAATAGCCATTGTAACAGGTAGAAGAGGTTATCTCATTGTGGTTTTAATTTAATTTGCATTTCCTTGATGATTAGTGATGCCAAATGTTTTTGCATATACCTATTGGCTGTTTGTATGTCTTCTTTTGAGAAGTGTCTCTTTGCTCTTTTTTTTTTTTTTGGGGGGGGGGGTAGTACTGGGAATTGAACACAGGGGAGCTGTACCTCTGAGCTACATCTCCAAACCCCCCCCCTTTTAATATTTTTAGTTGTTGATGGACCTTTATTTTATTTATTTATATGTGATGTTGAGAATCGAACCCAGTGCCTCACACATGCTAGGCAAGTGCTCTACCACTGAACTACAACCCCAGCCCCCAACCCCTTTTTATTTTGAGCCAAGATCTCACTAAGTTGCCCAGACTGACCTCGAACTTGTGATCCTCCTATAGGGTGTGGGTGGAGTCCAGAAATGCAGCCCTCCTCCCTGGAGAACTTTCCTTCCAGCAGAGCATGAGAAGTCTCTCCTCACAGAGACAGCACAGAACACACTGCTTTTTGAAATAGGGATCCTGCTGGAGTCACTTTAACAAGAGAGACCAATGGGGCAGGGGTTGTGGCTCAGCAGTAGAGCACTCGCCTTACATGTGCGAAACCCTGAGTTCAATCTTCAGCACCACATAAAAATAAATAAGTGAAATAAAGGTATCATGTCCAACTAAAAATAAATAAATATTAAAAAAAAAAAGAAGAAGAAGAGAGACTATTGAGTGCTATGTCAGCCCAAGAAAGCTTTTCAGAAGAATTGCTTTAGGATAAGACCAATGGACTTCTAGGATTGTGTTGAGGGTATTGGTTTATCCCCAAACCAATAGGAGGTTATGGGAAGATTTGAAGTGGGAAAAACATAATCAGATTTATAGTTTTAGAAAATCGCTCCAATAGAATGCTCCTTGGAAAAGTGATTGTGACAGGGAAAATATGAGAAAAACTTGAAATGTCTTATGGAGCCAGAAATTAAGGAAGTGCCAAAATAAAAGGGCATTTTAAAAGGATACATAAGCCAATCTGAAAGATTCTCAATGGCCAAAGCCAGAGTTTAAGCAACGAAATAATTGAGGATAGTATTGGATTACAACCCATAGTAAATAAATATCAGTTAATTCATAATAATATAAGTAATTGTAACAATGTAAGTTTATAAATTTAAAAAATGGGAATGAATGGACAATTCTTCCTTACAGGAAATAAGGGAAATGGAAAATTATCATTGGAACATCAATAGTAATTAATACAAGCAAGATCCACTGATAGAGCCTAAAATCAGTGAATGAAATTTAGGGGCACTCAACCACTGAGCCACATCCTTACCCCTATTTTGTATTTTATTAAAGTCAAGGTCTCACTGAGTTGCTTAACGCCTCACTGAATTGCTGAAGCTGGCTTTGAACTCACGATTCTCCTCAGTCTCCTGAGCCTCTGGGATTACAGGCAAGTGCCACCATGCCCGGCCAGTGAATGAAATTTTAAAGAGAAACAGAATAGTTGGGTAATCACAGCATACTGCCTTCCAAAATATTTATTAAATACAAAAGGAAAAACAGTAAATTTACAATAGAGAAACTTGCAAATAGATACCAGCTGGCCAAGTGGTCAAAGTTAAAACATCACCAGTAGTGAGACATCTTGACCTCATGCATACCCCAATACAATCACTGAGAAAAGCACATTTGGTGATATTTCCCAAAAAAACATGACCTTAATTTGATCAGCAAGAATATCAGACAAGGGGCTGGGTTGTAGCTCAGTGGTAGAGCACTTGCCTAATATGTGTGAGTGTGTGAGGCACTGGGTTTAATCCTCAGTACCACATAAAAATGAATAAATAAAATAAAAGTATTGTGTCCATCTACAACTAAAAATAAATAAATAAAAATAAAAATATTAAAAATATATCAGACAGATTCAAGTTGGGAAACATTTCCAAAATGCAAAAATGCCCAGGATGCCAGACAGAAGATTGAGGAAGGAGGATCACAAGTTAAAGGCCAGCCTGGGCAACTTAGCAGACCTATTTCAAAATTTTTTATTTTTTAAAAAAAGGGCTGGGGATGTAGCTCATTGGTAGAGTGTCCCCTGGATTCAATCCCCAGTACCAAGAAAAACAAACCAAAACACTGAATCATACACTTTAAATAGGTAAATCGTATGGGATGTGAACTGTATTTCAAAGCTTTAAAAAAAAGTGCTGCTGGATGGGGTGGCACATGCCTGTAATCCTGGTGACTCAGAAAGCTAAAGCAGGAGGATCTCAAGTTCAAGGCCATCCTGGGTAACTTAGTGAAACTCTGTCTCAAAATAAAAATGAAAAGAGCTGGAGATGTAGCTCAGGAATAGAGCACCCCTGGTTCAATCCCCAGTGCCACCAAAAAGAAAAAATGCAGGAGGAAAAAGTCATCAGAGACATTTATACCTGAGAAGGCAATGAAGCCTGAAAAATATTTGGATTTATTGTTGTGGTTACTGCTAAATAGGACAAGATTGACAAAGATGAGAAGACAGCTTTTTATTTTTTTAGTTTGGCTTTGAAGGGCAGTATCAGGATAAATGTCTGGAAAGAATTGTTTTTAAAATGAAAGATGCCTAACAAGTTTTAAAAATGAACGGGAGGGCTGGGGATATAGCTCAGTTGGTGAAGTGCTTCTCTCAAGGCCCTGGGTTCAATCCCCAGCACCACACACACACACACACACACACACACAAAAAGTGGGAGCCAGGCTTAGTGGCATATGCCTGTGATCCCAGCAGCTTTGGAGGCTGAGGCAGGAAGATCCCACGTTCAGAGCCAGCCTCGGTAACTTAGTGAGGCCCTAAGCAACTCAGCAAGACCCTGTTTCATAGTAAAATACATAAAAGGGCTGGGGATATGGCTCAGTGGTTAAGTGTGCCTGGGTTCAATCTCCAGTACCAAAAAACTGAATGGGAAAGATCCCTTCAGAATGTCCATTCTGAAGACATGAACAGGCTGTCTGAGTCAGGAAGGACTAGCCTGGGCTGAGGAGAGGCAGTTCCTCTGTTGTAATAGAGGCAATGACGGGATAGGTAGGATTCCCATGAGGCTGGGAAGATGGCAGGAGGTTTGAGGGAGTTTCCCTTTGCCAGCTTTAACCCTCTGGGAAAACAGGAGGATAGGTAATGGGCCAGAAGTTGAGGAGAGTAGAAAGAGAATAGAGTTATTGCAGAGAATTAGAAAGCAACTCCAACAAATAATATAGCCAGCAAGATTGACAATGTGCCTGACATGGCTTTCCTTTGGTTGAGGCAGAGAGTGAAAAATAGTGTAAGCAAAAGCCTAGGGACAGGAATGAGCATCAAGTCCTAACCCTTTCCCACTCTCATTCCCTGTGGAGAAGAGTATTGACCTACAATGTTCTAGCCAAGATATCTCAGGGGTCTTCTCAAACTTCACCATCCAGAGCAATGGCCACTAACTACACGTGGCTGTCTAAAATTTACTTTAAAAGTTCAGTTCTCAGTTGGACTGCCTATATTTCAAATACACAGTAGCCACCTATAGCTACTGTCTACCATAGCAGACAGCCCAGACTAAGCATTTTCATCACAGTAAATTCTACCAGAAAAATGATTTTTAAACTTTTTTGTCTGAAGACCCCAGTACGTTCTTCAAAATTGAAAACCCCAAAGAACTTTAATTTATATGTGTTTTACTTATTGACATTTACTATAGTGTAAGTTAGAACTTAGGACCATTCAGGCATGGTGGTACACACCTGTGTGCACACCAGCTACTCCAGAGGCTGTGGAGGAAGATCACAAATTTGAGCCCAGTCTGGGAAACTTAGTGAGACTTTGTCTCAAAATAAAAAATAAAGGTCTGGGGCTGTAATTCAGGGGCAGAGTGCTTGCCTAGCACTTGCCTAGTATGAAACACTGTGTTCAATCCTTAGCACCACATAAAAAAAATAAACAAATAAAATAAAGGCATGCTGTTCATCTACAGCAACAAAAAATAATAATAATAAAATAAAAAGTAAAAGTAGCTCAGCAATAGAGCACTTGCTTAGTTAGGATCAGCCCCTAGTACTGGGGTGGGGGGGGGAGTTGGAGGAGACCTGAAAATTTTAAACATTTATTTCATTTATGTAAAAATAACAATAAATTCATTATATATTAATATATTTTATGAAAAATAATTACATATTTTTCAAAACAGAAAAAACATTGGAAAAAAAGTCACTGTTTACTTCTATAAGTCTGTCATGTCTGACTTAGTAGAAGGCAACTGAATTCTTATATCTGCTTCTGTATTTGGTCTGTGACGATCTCACACAGCATAGCCTCTGGAAAATCATGAGAGAATGAGCATAATAAAAATAGATAGTGTCTTAGTAGAACTCTGAAAACTGTTTTTGGAAGGAAAAAAAGAAAAGAATAGTTGTAACCTTATAGGTAACTTGAAAGGACGTCAGGATCCCCAAGCCACTCTTTGAGAACCACTGTTCTAGAACAATCTCCACATGGTGGAAGGAAATTGTCCTGGAGAGACTGGATATTTTGCCTAAAGTCACACAGCAAGAAGTACATTGCAGAGTTAGGCTAAACTCAAGCCTCTGCCACCTTCTTTGTGGCTTTTCCCATTCCTTTGCCTGGGCTAGGATGGGCCTAACCAGGACTTTGGGAGGGGGAGCCTAGGCCGCTTGGCTGCAGAACCACTGGTGTGCGGTCCTATAAATAATTGTGAGGGAACCCCTTCTCTCTCCCCACCCCAGCAGCTGCTATTTTTGTTGTTGGGTTATACTGTGGACAAGGGAAGGGGAGTGAAGAATGTTGAAATCTGGAAGCCTTTGGGGCTGTTAAAAGTAGCTACCCTTCCTCCTGACCAACCTGAAAGGGCAGGGGCTGATCTGGCTGTCCATTTTATTCCAAAGAATTCATACCATGGTGGTAGCCAAGGTTCTTGGAGTGCCTGTGAGGAGGAAGCTGGAGGGGGATGCATGGGCCCCTTCTCCAGGGACAGATGCATTTCAGAAGGACTGTTGTGTCTCTGGTGCCAGTTGTCAGGAGGAGGGAAGGAAATTCTTGTATGCCCTCTTTCCCTGGTGGGGTGGGGAGGGGACCAGTTGAAATTCTTAGGGCTAAAAGAATGGCCACTTAATCCCTGTTTTTGGCCAGGGATTAAGTGGCCACTGTCAGGCCAGGAGTGTCCTGTGGGAACCAGGCCTCTGTCCTTATATCCTTTCCCTTGGCAGCCCAGGACTGGTCTTTGCTGTGGGTGAAGAAGTCGCTGTTTACAAGTGAACTTGGGTGTGACACTGGGACTGATGAAAGGGATTCCAGAAAGCAGCTGGGGAGGGGAGTGAAGGGGACTAGCTGGTGTTAGGGATGATTCTGAGTTTCCCCAACTCTGTTTTCCTGCAGCTGCCCGTCCCTCCCCCACCCCAGCCCCTGGCTTCTCTCCCTGGAGGATTTTGGAGGGAACAGCTGGGAAGTGAGGGACTCCTCAGGGGCCAGAGGGCCTTGGCTGAGGGATGAGGGGGGATGGAGACCAGGCTAGCTGCCACCTCTCTGGCCCCTGCTCCCAGTTTAGGGAGGAGTTTTGCCCATACCATACTTGGAGATGGGTAGGAATTGCAGATCCTCTTCTGGCAGACTGAAAGGCAGGATGGCCCTAGAAGCTCCTGTCTACTATTGGCTTTAAAGGAAACAGGGCTCCAGATGGGGTTGTGGCTCAGTGGTAGAGTGTGTGCTTAACAGGCATGAAGCCCTGGGTTTAATCCCCAGCACCACCAAAAACGGTGGCATGAAACTAAGGCTATACATAACCAAGGCCAAAGAGATAGCAGTCATCCACACACACTCAACAACTTCTCCAGGTTACCCAGAGATTTCTGAGCAGCAGTTTCCCGTTCCTGTCTCTTGATGCCTTAAAATTGCCCCTCACGCCCTCTAAAGGACTTGAGAGAGCATTCTGTTCTTCCTTCTTTCCCTGCCCCTCCCTCCCCTCAGCACTGAGGTCACCTCCTTCTGAATCAGGCCTTTGTGGAGGCAGAAACCTCTCACTGGCAGTTCTGGAGGGAGAAGCCTCCAGTTCAAGTTAGAATTTCCTACCCAGCCTGGCTATAGGGAGAATTCCAGACCCAACATCTGAGATGTGCTGTGAGGCCATGCAGAAGGATGTTAGAAACCAGGACCATCTGAAAGGCTCAGGCCCAGGTTTTCCCAGGATCTACATAGGGCTGAGCACAGAGGCTGTGAGTAGGAGTCATGGGTCCTGAGAGAAGAGGAGGATGATTGGACACTGAGTTGGGTACTGACACCACACATGGAGAGTCACTGAGGAACTGACTTAGGAGACAAAGGCCAAGTTCCTAATTAGGCTTTGTTTTGGAGGTGGAGGTGTTAGTCCCTAGAGGGTATAAAGACTAAGGAAGGGCTAGGGTTGTGGCTCAGCAGTAGAGCGCTCCCCTAGCATGGGTGAGGCTCTGGGTTCGATCCTCAGCACCATGTAAAAAATAAAATAAAGATATTGTGTCCAACTAAAAAATAAATGTTTTTCTTAAAAAACAACTAAGGAAGTTTTCTTTTAGAAAAGAAAAAAAAAATTTTTTTTTTTTTTTAAGAGACCGGATCAGGCTGGAAATGTCACTCAATGGTAGAGTGCTTCCCTAGCAGGAGCAAGGCCCTGGGCTGAACCCCCCAATGCTACAGAAAGGTGGGGTTGGGGGATAGAGTTTCTACTATGTTGCCTAGGCTGGCCTTGAACTCACAATCCTCCTTCCTCAGCTTCTGGGAGTAAATTGGATTATAAACTTATGCCACCATGTCCAGCTGTTTTTGTTGTTGTTTTGCTTTTTGTTTTTTAGAAATCTCAAACTCGGATTCACAGGCACGTGCTCCTCCCCATCACCAAGTTGAAATGTTCCTCCCCAGTCAGGCTGACAGTTGTCTGCCTCCTGCTTATGGCAGCTCTGCAGACACAGAGAAGGCTCTCCACCCTGAGTTGGCCCAGACCATCGTGGTGCAAGGGCAGAAAACATTTCTCCCAAAGTGGGGCTGAGTCACAGCCTTCCTCCAGCCAACATTTCCGGAGCCTCTACTCAGGCTCCAGCTGGGACCTACAGAGCAGTGTATGCAGGAGAGAAATATTACCCTTGGGAGGCTTAGAAACTAAAGGGCCTCCCATAGTTCACAGAAGGACTCAATCCACCCTGCCCTGGGATCTGTAAGGGCTCAGATTTGGACGGTGGCAATGGTTGGCTAGTGTGGTGTGCTGGGTCTCTACCCTCTTTAGTACATAAAACTGCCACGTACTTGTGTACATGATGGCATAAGTTTATAATCCCATTTACTCTACAACCAGGCCATGTGCGGTGTGCACACCTGTAATTGCAGCTGCTCAGGAATCTGAGGCAGGGGGATTGCAAGTTTAGACTAGCCTCAGCAACGTAAGGAGACCCTGTCTAAAAACAAAATAAAAAGAGCTCAGTGATAAAGCATTTGCCTAGCATATACAAGGCCCTGGGTTCAATCACTGGTACCACCAAAAAAAAAAAAGAAAAATATTCACAGCTAGCCTTCATATCTTTACCTTTCACATCCTTATCTATTTGTTTTTTTTTTTTTTAGTTATTATTTTAGGAAAATATATTCTACTAAATTGTCTTTATCCTTTATCCTGTGTTAATTTTGTTTTGTTTTTGTGAAGAACACAAAACTTGGGACTTCCCCTAACTTTAGCTCTATTCTTTTCTGGATCTTATTTGTTCCATTTCCTTACTTTGCATTTCCAGCTTTCTTATTCTCCACAATGCACATAGATGCTCATAAACATATGTATCCCGATTCCTCTCTTTCCTGGGAATTGCCTCTGGGGAAACAAATAGTGTAGAATCAAGGGAAAAACTAGTGATCACTAGAGCCAGGTCTAGGGTAGTGGGAGTTACTCACTGAAGAGAGATGATGTCCAGAGACCAGAGTTGAGGAGCAAGGGTGGAAATGGTTGAATGGTAGAGGTAACCTGAGGCCTTTTTTGGTTCTCACCCTATTTGTATGGAAAAGAAATATTTCTTGAATTTCTTTTATTTTTCTTTCCCAGACTTGTATATTTCTAAATTTGTCAAACCTGATAATGTCAGAGCAAAGCAAGTTATATCCAATGCATTATTACCATATCAGAAAACAAAAGAACTTTCAGTTGTTGTAGAGTATTAAAAATAAGTATTACACAGTTTTTCCTTTTCTTATTTTTTTCAGAAGCCCCCTTCTCACTGTGGTATGCACACACACACACACAGAAAGAAGACTTCTCCCTTTGCCCGTTACCTCTGGCCTCAAAACCTCCAGCCAATTCCTTTCTAGGGTGTGAGGCAGAGACAATGAAGGCTGGGTCCACCATGGGGCTGGTGAGCTGGGGGAGACTTGGGGAGGGAGCCTGAGAGGGCAGGGCAGGCCGGGTAGTACCTGAGATCTGCAGGTGCCCCTTTAACTGAGACCTAAGGGTGAGGAGCTGGGACCCAGTGTTGCCTGTGTGCCAGCTGAGAGTAACATCAGGCTCCACAGCAACCCCAGGCTTGGCACTCACCATAATATGAAAATTATTATTATAATCCCATGTCAGCTCACCATAATATGAAAAGCCTCCAGTTACTGAGGTCATGCTGGCTGCTCTGCATCCATTCTCTCATTTTATCCTCCAACTGCTCTTTGAACTAAGTATCTTTACCCACATTTTATAAGCAAGGAAAGAGATTTCTTCAGAGTCTGGATTTCAGCCCAGATCTATCCAACTGCAAAGCTCCAGAAGTCTCTACATCAGGGCCCTGGGACTGTATGGAGCCTACATGTAGGTTATTCTGTGAAGCTGGCAGTATAACTTTTTTTTTTTTTTAAAGAGAGAGAGAGAGAGAGAATTTTTTTAATATTTATTTTTTAGTTTTCGGTGGACATAACATCTTTATTTTATTTTTATGTGGTGCTGAGGATCGAACCCAGCGAGCCGCGCATGCCAGGCGAGCGTGCTACTGCTTGAGCCACATCCCCAGCCCCCTGGCAGTATAACTTAATGTGTATAGAGAAGCTTGAGAGGAGCAGGGACATCCAGGTCTGTCCAGTGTACTGTGTGCTCTAGCCATATGATTTCAGCAGTGTCTTATTCCTCCAGAGCCTGCTTTTTTTCTTAGGCTGGTACCCTCTGTCAAGGTTATTAGGAGATTCAGATGTCATATTGCAAAAGAAGAGTTCCAGCACCATGCAGTACATGAGATACAGTTCCTCAGTTTTTTCATCTAAAAAAAATATAGGCCTTAGGCTGGGAATGTAGCTCAGTTGTAGAGTACTTGTCCAGTAGCATGAGCCTGGGAGGTTCAAACTCCAGCCCTGCAATAAATAAATAAACAAATTCTAAAAATATAGGTGTTTACTTCCCTTTGTGGTCATGAGGATTAAAGACAAGCATGTTTGGAAAGTCAGTAAAGCACCATGAGTGATTGTTAGTTTTACCTGTTAACTGAGTAACTCCTGGCTAAGGAGCAAGGGACCTTTGTAGTGGCTCTTTCCATTTGCCCAGAGTGCTTTTTCCATCCTGGGATTTCGTCTGGACTTTACTCAGGTCTCTGCCTAATTATCATCCCTTGGTGCCTAGTTATGCCCAGTGTTGTATTTTGTCTGTCTCACACAGTAGTGGAGTGGAAGCTACATAAAGGCAGGGCTTTCGGACTTGTTTGCCCCTATTCCCTGGCACCTGGCACACAGCATGAGCCCAGTAAATATTTGAAAAGTACATGACTGACATCTCCCTCTGTTTTTCCCCAGATGAGGTGACTGGCTGCCAGAGTGAACGTGCCAGCCTAGGTGAGGGGCAGAGACAGGTAAGGCCTTTGAAGCCTGTGTATGGTGGTGATGGGGACTGGAGAGGGGGACTAGAGGTAGGAGAGGTATCCCTGTGTCCCACTCCGGAAGACAAGAGTGAGGTTCAGATGCCTGGAGATGACCTGCTGAGGGCCCCCCTCTTTTCTAGTACAAAATCTCTAAGCCACTTTTGTTGGGGCTTCAGTGGGACATGGAAGAAGCAATGGAGTAGTCAGTGGTATACAAGGGTATCTACCCTTTTACAACAAGAATGGCTTCCCATCGGCTGGAAAAGTCGTAATCTTTATGCAGAAGGAAGTGAGTGCTTTCTTCTAACAGAGAAATTGAAACTCAATTAGAAGATAAAGACTAGTCAGTTAAAACTAATGATGGCAAGTGTCTGAAAGGGGATCACATAGCACAGTGTGGGTCAGAACACTGCTGTATTTGTGTGGTCGGTGACATATGAGGCTTTTTCATCATTACTCTGTCTCCTAAATGTCAGGTATCATACTGGGAGGAGTGTGGGTTTGGACAGAGAAGTGACTACAATGTCCCTGCCCTTACGAGCTGACAGCTTAATGGGGACTAATACAGAATTAACACAGGAGCAGCACCCAATCCAGATTTAAAGTGAGAGCCCTGAGGAATGAACAGGAAGGTCTAGCCAAGTGGGAGGGAGGGAGTGGTATCAGGTCCCCAGCAGAGTGGCCAGCATGTGTAGAGAAGCTGGTCTGCTGGGGCTTCATTGGCAGTGCCCTCTATACCTCTCAGGGTGCTGGGTGCCTAGGGCAGCTGAAGCTGGAAGAGGGAGTGTTGGAGGCAAGCAGGACACCTCCCACTATATCCAGGAGGAGATGAGGCCCAGGGAGAGGGGCGTTGCTCCAGGGTCATCTGGCAAGTGAAATGAGCCAGGGCTGGGTCTCCACACCAAGCCTCTCCCACAACTCTGTTCACAGGAGCCTGAGTCAGTCATATTGACCCTTTTGTAGGTTGCATCTCAGGGTATTAGACCATAGTGCTCTCATTTGACTTCTTAATAGCCCTGTCAGGAAGCCCTGCCCATTTCTCAGGATTAGGAAACTGAAGATCAGTTGGTTGACCAAGTGAATGACCAAAACAAGCAAGTTTTCAGTTCACCCAGCTTATACTGGGCAGAGCCAGCTAGAGCCTTTTGGCTACAAAGCCAGGGTTTTGGCCCATGGCCCCAATAACTTGAGACCTGCCTCAAGCAAGGTACCTCTGATTCCCTGGACAAAATCCCAGTTGTCTTACCTGTACCTATTATATTAATGTATATTATTTTAGAAGTATTAGTGTTAGTATTACTACTACTACTATTATGAATAATAATAGTCATGTGGCTTAAGTCTTTTTTTGAGACAGGTTTTCACTAAGTTGCTGAGGCTAGCCTGGAACTTGTGATCCTTTTGCCTCAACCTCTTGAGTAGCTGGGATTACAGGCATGCGTTGTACCCACAGCTAAGACTGGGTTTTTTGTTTTGTTTTGTTTTAACTTTTTCTAATCACCCTTACAGACCTAATATTTTTGTTTGTCAGTACTGACTGAGATTAGGTGATTTGGGGTGTTATTTTGTAAATAGGGAACACAGAGGCACAGATTGACTTGCCAGTTCGAGGCTAATACCAGCAGAGAATTCAAGATTTTTAGTCCCTTGCTCAGTGTCTGTCTGACCTATGCTAGGATCAGACAGTACAGGCATTTTTAAAACAATGGTCTATTCTCGAGACAGGAAAAGTAAGTAGAATCTCCCTGGGTGACCGTGAGTTTGTAACAATGTCTGTAGCATATAGATCATACCTATCTAAACTCTGAGACTAGGGAAGAGTTTCATCTTTGTCCTCCTCCCTCACTCCTTGTGCCCTGGAGTAGCCTGCTGGGGTTTCTCTCAGTTGTTCCCAGAGCCTGACATCAGAGGCCATGGACCAGCCAGCCGGGGATCCTGGAAACCTGAGGCCAGGAGAGAGTGGTGATGGCATCATGGAGCCAGGCACCTGCCAGGAGCTGCTGCACCGGCTGCGGGAGCTGGAGGTGTGTGGAATGGGAGTGCAAGCCAGAACCCTGAGGGGGCAGGGAGGCAGGGCTGCCTCTCCCGCTGAGCTCAGTGTGGGGTCTGGGTGCAGGGAGGCTTCCTCTCTGCCCCTGTAGACAGTCTGGAGGAGACTGATCATTTGTTCAACGGAGCTCCTCCAAGAAGCCCTTTCCTGGCTCTTAAAGCTCTCCAGCCCAAGTGGCAGCACAAGGATGGGCTGTCCTAACCCCCAAATGCTCTCTTCTCCCCTGCTTTCATACCTCTACTGGCTGTAGGGCAACAAATAGTCACAGCAGGCATGGGAGGAAGGGATTTGATGACCCAGGACCCAGGAGTTGGAGTACAGGTGTGGATCTTCAAACCAAATCCCTTGCCACATTAAGTCCCTGTCCTCTTCCCTCCAGCCTCCAGGGTCTACCTCCCAGGGAAATAAAAGTTTTACTTTTGGCGGGTTAGGGTTGTGGCTCAGTGGTAGAGCACTCACATCTCACGTATGAGACCCTGGGTTCGAACCTCAGCACCACATAAAACTAAATAAACAAAATAAAGATATTGTGCCCATGTATAACTTAAAAAATATTTTTTTTAAAAGTTACTTTGGCATTACCCACTCAGGTCCCCCTGGTCACAATGTCTCCTCAGCCCCCCAGCTTCACTGCCTAAAGTTGGATTTTACAGAAAACCAGCTGTCTCACCTCTGTCCTCCAAACTAAAGTTACTACCCATGGTCCACCTCTGCAGGCCTCCCCACCTGAACTGTAGCTATTGGATTCCTTTTCTCCTCTTCTTCAAAAGGAATTTGCCCTGGGGGAAGAACAGTCCCCTGAGCTTCCTTCTTACCCTCTTTTTCCCTCACTCCTGCAGGCAGAGAACTCTGCGCTGGCCCAGGCCAATGAGAACCAGCGGGAAACGTATGAGCGCTGCCTGGATGAGGTCTGTGGGATCTGTGGTAGGACTGTCCTGGGGTCGGGGGTGGGGAGGCATGGCTTGTCTGCTCAGTCTTGGGGCTTTCTGTCCTCAGGTTGCTAACCACGTGGTGCAGGCACTACTGAACCAGAAGGTGAGTGGCCACAGGAAACACTCCCACCCTTAAGCCCAGCTGCTCTGGGGAAAGGCCCTGAGTGTACATGGTGAAGCCCTTCCCCAGGACCCCTGAGCCAGCTTAGCTAAAGCATTCACTAGGAACTGGAGGAGTCGACCTATCCCCCTCCTCCATTTGTCCCCCTCTGCCTGCTTTGGTTAGGTCCACACTTTTCTTCCTGGAGGCAGAGGTGTGACTGAGTAAAGCCAGGTCTCTAAGCTATGGTAACTTTAGTTTGGATTTGCATCCTCCCCTTACCCTGGTCCCAACTGGTTTCTCCAGTTTGTGATGGTTCTCAAAGTAATATTGATGTTGTGAGCATAAGTAGGATCTAAATATTTACTCATGAGCATAAATGGATCACTTCTCGACATAAGGGCCACTCTGACTCCAAGGTTGTCTTTCATCTGAAATACACCCTTCTTTGATGTGTGGTTTCTAAGAAGCAGAGTTGGCTCCAGGGATAGGAAAAAATGGCAAAGAGAATAGGATTTACCTCCCTCCAGGGTAGCAAACCTTAGAAACTACTTACCATCCCCAAAAGAGTCTACATTTGCACACAGGCAGGTTCAGATCCCTTGCAGGAGGTTGCAGGAGAAGAACATGCCCAGCGAGTGCCTTGGGCTCCTAGGCAGGATCTGCTGTGCTCATTCTGTTCTTCCTGTCCCCACCATCCTTCCCTTCGCTTCTTCTGCCTCCTGGGCGGGTGCAGGACCTGCGAGAGGAGTGCATCAAGCTAAAGAAGAGAGTGTTTGACCTGGAACGACAGAACCAGATGCTGAGTGCCCTGTTTCAGCAGAAACTCCAGCTCACAACAGGCTCCCTCCCCCAGGTGGGCACATGCACTTCTCCCGCCCTCTCCTAGTCTGCTTCCTGCTGCCCCAAGTCATCAGTGCTATTTTTGTTCACATACACACAGAAAAGCAGGCCATCATCCATCCCCCTTCATGCTGGGGTCTGTGGCCATCACAGGAAGGCCTGCCCAGCCTGATGGTTTTACACTTTAGATGGAATGAAAACTACTTGAGTCCCTGCAAGCTTGGCTGGCCCTTACATCCCACTTGCTCCCCACCCAGCTGAGCAGCATCCCTTCTTGCTGACAGAGAAGGTTCATACTTGCTCCTGCCTCTGTGTGAGGAGATGAGGAGATGGGTGGAGACTGCAAGTGAAATTATTTCAAGCTCCCAAGAGGCTCCTTTGGCCACTGATGTGTGCTTCCTGGCCAGGGGCAGGGGTGGAGCCACACATAAGGCAGCCCAGGGCTTATGGTATCATGGAGCAGTCAGGAAGGTGCTTCACCCTTGATAACTATGGGCACACATAGTGGCATACATCTGTCACTGTTGTATGCACATGTTCACAGTTAGTGGTCTTTCCTATTAGCCCTGACTCTTGCCTTCCTCAGAGCAGCAGGAGACTCCTGGGAATGAATTCTGGGCCAAGACATCCCTTGAGGTTACTCTGTCAGGAACTCCCAAGGATGTGGTTAAGATGCAGGGGTGGGGAGATTGGGAGCAGCTCCCGGTGGCCAAGGGGAACACTAGGTTGTTTCTGAGGGCAGCCAACCTCTTCCCCCATTTTGACAAGAAGAGAAGCACTTTCCTCGTGTGTGGGAGCTTATGTGTCTGACTGAATTTGTGTCTATGTGTTATAAATCAGGGAGCTCTTGAGCAGGGAGTCCTTCCACTCACTGGGAGGCCTCACCCACCCCTGCAGAGGAAGCCTCTCGTTAACATGATGTTTCTGGAGCCTCCATCTCACCCAGACATTGCAGAACCGGGTCTGAATCAGCAGTGGAGACTGTAGTTCTCCCTGCCCTACAGTTGTCCCTGCTTTGAAGGGCCCACTCTGAAATCCCATTAGGCCCAACCACACCAGCCAAGCTTACCCCTTCTGAGTGACTGCTGATGACAGGACTAAGCATCCTTAAATCATTTATTTTTTATCTAAATGAATTCTAGGACCTTTTAGAACTTTGACCAATAGATTTATCTTCCCCAGAGCTAGCATGACATAATGAAAAGAGAGCAAACCTTGACCTCATAAGCTTGGGTTAGATCCCTAACTTAGCCACTTCTTAGCTAAATGTGACCTTGGACAGATTATCTAAATTGGAAAACTAGGTTTTTTTCTCTTCAAAAATGGGGATGAAAATACCTGTATTGCATATTGTGATGATTAAATGAGATAATATATAATGCTTGACCCAGCATGTAATCAATAAATGTAGCTGTTTATCATTAATGTGATTTCCAAGTTATGTTTGTTGGGATGAATGCTCCTTTGAGCAAATGCTAATTAAGCTCCTATTTGTGAGCAGTGCCTTTGCCAACACATATGGAATTGAACTGAATCACATGGCCTTAGGGGCTGTGACCTGTGCAGGGTGCTCATGACTCCCTGAGGTCTATAGACAGCCATGCTACAAAACTGAATGTGACAGTGCTTCTGTCCAAGGGCCCACCCAGGAGGGAGATAGGCCCTCAGAGAAGGACTAGGGAAAGTTCCTATTGGGAATTAACTTTGGACCTGGCCTGGATTGATGGGAGAGCCTCAAAGAGTGACACAGTGGTTGAGGAGAAGGGATTTCCTGTGGGAAGAAGAGCCTAAGTAAGGATCTGCAGGCAGGGAAGCCTAGGGAGTGGCAAGCTACTCCGCTTGGCAGGAACAAAAGATAGGTGAAAGGACAGTGAGTGGTAAAAGCTGCAGACAAGTATCAGGGGAAGACATGTCCAGGGAACCTACAGGCCAGGCCGGGAGCCCCACGGGAGTTCTGACTTGTTTCCTCAGGCAGTGGCAGGCACACTGAGCACAAAAGTGCTTTAGAAAAAAAGATAAAGAAGATGCTTTAGGCTGCCTGTGCATGGGAGGTGGAAAGGCCACCAAATCAGGTCAAGGAGACTGATTGAAATGCCCAGCAGCATCCAGGCTAGAAGTGGGAAGATTCAGACTGAAGTTACTGCTGGCATATGGCCAGAGGCAAGGCTGAAAGATGCTGCAGAGACCAGGTTTGAAGACTGTGGGGAGTTGGGGTGAGAGAAGGGTTAAAGTTGACTCATAATCAGTTGAGATGACTGGGAAGAGGAAATAACATTCTCAAGGACTGAGAAAAGTGGCCCTTGATTAAATCCTACTTTTGCAATCCTCGGAATAGATGAGACCAGGTTGAGGAGGCAGAAATAATGGCTCCCTGCCATCTTTTTCTAAGATTATCAGCCTCAGCTTTGCTGGAATAACAGGTAGATAGAACAGAAAGAGACCTTCATGGTAACTCCCTTTTTAATAGGGAAGAAACACCCCAGAAAAGCAGAGCAGTGCTGGAGATCGGCACCCTGGGTTAGAGCCACAGCTGCCCTCCAGGCCTGTGGTACTTGTCTTTCTCCCCAAAGTCCCACCTCCCTCTGCCATGGTCTCCTGAGGCTCCTCTTCACCAGCAGGTAGTGGCGGCAGCAGGAACTAGGCCTGGAGATGACCATAAGGGGCACACTTGGAAGGGAAGGCCTGGCTTCATGAGGGGCAGACAACATTGTGCTAACTCTCCTTTTCCCTCTACAGATCCCACTCACTCCACTTCAGCCACCATCAGAGCCACCAGCCACCCCCTCCCTGAGTGCCGCTGAAGGAACAGCCACCTCTTTGCCTTTGGGTCGCTGTGCTGGGCAAAGAGAGGTAGGAGAGGTGGGCATAGTGGTCTCGGCTTCCCTGGAGAGGGGCTAGTCAGTCAGTACTCCACTGCTGGTTCCTAACAAAACACAGGGGGACTGTTTCTCATGCACAGACTCTTGTCCAGGCTGGAAGTGGGAGCCCTCAGCTGTCAGCCATATAACCAAGAAAAACAGATCCCTACCCCCACCCATGGCCTGTGAGCAAATGCATTAGTAATGCAGTGAGAGTCATAGTTAACACTTATGGAACTCATTCCATGCCATGCACTGTGCAGGTCACCTTAGGGCTCTTTTATCTTATTTTATTAGTTTAAACATAATTACCATCTCATTTTACAGATGACACCATGAAGTTTATAGGTCAAATAGCTTGTTGAAGGTCATATTGCTAGGTAGAACTGGGACTTGAACCTACAAAGTCTGACTCCAGAGAGGATGTAGTTAACCACTGTTCCAGACTCAAGAAGGAGCAGGATAGCAGCAGAGAACGTTTTGCATGGAGTCATCCCCAGTCCACTTCTCCTGTTGGGGATAAGGCCAGCATGTTAGTTGGAAAGAGAAGGCCTGGGTTGGCCTACGTTGACTTATGTCTTGGCCATATCATATCCCCTTCTTGAATCTCCGTTCTTTCTGGAACCTGAAAAATGGACAGGCCTCCCTCCTGAGGCAAGCATAGATGTCAGAGTTATAGCTGGTTATCCCTGCTAATCCAAATAGCAATAGGGATAGGAGGCTGGGATAAGTAAGAAGGGGATGCAGGGTGACTACCCTGCCCAAAGTGTGCTAGGTACAAGTTGGGGTAACCAGACCTGAGCACCACTTGAGGAAACTGAGCCATCATACCCCAAGAGCTGTGAATTCCTTTTGGGGTCACAGACATACAACCAGGCCAGCCCTGTCTCTGGCATATTTTTATGCCCAACTCAGGGCCTGGGCCTAGACCAGAATGCCCACTATATAGGTCTCCTCACTTCCTTCTCAGGTGTGTTGGGAGCAGCAGCTGCGACCAGGAGGCCCTGGTCCCCCGGCCACCCCACCACCAGCACTAGATGCCCTATCCCCATTCCTTCGGAAGAAAGCCCAGATTTTGGAGGTGCTTCGAGCTTTGGAAGAGACTGACCCCTTGCTTCTGTGCTCACCTGCCACACCCTGGCGGCCTCCAAGCCAGGGTCCAGGCTCTCCAGAGCCCCTCAATGGAGAGCTGTGTGGCCCACCACAACCTGAACCTTTGCCCTGGGCCCCCTACCTGCTACTTGGACCTGGTAACCTAGGAAGCCTGCTGCACTGGGAGCGCCTCTTGGGGGAACCAGGGGAGGAAGAGGGTACCAGGCGGCCTTGGAGCCCTAGCAGGGCCCCACCACAGGCCCAGGGCACTAGCTCTGGCTCACACTGTGCTCCAGGCAGTAGCTCCTCCTCCTCTTCTGATGAGGCAGGTGACCCCAATGAGGCACCTAGTCCTGACACCTTGCTGGGTGCCTTAGCCCGCAAGCAGTTGAACCTGGGCCAGCTCCTTGAGGATACGGAGACTTATTTACAGGCATTCCTGGCTGGGGCTACAGGCCCACTCAATGGGGACCACCCAGGTCCTGGGCAGCCATCATCTGCAGACCAGGGGCCCCAGCAGCTATCCAAGTCCAAAGGCCTCCCTAAGTCAGCTTGGGGTGGGGGTACCCCAGAGGCCCACAAGCTGGGCTTTGGTGCTACCTCAGAGGGCCAAGGGCCCCTCCCCTTCCTCAGTATGTTCATGGGTGCAGGGGATGCCCCACTGGGCTCGCGGCCTGGCCAACCCCACTCCTCATCTCAGGTGAAAAGCAAGCTCCAAATTGGGCCCCCTTCTCCTGGAGAAGCCCAAGGACCCCTTCTGCCCTCTCCAGCCAGAGGTCTCAAATTTCTCAAGCTGCCTTCAGCTTCGGAGAAGACTCCCAGCCCAGGAGGCCCCCAGCTCAGCCCCCAGCTACCCCGGAACTCCCGAATCCCCTGTCGCAATAGTGGCTCAGATGGCAGCCCCTCCCCACTGCTGGCCCGCAGGGGTCTGGGTGGAGGAGAACTGTCCCCAGAGGGGGCACAGGGCCTGCCCACCAGTCCTTCACCTTGCTCCACAATCCCAGACTCTGCACAGCTCAGACCCCCCCAATCAGCCTTGTCTACCACACTGTCCCCAGGGCCAGTGGTATCTCCTTGCTATGAAAACATCCTGGACCTTTCCCGGGGCACCTTTAGAGGGCCTTCCCCAGAACCACCTCCATCCCCACTGCAGGTGCCCACCTACCCACAACTGACTCTGGAGGTACCACAGGCTCCTGAGGTCCTCAGAAGCCCTGGAGTACCCCCCAGCCCTTGCCTCCCAGAATCCTGCCCCTATGGGAGCCCCCAGGAGAAGAGTTTGGACAAGGCAGGCTCGGAGTCTCCCCATCCCAGCCGCAGGACCCCAAGCAGCTCATCCAAGAAGCCCAGCCAGGGGTCAGGGCGGCGACCTGGGGATACCAGCTACACACCTTTGCGGGACAGACTTGCAGCCCTGGGAAAACTGAAAACAGGCCCTGAGGGGCCCCTGGGCACAGAGAAAAATGGGCTGCCTGCCAGATCTGGCACCGAGAAAACCCGAGGACCAGGGAGGTCAGGGGAAAGTACTGGAGATATGGTGCCTACCACCACTAGACCCCTTGAGCAGCCAGAAGCAAAGGGAGTCCTGCGGGGGGCAGTGGCCTTAGGCACTAGCAGCCTGAAGCAGCAGGAACCTGGACTTGGACTTGGGGATCCTGGGGCCCGAGTCTACTCATCCCATTCCATGGGGGCCCGGATTGACTTGGAGCCTGTCTCACCAAGGAGCTGCCTCACCAAAGTGGAGCTGGCCAAGAGCCGGCTGGCAGGGGCCCTATGTCCCCAGGTGCCTCGCACCCCTGCGAAAGTGCCAACCTCAGCCCCCAGCCTGGGCAAGCCCAACAAGAGCCCTCACAGCAGCCCTACAAAACTACCCTCCAAGTCACCCACAAAGGTGGTGCCCCGACCTGGGGTCCCCCCAGTCACCAAGGAGCCACCCAAGCCTGAAAAGGGGAAGGGACCTCCTTGGGCAGACTGTGGTAGCACCACAGGCCAGCCCACATCCCCTGTGCCTGGCCCCACTGACCCAAACCAGGGACCTGAGGGGCCAGCCCCACACTCAGCCATTGAGGAGAAGGTGATGAAGGGCATCGAGGAGAATGTGCTGCGGCTCCAGGGGCAGGAACGAGCACCAGGCTCTGAGGCCAAGCACCGCAACACCAGCAGCATTGCCAGCTGGTTCGGCCTTAAGAAGAGCAAGCTGCCAGCACTGAACCGCAGAACAGAGGCCACCAAAAGCAAGGAGGGCGCTAGTGGGGGCTCCCCACTCCGGAAGGAGGTCAAGGTGGAAGCCCGAAAGCTGGAGGCGGAGAGCCTCAACATCTCCAAGCTGATGGCTAAGGCAGAAGATCTGCGCCGGGCTCTGGAAGAAGAGAAGGCCTACCTAAGCAGCAGGGCCCGCCCACGGCCTGGGGGTCCAACTGCAGCACCCAGCCCTGGTCTAGGGCAGGTGCAAGGCCAGCTGGCCGGTATGTACCAAGGTGCCGACACCTTCATGCAACAACTACTCAACAGGTGAGGACCTGGGATCGTTTAGCAGATGCTCAGCAGACACACCTGATTCTGGACCTGATACTGCCCTTCTGGCAGTTAAGGCTTCCCAGAGGTCAGAAAGGATAGGATGCTATCAGAATGTCTTGGGGTTAGTGACCTGGCCTGGAGGAAAGATCTAGGACTCAAATCAGAAGTCAGCCATCCTCCCCTCCCTGCTGGGCTGGCTATCACCAAGACTTGCTGAGACCAGTTTTCATTTGAAAAGAATTAACTCATATTTTTCTGGATTGTCTCATGTCAGATGAGCTGGCCTAAGGTGCCTACATATGGGAGTTAAATGAATACTAGAGCCTAACCAAGGCTAATGAAAGTGTTCCTCCAGCAACAAGGAAGGTCCCCTTCTTGTCTTACATTTTGACACCTGACACTAGGGGGGGTTCATTGTTTAGAAAAGAAACCCACTCCGGGATTGCACTTTCTGGGCTGATAAAACAAATTCTGAAGGCATTGGGTCTTATTAGTATGAGGTTTGGGTGGCAAGTGTGCTCAAGAAGTTCAGGGGGAGCAGGCAGAGTGTTGTGCATGGAACCAGGATGTGACCTGACCTGCCAATATAACAGTACATTGCTGGGTAGCTTTGCCTCTACTATTCCCTGGGGTTTCCCCCAGGGTCCCTGCCTTTTGCCAGTGTCAGGAGAGGTTGGCGGGAGCAATATGTCCCTTTTCCCTGGATAGGTGCCAGCAAGTATCTTACCAGACCCAGCACCTAGAGGGTGCAAGACTGGTATATTAGTCCATTTTTCCATTACTATAATGAAATATCCAAAGCAGGCTACTTTATAAAGAAGAGGTTTATTTTGGCTCATAGTCTAGGAGATGTAAGGCCTAGGAGCTGAATCTGATGATAGCCTTTGTGCTGGCAGAGTCCTGAGGTGGCAAGAGAGTGCACATGTCTTGGTCTCTTATATAAGTCCACCAGTGTTAGCCATATAGGCTCCACCCTAATGACCATACCTAATCTCACACCTGCAAAGGTTCTGCCTCTAAAAACCATAGATTTAAGTTTCCACTCTCTTAATCCCTCACAATGAGGTATTAATCCTTGGGGGACACTCAGCAAACCATAGAGGCTGGTATGGTCTTCTGAGTATTCACCTCTCTCACCTACCTCTTTTGTTACCCAGGGTGGATGGCAAGGAGCTGCCACCCAAGAGTTGGCGGGAGCCTAAGCCTGAGTATGGTGATTTCCAGCCAGTGTCCTCTGACCCCAAGAGTCCCTGGCCAGCCTGTGGGCCCCGAAATGGTCTGGTGGGCCCACTTCAGGGCTGTGGAAAACCTTCTGGAAAGGTAAGTTCTTGGGGCTGGAGCTGGCCTGGCTCTGGAGGGTTTCCCTTCTCTTGGGCCTGGGAGCTACTGGATGCATTTGTGGTCTGTAAGGGGAACTAAGGAGAGGAGAGTGGGTTCCAGAGCTCCTGCAACCACAGCCATCCTTCAGGGCCCTAATGCTCCTACTCCCCTGCTCCCATACTCACATTCCTACTCCCAGAGGCACAGTGGGGTTTGGAGGAGGGATGGGAATGGACACCCAGGTCTCCTGTATCCGCACAGCTGAGCAATGAGCCAGGGAATCGGGAAGAGATGCCCTCAGAAGACAGCCTGGCCGAGCCAGTGCCCACCTCGCACTTCACAGGTAGGTGGGACCCGGGCTGAGGATACTTTTTCCTGCAACCATGGCAGATGCAGGCCCCAAGTGCCATCGTGGGGACCAACACTGAGTGTGCTCTGGGGCTGCACAGAAGGGAAACTCCCCTTTACCATCAAGGATACCTCTCTGAGCCCAGGACCCTTGGGGGTGGACAGGCAGGTTCTGTGGGATGGGCATGTTGGGTCAGGAGGCCCTGAGTGTTGGAGTGGAGCCTGGACTGGGGTGGGAAGCTAGAGGAGAGGCAGGGGGCAGAGCTTCCATCTAACATCCTCTACGTGCTTGCTCTCTCTTCCCCAGCCTGTGGCTCCTTGACGCGAACCTTGGACAGTGGCATTGGGACCTTCCCACCCCCAGACCATGGCAACAATGGGACCCCTAGCAAGAATCTTCCCAAGACCAAACCACCACGGCTGGAACCTACACCAGGAGTGCCCCCAGCTCGGCCCCCAGCCCTTACCAAAGTCCCCCGTCGTGCTCACACGTTAGAGCGGGAGGTGCCGGGCATAGAGGAACTGCTAGTGAGTGGGCGGCACCCCAGCATGCCAGCCTTTCCTGCACTGCTTACTGCTACTCCAGGCCATCGGGGCCATCAGACCTGTCCTGATGGTGAGTGTCCTGGAGGGTGAATGGGACATCCCCAGAAACTGGACAGCTCCATCCACCTTCCCCTTATTCCTGCACAGATCCCTGTGAAGACCCAGGCCCTCCTCCTCCTGTGCAGCTGGCCAAGAACTGGACCTTCCCCAATACCAGGGCAGCTGGCAGCTCCTCTGACCCTTTCCTGTGCCCACCCCGACAATTGGAGGGGCTGCCCAGGACCCCCATGGTGAGAGTTGAAGAAGGGGAATGAGAAGAGGACTAAGTGGCAGGAGGGAATGGTATGAGGCCACAGTAGTACAGCATGTGTCCTGCATATCCCAGGAGGTCCAGCACTGCCCAGGAGGAGGGTGGAGGGAGAACCCCTTCCATGCCCCTCTGGCAGCTCACCCACCCTTCTTGGGGGAAGGATTTTCATCACTCCCTGGAGCCTTGGTAGGTCTGTGTATAGTTGTATCTTCAGCTTACTTCCCTCTCAGGGGTGGACCCAGAGTAGCACCTCCCACCAGGTGGGCAGAATGTCCCTCAGTCCATGCTTCACAAGCTAGGCTGACAGGTGGGAAGGAATGTCCTACAAGCAGTACCTCCTTTCCAGGCCCTGCCTGTGGACCGGAAGCGGAACCTGGAGCCCAGCCGCCCAGCCTCTACACCCCAGGGCCCAGCATTTGGGGGCAGTCGTACTCCCAGCACTTCGGACATGGGTGAGGAAGGCAGAGTGGCCAGTGGGGGTGCTCCAGGGCTAGAGACCTCCGAGTCCCTCAGCGATTCGCTCTATGATTCACTCTCCTCCTGTGGGAGTCAGGGCTGAGGGACTGCGCCCACCACAGCCCCCTCTGGATCTGGGGACCACGGACTGGACCCACTCTCTTCATGCCCCATGCCTCAGAGCCAGTGGGCCCTGCCTGAAGGGACCAAGGATACAGATGGAGAAGAAGTTGACAGAAGTCCCTGGCACACCCCCACTGCCCACCGCTGCTGTGGAGGAGATGGCCCCGCTCAGCTCAGGGAGAGACCCCACCCTTGGTTCCTTCACTCGCCCAGAATAAGGCTTTTCCTCTAAGGGACTGGGGGTTCAAAGCCACTGTCTCAGCTCCCGCTTCAGGCTGAGCCATCTTGTGGTGCTGGGCTTTCTGCCCACCAGCTGTGCCATCTCTGCCCAACTTGGCTGCCCCCCTGTCCCAAAGCCTCCATGGGGCCATTCTGGAGGCCCCTGCTTTTGGAGCTTGGGGATAAGGGGACACATTGCCTTCTCTCTCTGCCCTGGTTCTCCCTGCTGTCTGGATGGTGCTGCCCTCCCTTGCCCCATGTCTTTGGGGTCTGTTTGTTTGTCTTTTTTTTTTTATTAAGGCGCCTGGCCCAATCCCTACCCCTCAACCTGCACTACGGTTAATTTATCTGTTGTTAAAAACATGGCTGCTCTGCTTCCAGCCTCTGCTTCTGCCGTATCCCTAATAAAACATGGAGGCCCCTTCCCACCCTGACTCACTTTGTCATGTGGGAGGACTTGGGTGGAAAGGTGGAATCACCCTAGGAGATTGGGGAAATGGGGCTTTCTTAAGCCTGGAACTGAATATGTGTGGGCTTTAGGAGATTCCCCTGGGCCAGGGTTGGGTGGGGCACAGGGCTAGGCAGCCCCTTGGGAAGGCAGGTAGGGAGAATGTCATGGACGTGCACTCAAAGTGGACCAATTTGGAGCCTCGGGTTGGAGTGTAGATAGAGTTAACTATAGTTTCCTGTTACCATGAAACTGTGCACAACTGGGTCTTAAATCACTGCCACCTTCTAATCTCAGATTTAGGGAAAGAGGGTCTAGGAAAGGTCCAATTTCTCTTTTTTTTTTTTTTTGGTACTGAGGATTGAACTCAGGGGCACTCATCCCCAGCCCTATTTTGTATTTTATTTATTTTATTTATATTGTATTTATGCTTAGCGCCTCACCATTGCTGAGGCTGGCTTTGAACTCTCCATCCTGCTGGGATTACAGGTATGCACCACCGCACCTGGCTGAAAGGCCCAATTTCTATCTCAGATTCAAACCAGAAGTTCCCCCAATTCTGAAACTCTGTTTAGGAAGGGGAGGCCAGAACTGAGACTAAGGAGAAGGGTCCTGGTTTCCAGGAGCTATTCTGAATTTTCTGTGGACTTCCTGTTGGGCCAGAAATTGGGTAAGAACCTAAATTGAGCCAGGGGGCAGACGGCCCATTTGGCATTGCCAGCTATTGAGGAAGGCCTCTCTGCCAGGTTACAAGGTACAGCATGGCTCATCCAGAGCACCCTGATGCAGCCTGTGCTTGCCTCCTCCCCATGAAAGTTCTGAAAGCCACCAGGACAGCGTGTACGCTTGAAACACCTGGACTTGTGGTTGGGACTCTGAATAGTTGGTGTGTAGGAGGTAGGATCCCTTAGGAGACACATGGTCATAGTGTCCTGCTGTCTTAGTACCAAAGGCTGGAATCAGAGGTGACTTATGGGGTATCACTGGGTCCATTCAAGACTAAAGCAGTTGAATCATAAGTTCAGAGCCAGCCTCAGCTTATCAAAACCCTGTCTCAAAATATAAAGAGTTGAAGGTATTGCTCAGTGGTAAAGTGTACCTAGGCTTAATCCCCAGTCTCACAAAAAAAAGCCTGGTACCACTAGACACCAGTCTTGAATTCTGACAAAACCAAAGAGGACTGATCATGGGGAGAGTGACAGCACCTCCCTTCATGCTAGCTCCTCTAGCAGCATCTCTCCAGCCCCAGTGTGTTTCGTGGGAGCCGCAAGATAACTCACTCAGTAAGGCGAATACCTGCCTTTCACCGCAGCCACAGCCCTGGCAAGGAAGTGGTGTCCTTGTTCTCAGGTAAAGACACTGAAGCTCAGACACCATTGATGGGCTGTGATGGAGCCTGGTAGAGGTGGTGACTTTTGGAGTGTTTAGCTTTGCTCTCTTTTGCCCAGATCCTCCCTTTAAGCCCTTCCTATCAGGAGGGCTTGAGAGAACTAGACTGGAAGTCAGAAGTCTTTGCCACTGAAATGGGCTTCATTTGGAAAACTACCCCTTCTCTGGACATTGGTTTTCTTCATCTACAGTAGATTAGGAGATTAGGCTGGAACCACTGGTGCCATCACCCAGTCCTCCTTAGTTTTTTTTTTTTTTTCTTACCACCTCCTGCATCTGGCATCTCTCACTCCTGTTTTCCTTAATGTCATCATTGAAGAAATCAGCCCTTAGAAAAGAGCTGGGTTCAGGGCTGGAGTTGTGGCTCAGTGGTAAAGTGCTTGCCTTGCATGAGCAAGGCCCTGGATTCAATCCTCAGCACCACATAAAAATAAATAAATAAATAAATATATTGTGTTCATCTACAACTAAAAAATATTAAAAAAAAAAAAAAAAGAAAAGAAAAGAGCTGGGTTCAATGTCTTGGTTTACTTCAAGTCAGAATCCCATTCCCTTACCTCCTACTTCCAGGTTCTTCTCCCACTGTTCCTTTATTCTTATGGTTTAAGTGTATTAAAGTTTAAGTGGGTATTATCTAGCTGCAAGTTGGGCTGGTGGTACACTTATAATCTCAGCAATTTGAGAGGCTGAGACAAGAGGATCCCAAGCTCAAGGCCAGCCTGGACAATTTAGCAAGACCTTGTCTCAAAATAAAAACAAAAAGAGCTGTGGATGTAGCTCAGTGATAGAGCATCTCTCAGTTCTGTTCCCATTATGGCCAAAGATAAACACACACACACACACACACACACACACACACGTAAAACTAAGCTGCAAACCTCTGCCTCTTCCCAAGTGAGCTTAAAGAAGTCTGCATCCTCCTATTTTTTTTTATTTTCTTGTTTTTCCAAACCCTTTTCTCTGATTGAATCTAATGGATTACCTCATTTCCTAGTTAAAATTGAATTGTTTGCCTGCAAGTTATTTCTCCCATTTCCCTTCTGGGAAGAAGTTGGTATGGTGGGCTTGATTGTTGACTTTACCTTTTCCAAGCTGAGAGCAAAGGATTCATCCACATTCTTAGCCAGAGTCTGATCAGGTCTGCTGCTGGGCTCTGTTCTCTAGTGTTTGCAAACACAAGATATCACCTTGTCACCTTGTGAACTGATTGGGGTAATGTCCTTTCTCAGGCATTAGAGCAAAGTACACTCACCTGGTGCCTGTTAGGCACCTACCAGCTGTCTCCTACCAGCTGCTTACCAGCTGTTCTGCCTAACTGCTCCCTACCCCTTCCACATGTCACAGAGGGATGCTGGTCCTAGTGGAGTCATCCCTCAGCCCACATGACTGTATGTCCTCCACACAAACCCAGTGTTCTATCTGAAATAATTCTGTGGAGGAGCATTTACAAGTGAGTTTAAAGACACTCTAGGGCTGGGCATGGTGGCACATACCTGTAATCCCAGCCACTTGGGAGGCTGAGGCAGGAGGTCAGAAGTTCAAAGTCAGCCTCAGCAACTTGGCAAGACCCTATCTCAGAAAAATAAAAAGATCTGGGGATGTGGCTCAGTGGTTAAGTGATCCTGGGTTCAATCCCCAGTACCAAAAAAAAAAAGAAGACGCGTTAGGGAACCCAATTTCTCCTTGCACTTCAAGAAAAGGTTTGGCTACTGGGCATAGGGGCACATGTCTGTTATCCCAGTGGCTCAGGAAGCTGAAGCAAGAGGACTACAGGTTCAAGGCCAGCATAAGCAACTCAGCAAGACCCTGTCTAAAAACTAAAAAGGGCCGGGGATATATAGCTCAGTGGTAGAATGTTGTGTTCAATCCCCAGTACCACAAAACACACACACGCACACACATCCCAATAGGTGAATGTTTGCTTTAACCATGTGTCAGACCTTTTCTGTTGGGCTTCCCTAATGACGCCCAAACTGCCAGATACCTGCCCACCCCACGAGTGGCATCAAGGCATCAGCACAAAATGAAGCAGGAGGTTTCACTCCACTGAGCACTCTGCCTTTTGAAGGAAATGACTCAAAAACTGTTAACTGAGGTTGCCAATTGTTTTATTTTCTTTTCACCTTTTTCTAGATTTTCTACAAATAGTATGTTTTATTTTCTTTATTTTAAAAAAAAAAGGTTTTAAAAAAAGAAACAATCATACTCCACAGCAAATTCAAGATGTGTACTCCTGATCTGTCATCCTGACTTCATTCAAGCATATAAATCATTTTTTTAAAGCCACATGAACTTGAAGTAAATACAGGTGAAGGTGAGCATTTCTATGATCTTGGGATGGGGAAGAACTTTTTTTTTTTTTTAATTTTTAATTGTAGATGGACAGAATTCCTTTATTTTATTTATTTTTATGTGGTGCTGAGGATCGAACCCAATGCCTCACATGTGCGTGGTGAGCACATTCCCACTAAGCCCCAGTCCTGGGGAAGAACTTTTCTTAAAACTTTAAAAAATTATTAGATATACAAATTTTAAAAGTCTATGTTTGTACCAGGCATGGTGGTGCACGCCTGTAGTCCTCCTATGCCCAGTAGCCATGGTGGACTCAGAAGACTGAGACAAGAGGATCACAAGTTCAAGGCCAGCCTGGGCACCTTAAGGAGATCCTGTCTCAAAATAAAAAATAAAAAGGACTGGAAATGTACACAAGTGGTAGAGCACTCCTAGGTTCAGTTTTTAAAAAATAAAATCAAGGGGCTGAGGTTGTGGCTTAGCGGTAGAGTGCTCGCCTAGCATATGAGGCCCTGGGATCAATCCTCAGCACCACATAAAAATAAATAAACAAAATAAAGGTATTGTGTCCACCTATAACTAAAAAATAAAATATTTTTTTAAAAAAATTGAACAAAAACAAAACAGACTCTCTCTCATACTCTTCTCAATCCCTAGTCTTCACTTCCCAAACCAACCTGAGTTTGTTGGTAATCCTTTCAGATGTTTTGAAAATGCATAAACACACAACATATTCGTGCTTACTTAACAAGGACATTATTCTATAGTTACTGATTTGATGCTTCCCTTTAGTGTTTAATATCTTGGAGATCATTTCAAATTCCATGAATCTCCATTATCACGCGTGGTACTTCATTCCATTGCATGGCACACTGTATTTATTTGTTTTGCTGTAACTTGGTGCAGTGAAATCAAGTGCACTTTTGACCACTTATGTATTTGCATAAGATAAACTCCTATAAATAGAATTCCTGGATCCTAGGGTATGCTTAATTTATTTTTATAGAAATCAATAAATTGTATTCCCATCAACAATATTTAAGTTGAATTACCTTCCCACATCTTCTACTCCATTGAGCATTATCAAACTTTTTATTCTTAGCCAAGTTAGTAGGAGTAAGATATCATGTAGGGTCTTGCAGCACAAGGTAGGGACTATGGCTTTTACTCAGTACAATAGGGAACACAGAGTGATGAAGATCGACTGTAGAGGGCAGTATGGAAGCATACTACTTAAGAGGCCTCCTCAGTGGTCCCCATGAGAGGCAGTGGTGACCTGGACCAGGTGGAAGCATAGAGAACAAGGTTTCCTAATGTAATTGATGTGAGGGAAAGAAGAGCTAAGGATAACTCCAAGGCCTTCAGAGCAACTAGAAGGGTGACATTGCCATTAACTGATATAGGGAAGACTGGATAGAATAGTCTAGGGGAGAGAAAGATCAGGAGTGAAGTGTTGGACACGTTAAATTTGAGTAGTCTATTGGACAACATCCAAAGGAAAGTTTGGAATAAACTGATGGTAATAGAAGTCCAGAGTTTAGAAAAGAAATCTGAACTGGGAAGATATTAATTAGTAAGTCATCACATATGGATGCTATTTAAAACCAGAGGACTGGATGAGATCACCCAAGGAGTGAGAAGAGGAAAGATCTGAGTCCTGAACTCTGGGATCCTCTATTCTTAGAGGTCAGAGAAATGAGGAAACAGCAAAAGGGACAGAAAAGGTGTACCGGGAGAATGTGGGGTTCTAGATATACGTGAAGCAAGGGTTTCAAGAAGAAATACTCAACTGTCAAATTCTGCTGACATATCTGATGAAATGGGGATTAAAATTGTGTTTTAAATTTAGCATGGAGGTCACTGGGGACCTTAACAAGAACAGTAGCAGAAATGAAAGCTGTTTGTCAGAAGAAAATGGGAGCCCGGCCCCGTGGCACTTGCCTGTAATCCCAGCGGCTCTGGAGGCTGAGGCAGGAGGATTGCCAGTCTCAACAATTTAGCAAGGCACTAAGCAACTCAGTGAGACCCTGTCTCTAAATAAAATACAAAATAGGGCTGGGCATATGGCTCAGTGGTTGAGCACTCCTGGGTTCAATCCTCAGTACAAAAAATACAAAGTGAGGTGCTAAGGAACTCAGTGAGACCCTGGTACCCCCCACCACAACAAAAACAACAAGAAAAAAAAAAAGAAAGAATTGGAGTACAGCCAACTCTTTTGTGAGGTAGAAAAAATAAGTGGGAGAGAAGACATTCAAAAGTGAAGTTTCAATCAGGCATGGTGGCACATGCCTATAATCTTAGCTACTCAGGAGCCTGAGGTCGGAGGATTGCAAGTTCCAGGCCAGCCTGGACAACATCGACACTGAGTCAAAATACAAAATAAAAAGTGCCGGGGATGTAGCTCAGTGGGAAAGAACCCATGGGCTCAATTCCCACTATCAGAAAAAGAAAGAAATGAGGCTTTAATTTTTCTTTCTTTCTTTTTTCTTCTGCAATGCTGGGAATTGAACCCAGAGTCTTACCCATGGTAGGGTAGCACTCTCTCACTAAGCTACATCTTCAGCTCTTTTTATTTTATTTTGAAACAGGGCTTGATATTGCTAAGGCTGGCCTCAAACTTGCCATTCTCTTGCCTCAGCCTCCCAAATAACTGGGATTACAGATATATATCACAGTGCCTGGTGGGGTTAATTTTTTTTAAAAGAGAAACTACATTACTACTGTTGTTGTTGTTGTTGTTGGGATTGAACCCAGGATTTACTACTGAGCCACATCCCCAGCCCTTTTTATTTTGAGACAGGGTCTCACTAAGTTCTTATGGCCTCACTATATTGCTGAGGCTGGTCTCAAACTTGCAATTCTCCTGTCTCAGTCACTGGGATTATAGGCATGCAACACTAGGCCTGGCAGGTTTTAATATTTTTAAGTCTTATTTTTGAAACTATCTCATACACAAATGTCTTAAGGGCAGTACAAAGAATTTTTTTTTCTCTTAAACCATTTGAGAGGAAGTTATCAACCTGATGCTCCATCACTTGAAGTACATCAGTATTTGTTTCCTCCAAACAAGGGCATTTTCCTGTATATCCCCAAGACTATCAAAATCAGGAATTAAAGGTCAGGCATGGTGGCACATACCTGTAATCTCAGTCACTGGGATTATAGGCATGTGCCATCAGGCCCAGTTGACAAGGTTTCTTAAACATAGAAGAAATTAAGCTTTGCAAGGGAACTGAGGATTGAAACAAGGGCCTCCTGTGTGCTGTGTATATCCCACTGAACTCCACACCTAGCCCCTGTCTTTTGTTTTTGAGGCTCAGTACTTTGTCCAGGCACACCTCAAACTCCTGGGCTCAAGCAATACTCCTTTCTCAGCCTCCCAAGTAGCTGGATTACAGGTGCACACCAGTGGACCCCATGAAAGTATATTCTTATATGTATGTGAATGATCAAATAGAGATTATTGGGTGATGTAGAAGAAAGAAAAGGGAATTGGACTCCCATGCACAAATGGCCTTAAGCAAGATGCATGGATATAGGAACTGTGGGTGTAGGTGATGGTGTCTTCTTGTAGAAGTATCTTCTGTGCTCCATTGTCTCAAGGAAATAATTAAGACTGTCAGCTAAGAGGAAGAATGGGGGAAAGGAGATGTTGGAAGTCTAAGAAGAAAGGAGAAAATATGAGTAGCCACCTAACTCAAAAGAGTGACTGAGGCCTGGGGACGTATAGCTCAGGAGTAGAGCATTTGAGCACTTGTCTAGCATTTATGAGGCCCAGGGTTCAATCCCAATACCTTAAAAAAAAAAAAGTGACTGGATTGGAAAAGTGGTAGGATTACCAAGTAGCACAAAGGATCCCCTTGGGCCATCAGGAATTTAAAGTGAATCTTACAAATGTAAATGTGGGGACTGGGGATATGGCTTAAGTAGTAGCATGCTTGCCTGGCATGCGTGAGGCACTGGGTTCAATCCTCAGCACCACATAAATAAAAGATATTGAGTCCACCTAAAGCTAAAAAATAAATATTTTAAAAAAAAAAAAAGTTTGTTCTCTTCTCTAGCCTTGCTAGGCACAGAATAGGCAGTGAATTGGATTAGTCATGACTGACAATTTGCCAAGAGTGTGTGATGCATGAAATCGAGAGTTTGGGGGATGTTGTGGTTTAATTGTATTCTCTTCTCCAATAGATAATGAAGTCCTAACCCACAGAATCTGAGAAGGGGACCTTATCTGGAAGTAGAATCTATAAACATAATCAAGTTAAAATGAGGTTATTTGACTGGGCCCTAGTCCAATTTGACTGGCATCCTTATGTAAAGGGAAAAATCAGGCATGACATACAGGGAGGTCACCATGGGAAGATGAAGCAGAGATTGGGGTGATGCATCTAAAAGTCCAGGAGCAGCAACGTTGCCAGCAACCACCAGAAGATGGGTGAGAGGCCTAAACAGATTCTCCCTTGCTGCCCTCAGAAAGAACCAACGCTGAGAACTCCTGGATCTCAAGCTTCCAGTCTCCAGACGTTGAGGCAATAAATTTCTGTTGTGTAGACCACCAGCTTGTGGTATGTTGTTACAGTAGCCCTAGCAGGCCCATGCAGAAGGGTTGCAGTTATGAATAGTGACAGGATCAGAGTGTGACCATGAGAGGTCACTGGAGAAGAGAGGCAGGGAGAGCATGAAACTGAGAGGCCAACATGTTGGGGAAATTCATCTCTGTGCATATTGAAATCTCTAAAAGTTGGGATAGAATTATAATGGGGCCGGGAGGGAATGAGGCAGGAGTCAAACTTTCAAGAAATGAGAGGAAGTAGCCCAGGGATTGGTAGATGAGTGGAAGGAGGCATACTGGGTGATACAGGCCATGGAAACAAGACAAAGTTGAGGGATTTTAGGGAAGAGTTAGGTATGAAAGCAGCATTGAAGTGCATAAAGGCACCTACCACTTCCCCTGGACTGTTGGCACAAAGTATGAGAGAGAAAGCTCCACCTGCTAAGAAGTGCTTCAGGGAGAATGCTGTCCTCAAAGGAGAGTTAAGACTGCTGCCACAGGAAGGCAAGAAAACACTCGGAAAAGAGGGTATATCCACTGGCCTTTTGCTGATGTAGGGCGACGAGTGCTAGAGGACTCAGGAAATGGAAACAGGAACATGCAGAGCTATTTAAGGACTGGAGTGTGGGCCAGAAAGGGTCATCACAAGTCAATAGGAGGAGTTACAAATCATACTAGCCACGTTTATCAATTTGCCACAGAGGAACCCTTAATTTCACTGTTCTCTTTGAGCCTTTGATTTCACACTGCGTGGAGAGAGAATGTGACAAAAAGATGGATGCTGCAGACTGAGTCGAGGGGCCAAGCTAAGGACTGATCAGGGTTTTCAAGGAACCTGGAGCCCAGTGGAGGCTGAAGGCCAGGGATCTCCAAGATACCAGTTTTCAGGGAAGTGGGATTTTGGTAGTTGTTGTTGCCTCTCTTAGCAAGTGAAAATGCCTGGTTCAACCTACGAACAGGCTTTGCTAATAAGAGAATTGAGGTGCCTGGTGAGAGGTTAGATAAGATTATCCATAGCCTCCAACTTGAACAGTAATAATATATAACACTGAACAATGTTATATGTTCTGAGATACACACACACACACACACACACTCAGTTAATCCTGGCTACAATCTTTTTTAGATAGATGTTATTGTTATCTTTCTCCCCATCCTTTTTTTTATTTTTTAATTTTTTTTTGGCTGTGCTATTATATCCAGGGTCTCACATGATAGGCAAGTGCTCTACCTGAGCCACATCCCCAGTCTCATTATCCCAGTTTTAATATGACAAAGTGAGGATCAGAGAGTTCCAATAACTTCCCCATGGCAAAGCTTATCTGTAGATTATCTGTGATTTAGGCCCAGGCAGTTGGTCTCTACAGTACATTCAAAATCACAACAGAAGTCAGGCAAGATGGTGCACACTTGCAGTTTCAGTGACTCAGGAGGCTGAGGCAGGATGACTGCAAGCTCAAAGCCTGCCTCAGCAACTTAGTTGGACCCTGTCTCAAAATTTAAAAATAGCAAGGCTAGGATTATGGCTCAGTGGTAGAGTGCTTGCCTCATATGTATGAGGCACTGAGTTCGAGTCTCAGAATTGCACGTAAATAAATGAATAAAAGTCCATCAATAGGGCGGGGTTGTGGCTCAGCGCTCACCTAGCACGTGCGAGGCCCTGGGTTTGATCCTCAGCACCACATAAAAATAAAGTAAATAAAGGTATTGTGTACAAATAAAGAATAAATATTTTAAAAATCCATCAACAGCTAAAAAATATTTTTTAAAAAATTAAAAAATAAATGTGGCAGGATCCATGGTTAAACACCCCTAGGTGAAATCCTTGATAGGAAAGAAAGAAAGAAGGAAGAAAGGAAGGAAGGAAGGAAGAAAGGAAGGAAGGAAGGAAGGAAGGAAGGAAGGAAGGAAGAAAGGAAGGAAGGAAGGAAGGAAGGGAGGAAGGGAGGAAGGGAGAGAGAGAGAAATCACAACAGAGGGCTGGGTGTGGCTCAGTAGTAGAGCACTCGCCTAGCACGTGCAAGGCCCTGGGTTCGATCCTCAGCACCACATAAATATAAATAAATAAAATAAAGGTATTATGTCTGTCTACAACAAAAAAAAAATTTAAAGAAAATCACAACAGAAGGGAGGTGACACCAACAGGTGAAAAGGAGAAAGGGTGCTAGAGCCGAATATGGTTGTGGTCAGAGAGTAGCAGAGGAGACTTTCCCATCCTGTGCTCCTGGCTGAAGTGAAACAGGTGCTGGAAGAGACTGAGAAGCTGGTGGTGAAGAGTCAGCTTCAGGAAGCCTGATGTATCCTAAAATGATGTGGGTATGAAGGGAAAGGACGACCAGAGGACAGGTCTCTGAAAGATGGAAAATCATTCATGCAGGAGAGGGAGTGGGCAGGGCCCAGTCACAGAAGGCAGCTGGGCTCCTTAAGGCTACAGGAGCCATCTGGAAATCATGTTTCTGTCGTTGAAGTGTGGAAGCCAACTAGGTAGCACTGGGAGCCTTCCCTAAAGCAGGAGATCACACAGGAGTTATTATTATTTTTTAATTTTTTAGTTGTAGTTGGACATAATACCTTTATTTTATTTATTTTTATGTGGTATGAGAACTGAACCCAGGGCCTTGCATGTGCTAGGTGAGCACTCTACCACTGAGCCACAACCCCAGACCCTTTTTTATTTATTATTTATTATTCCAGTTTGTTATATATGACAGCAGAATGCATTACAATTCATATTACACATATAGAATGCAATTTTTCGTATCTCTGGTTGTACATATATTCACACCAATCGTGTATTCATACATGTACTTAGGGTAATGATATCCATCTCATTCCACCATCGTTTTTACCCCCACGTCCCCTCCCTTCTACTCTCATCCGTTTGCCCTATCTAGAGTTCATCTAATCCTCCCATGCTCCTGCTCCAAACCCCACTATGAATCAGCCTCCTTATATCAGAGAAAACATTCAGCATTTGTTTTTTTTTTTTGGGGGGGGGGGGATTGTCTAACTTCACTTAGCATTATATTCTCCAACTCCACCCATTTACCTGCAAATGCCATGATTTTATTCTCTTTTATTGCTGAGTAATTTTCCATTATGTATATATGCCACATTTTCTTTATCCATTCATCTACTGAAGGACATCTAGGTTGGTTGCACAGTTTAGCTATTGTGAATTGTGCTGCTATAAACATTGATGTGGCTGTGTCCTTGTAGTATGTTGTTTTTGACTCCTTTGGATATAGACTGAGGAGTGTGATAGCTGGGTCAAAAGGTGGTTCCATTCCCAGTTTTCCAAAGAATCTCCAAATGGCTTTCCATATTGGCTGCACAAATTTGCAGTCCCACTAGCAATGTATGAGTGTGCCTTTTTCCCCCACATCTCTGCCAATACTTATAGTTGTTTGTATTCTTAATAGCCGCCATTCTGACTGGAGTGAGATGAAATCTTAATGTAGTTTTGATTTGCATTTCTCTAATTGCTAGAGATGTTGAACATTTTTTCATGTATTTGTTGATTGATTATATCTCATCTTCTGAGAGGTGTCTGTTTATTTCCTTGGCCCATTTATTGATTGGGCTATTTGGTTTTTTAGTGTTTAGCTTTTTGAGTTCTTATACACCCTAGAGATTAGTGCTCTATCTGATGTGTGAGTGGTAAAAATTTGCTCCCAAAATGCAGGTTCTCTATTCACCTCACTGATTGCTTCTTTTGCCAAGAAGAAGCTTTTTAGTTTGAATCCATCCTATTTTATTGATTCTTTGTTTTAATTCTTGTGCTGTAGGAGTCTTATTAAGGAAGTTGGGACCTAATCCAACATGATGGAGATTTGGGCCTACTTTTTCTTCTAATAGGCTCAGTGTCTCTGGTTTAATTCCCAGCTCCTTGATCCACTTTGAGTTGAGTTTTGTTCAAGGTGAGAGATAGGGGTTTGATTTTATTTTGTTGCATATGGATTTCCAGTTTTCCCAGCACCATTTGTTGAAGAGGCTATCTTTTCTCCAAAGTATGTTTTTGGCACCTTTGTCTAATATAAGATAACTGTAATTATGTGGGTTAGTCTCTGTGTTGTCTATTCTGTACCATTGGTCTACATGTCTATTTTGGTGCCAATGCCATGCTGTTTTTGTTACTATTGCTCTGTAGTATAGTTTAAGGTCTGGTATAGTGATGCTATCTGCTTCACTCTTCCTGCTAAGGATTGCTTTAGCTATTCTGGATCTCTTATTTTTCCACATGAATTTCATGACTGCTTTTTCTATTTCTATGATGAATGCCATTGGGATTTTGATTGGAATTGCATTAAATCTGTATAGTGTTTTGGGTAGTATGGTCATTTTGACAATATTAATTCTGCCTATCCAAGAACAAGAGAGATCTTCCCATCTTCTGAAGTCTTCTTTAATTTCTTTCTTTAGTGTTCTGTAGTTTTTGTTGTAGAGGTCTTTCACCTCTTTTGTTAGATTGATTCCCAAGTATTTTATTGGATTTGAGGCTATTGTAAATGGGATAGTTTCCCTCATTTCTCTTTCAGAGGATATATCACTGATATACAGAAATGTCTTTGATTTATGGGTGTTGATTTTGTATCCTGCTACTTTGCTAAATTTATTTACTAGTTTTAGAAGTTTTCTGGTGGAATTTTTTGGGTCTTCTAGATATAGAATCATATCTTCGGCAAGTAGTGCTAACTTGAGTTCTTCTTTTTCTATCTGTATCAATTTAATGTATTTTGTCTAATTGCTTTGGCCAATGTTTCTTTTTAAAAAAAAAAATATTTATTTATTTTAGTTTTTGGCGGACACAACATCTTTGCTTGTATGTAGTGCTGAGGATCGAACCCCGGCCGCACGCATGTCAGGCGAGCGCGATACCGCTTGAGCCACATCCACAGCCCTGGCCAGTGTTTCAAGAACTATGTTAAACAGAAGTGGTGAAAGAGGGCATCCCTGTCTTGTTCTAGTTTTTAGAGAGAACACTTTCAATTTTTCTCCATTTAGAATTATGTTGACCTGAAAATTAGCATAGATAGGTTTTATGATGTTATTTTTAAATAGCAAATATGAGTTTATCACATGGTTCTGTTTTGACTATTTAAACATTAAAAAAAATATGGGGATATGGGGATATAACTCAGTTGGTAGAGTGCCTTCCTCGCATGCATAAGGCCCTGGGTTCAATCCCCAACACCACAAAATAAATAAATAAACAAACAAACAAACAAATAAATAAATAAAAGAAATCTTAAACGTGTATTGGTGTGTGCCAGTAATCTCAGCTGCTAGACAGGCTGAGGCAAATTTGAATCCTGCCTGGGCAATTTATCGAGACCCTGTCTTGTCTGCTTTAAAAAGGGTTGACATAAGTGGGCGCGCAGAGGTGCACACCTGTAATCCCAGTGGCTTGGGAGGCTGAGGCAGGAGGATCTTGAGTTAAAAGCCATCCTCAGCAAACATGAAGCACTAAGCAACTCAGTGAGACCCTGTCTCTAAATAAAATACAAAATAGGGCTGGGGATCTGGCTCAGTGGTTGAGTGCCCCTGAGTTCAATCCTGGTACGCTCCCCCCCCCAAAAAAAAAACGTACTGACATGTAGTGGTAAAGCACCCCTGAGTTAAAGGGTTAAATCCTCAGTCCAATAATAATAATAAAATAATAATTTAATATTCTTACAAAAATAATTAGGGAAACGTTGCCACCAGGTGGTGGCAATGGAGGCAGCACCCATGGGAGAGGTTTACAAGGCTGCACTGCCACCCTGTGGTGAGAAGACAAAATGCAGAGCGCCTTCCCTTCGCTTGTGAACAACACATCAAATGCTGGCCACCAACTCCTCAAGCCCACCACATGCTTTGTACAAAGTACAGAGAGTAATGAATATATGGACTTGGACATAAACTCTTCCTGTCCTGTCTGATTCTCCTGGAACTAACCCTGTCAGTCCTACTTGCCAGCCTGGCATCTTGGGGGATTTTTCCTGCAGCCGGCCTCAAGGGTAGAAAGGGTAAGGCAGCAGGACAGATTCTGGGCCTTGTTTACCTCCCTCTTCCTGATCCATCTGAACTCAAGACTATGAAGGTGACATTCCTCCCATTCCCCACGCTGTGCCTCTCTCATTCCTTCATTTTCTACAATGATTCTACCACAAACATTCATTAGTCACTCAGTAGGCATGAAGCCCTGAGCCAGACAATGGGCATCCAGATGATTGTAGCCCCCTCGTGAGTGAGGCTGAAGAGTCTTTGGGTGAGCACAAGAGAATGTGAGCCATGCTAGGAGGGAGAGTGCACAGGTGCAAGGAGGCCCCAGAAATGTTCCTCTAGCCAGCCAGAGAGGCTTCCTAAACAGATTTAAAAGGTTTCCATATGCTCCTTAAATGGTGAGATTCCTGGGGTTCCCAATGGAACCTCAGTTCCGTTTTATAAACAGCACAAAATAATTACTTCAGATCCATCTAAGTTGTCACATGTAATGTGGTTCATTCTTCACATTATAGAATATTGCAGAGTGTTCCATTGTGTGTATTTATACTTTGTTCATTCACCTATTGAAAGATAGATGAATTGTTTCTAGTTTTAGGTGACAACAAATAAAACTTCTCAGAACGTTCATGTACAGCTTTTGTGTAAACACAAATTTTTATTTCTCTAGGATAAATTTGCAATAGTTACAATTACTGGGTTGAATTTTTTTTTTTTTTTTGTAGTTGTACACAATAACTTTTATTTATTTTTATGTGGTGCTGAGGATCGAACCCAGGGCCTTGCACATGCAAGGCAAGCGCTCTACCACTGAGTCATAACCCCAGCCCCAGAATGTGTTTTTTTTTTATTTTATTTTTTTTTAGTTGTAGTTGGACACAATACCTTTATTTATTTATTCTTTTATGTGGTGCTGAGGATTGAACCCAGGGCCTCGCACTCACTAGACAAGCACTCTACCACTGAGCCACAACCCAAGCCCGAGCTGAATGGGTTTTCATGTTTGATTTTATAAGAAATTTCCCAGGAGACCAAAGCAGGAGGATCACAAGTTCAAGGCCAGACTTGAAACAAGCTTAGTAAGAACTTGTTTCAAAATAAAAACTAAAAGATGGGCTGGGAATGTGGAGAGCACTCTTGGATACAATCCCTGATACCACAAAAAAATAAAATAAATTGCCAAACCATTTTCCAGAGAGGATGACCCATTTTACCTTGATATCAGTGACATGTGAGAGAACCAGTTGTTCCATACTCTTGCCAGTATTCAGTATTATCGCTTTTTTTTTTTTTTTTTTTTTTAGTTTTAGACATTCTAATTGTCTATTTATTTATTGGTACAGAGGATTGAACCCAGGGATGCTCTACCACTGAGCTATCTCCAGCCCTTTTAATTTTTATTTTGAGACAAGAGGTCTTGCTAATTTGATAAGGCTAACCTCCAACTTGTGATCCTCTTGCCTCAGCTCCCCAAGTAGCAGGGATAACAGCCCTATGACACCACATTGGGCTCATTGTTTCTTTTTTTTTTTTTTCCATTGTTTCTTTAATTTACATTTTTCTAATGTCTGATGATGTTGAACTTGCCATTTGTATATCTTCTTTGGCAAGGAGCCTGTTCCAGGAGCTAACTCATGTTTTGCTGTCTTTTGTTTTGTGGTGCTGGAATTAAACACGGGGTCTCATGCACATTAGGCAAAAGCTCTACCACTGAGCTACATCCACAGCCCAAGCTAACTCATTTTTTTATGGTTTTGTTTGTTTGTTTGTTTGTTTATTGTGGTACTGGGGATTGAACCTAGGGCACTCTACCACTGAGATATATCTCCAGACATTTTTATTCATTTATTTTTATTTTGAGACAGAGTCTTGCTTAGTTGCCTGGGTTGAACAGAAACTTGATATCCTCCTACATCAGCCTACCAAGACACTGAGATTACAGACATGTGCCACCAAGCCCAGCGTATTTTATTGGTTTTAAAATGTGACAAATCATCATGCTTCTACCCTAGCTTCTCCCTTAGCTTCAGAATCATCCCAGTGCATCTGCATTGGTGTCCCACAGCACTGCGATCTCAACATGTCCAAAGCCAAAACTGTCATCTCACTCCTAGTCCTGAGTCTCTCTGTGGAAGAGCTAATATTTCGGAATTTTGTTATGTGCTAAGCATTCTTCTAAATTCTTTACATACTTTAATTAATTTACTCCTCATAATAGTTCTATGTGGTTATTACCTCTATGTTATTACCTACATCTGACCCCTGGGAAAATTAGGCCCTAGTAGGGCAAGTAGCTAGTGGGACCATACAGGCCACCTGAGAGTCATCTTTGATTCTCTTGTTTCTCTCACCTTCCCACAGCTAATTAAGAACCAAGGCCTGGAGAGTTTTACCCCCAGAATATTTTAGTCCCCATTTTTTCTCCTCTTCTCCTTCTTATGACTACTCTGCTTCAGATTATTTTTTCTCTTGCCTGGACTATTTTGCCTTTTTTTTTGATTTTTTAGCTTTCTATTGTAGAAAATTTCAAGTATGTTGGACTGGGGACATAGCTCAGTGGTTCAATACTTGCCTAGTGTTCATGTTACCTTAGGTTTGATCCTCAGCACCATAAAATTTTTTTTTCCCAAAACATATAGATAGAATAGTAGAATGAATATGTTCACTGCCCAGCTACAACCAATATAAACTCATTTTATATTACTCATATAACTACTACCTTCACTTTCTTTATACCTTCCACTCCTTGCCACCACCCAGCTACATTATTCTGAAACAAATCTCAGATATCATGGTTAGGGTTTGGATTTTTTCCCCCCAGTACTGCAGATTGAACCCAGGAGCATTTTACCCCTGAGTTGCATCTTAGACCTTTTTATTTTTTATTTTCAGAGAGGTTATTTAGAGAGAGGGTCTTGGTAAGTAACTGAGGCTGGCCTTGAACTTGTGAGCCTCCTGCCTCAGCCTTCCAAATCACTGGCATTACAGCACCCAGCCTGGATTTTCAATGTCCCCGCAAAAGCCAGGTTTTGAAGTTTTGGTCACCAGCCTGGGGCTATTAGGAGGTACCTTTAAGAGATGGGGCCTAATGGAAGGAAGTTAGGTCACCAGGAAATATTAAAACACTGCCCCTTCCTGTCTCTCATTTTGCTCCCTGGCCACCATGAAGTAAAGAGCCTCCTCTGCCAAGGGCTCCCTGTCAGGATGTTTTGCCTTATCACAGGTCCAAAGGCAACAGAGCCAAGTGACCATGGACTGAAAGCTCTGAAACTATGAGCCACAATAAACCTTTCCATTTTTCTCAGGTATTTCACTCATCAATGAATATTTCAGTATCTGATTTTAAAGGATAACTTTTGAAGAGTACAATTACAATAATACCATTGGCATAATACAGTGACAATTTTTAATATTATTAACTATCTAGTCAGTATTTGTCTTAGTTATCTATTGCTTTACCACAGTGGTTTAAAACAACAATAGTTGCTTTTTCTATGCTGGGGATTGAAACCAGGACTTCACATATGCTAGACAGGGGATCCTACCACTGAGTTATACCCTCAACTCTTTTTATTTTTTGAGACAGGGTCTAAATTGCTGAGGCTGGCCTTGAATTTGCAATCCTCCTGCCTCAGCCTTCTGAGTAGCTGAGATTACAGGCTTATGCCACAGTTTATTTGAAATATTTCTATTGAAAGAAACTTGTCCTTTTTTTTGTTGGGGGGGGCGGGTAGTACTGCCAGAGGCACTCTACCACTGAACTACTCTCTCAGCCCTTTTTTGTTTTGTTTTAGGTCAGGGTCTGGCTAAATTGTTCAGACTGGCCTTGAACTTGCAATCCTCCTGCCTTAGACTCTTGAATAGCTGGGATTATAGGCATGTGCTACTATGCCTACCACCTATAAGATGCTTTAAAAATATAATCATGAATTTACAGATTTAAAAAACATTTATTCAACTGTTACTGATGTTCCAATTATCCCATCTCTGGCAAGCAGCAGTCTCTAAATTGGCCCCCAAGTCCTCTTGAATGATGATGCTAGTCATCTCTGATAGCTTCTTTGCTTTCTGACATAGTATTATATTCCAGGCTCATTTCATACCTTTTTTTTTTTTGGCACTGGGGATTGAACTCAGGGGCGCTTAACCACTGAGCCCAGCCCCTAGGGCCTCACTAAGTTGCTAAGGCTGGGCAACTTGAGATCCTCCTGCCTCAGCCTCCTGAGTCACTGGGATTATAGTAACACACCCACTGTGGCCAGCTAACCACTTCTTTTTGCTCAATGTTCTTCAATGCTCTCTATTCCCCCTTGGAACAGTACACTAGATCCTCAGTAACTATTCACCTACTTAACTCTCCCTCCCATTCCCTCCTAGTCTCTCCAACCCAGCAAAACCTACCATTTGCAGTTCCCTGCACTCTCCACATTGTGTCATGCCGTGCCTTGTCCCATGCTAATCTCTTGGCCCCAAACTCTACCCCTACTGCCTTTTATTATTATTTCAATTAGGTATATATGACAGCAGAATGGATTTGATTCATTGCATACAATTGCAGCACAACTTCATTTCTCTGGTTGTACAGAATGTAGTGTCGCACCCTACGTCATATTATGACATATTATACCTAGGGTAAAATGTCCATCTCATTCCACCATCTTTCCTGCCCCCATACCCACTCCCCAACTCTCCCTCCCCTTTGCCCCATATCAAAGTTTCTCCATTTTCCCCATGCCCTCCCCCATTACAGATCAGATTCACTTATAAGAGAGAACATTTGGCCTTTGGTTTTTTGGGATTTGCTTACTTCGCTAAGCATGATATTCTCCAACTCCATCCATTTACCTGCAAATGCCATACTTTTATTCTTTTAATGCTGAGTAATATTCCATTGTGTATATATACCACAGTTTCTTCATCCATTCATCTACTAAAGGGCATCTAGGTTGCTTCCACAGTTAAGCCATTGTGAATTGAGCAGCTATAAACATTGATTTGGCTGCATTACGATAGTATGCTGATTTTAAGTCCTTTGGGTAGAGATCAACGAGTGGGATCGAGATTGGCAGCACCAGTTTGCAGTCCCACCAGCAATGTATGTGTGCCTTTTCCCCCCCACATCCTCACCAACATTTATTGTTGTCTGTATTCTTGATAATTGCCATTCTGACTGGCGTGAGAAGAAATCTTAGGGTTTTTTAAAATATTTTTTTTTAGTTGTCAATGGACTTTTTTTTTTTTTGAATTTTTTTAATATTTATTTTTTTAGTTTTCGGCGGGCACAATATCTTTGTTTGTATGTGGTGCTTAGGATCGAACCCGGGCCGCACGCATGCCAGGCGAGCGCGCTACCGCTTGAGCCACATCCCCAGCCCCGTCAATGGACTTTTATTTTATTGATAATGTGGTGCTGAGCAACGAACTCAGTGCCACACACATGCTAGGCAAGCGCTATGCCACAGAGCCACAACCCCAGCCCCAGAAATCTGTTTTGTTAATCCCTTGTTCTGACTCATGGCTCAACCTTGGTGATTTAGTTTAGCTCAGTTGTCTTCAAAGCACTTTCCCTGATTTAACAGAGCAGGCTGCAAGGCCCGCATGCTTTCTCCTATTCAACACACAATGTTTAGTTTACATGTAGCTCTGCTGTGCTGTTAGCAGTGAAAGACTAGAAAGAACTGAGCGATCCAGTTTATTTTCTGCATGGGGAGAAGCCCCATCTGATCACCACAACAGGAAGGACATACTCTCTTCTTCCAGCAATGAGTCTTCCATTTCCACTCCCCCCAATTGTCTGGTACAGGCCTGCAGATCCACCACTCATAGACCAAGAAGCAGTTAATCCTTTTTTTTTTTTTTTTTCCTGTTGTGCTGGGGATTAAGTCCAGGTCTGTACACAAACTAGGTCAGCACTTTACCACTGATGTACGTCCCAGCTTTTTTCCTTTAGTTTTTTGAGATAAGTTCTGGCCAGATGGGCTGGCTTAGAATTTGAGATTTTCCTTCCCCAAGCCTTCCCAACAGCTGGGATTACAGGATTATGCAGCCTGACTTTGTTACCCTCTTCAGTTTAACTAGTAATGGGAGAGGAAAGAGAATAAAAAGTATGCTGTCTTCTACACTGATTGCAAAGATATGGGGTAGGATTTTTGCACAAACCCTTCACTTTTCCCTCTCTACCTCAGCTGAAGTCATAGCCAGTATATAAGTCAGGATGGAAAGGATGACACTGGCCCAGAAGGACTAACTTTATGTTACTTACACAGTGAAAAGCAGGAGCCCTGGAGTCAGTATGACCTTGGAATTGATCCTATTTAGTCAACACACCATCTTCTTGGGCTACTGGGAATATTAAAACAAAACAATCTATAAGACACTTTGCACAGTGCCCAGTGTGTAAGCACTCAATCATGGCTTGTGTCTGCTCCCAGCACAAAGATAAACTTAGGCTTTAAAGTCTTTTAAGATGAGCATGTCCTCAAAGTCAGCAACAGAGAAGATATTTAAAAGATCCTTTTTAAGTTGGGAAAAATATTTAGCTGGCATGGAGATTATATATCGAGTCCAAATAGGTCAACTGGAAGTAACCTGGATCAACCATTCAGAATAACAAATCCTAACAGGAAGGACTGGGTCTACAGTGAACATGACAACTAGAGGGCAAATGTGCCGAGACTGAATAGACTGATTGCAGTGCAAGTTCTGATTTATAATCTCGTATATAAGCTCTACAAGGGTAAGAATTTTAATTTCAATTTTAATTTAGTGATGCATCTAGAATGGAACCTGGCCAGTTAGTGAACAAAAGTACTTGGAGAATGAGTGGATATTAACTGCTTCTTTTCCATTTTCATCCCCAAATTCCAAAGCATGAGTACAAATCTGAACCAACTTCATCTGCCACTACCCAGGTAATCTACGGTAAAAGCAGGAGAGAAGAGGACTGGAAAAAGACCTGGGTCATGTACTGCACAGAGAAAATCCCAACATATATGACTACCAAAGTGGGAGCTGTGGGGAGTTCCTCATTCCTCTCTCTATCTAGAGCAGGCCTTTAACTAGCTCCACTCCCAACAAGTTAGACAGTACCCCAACCCCCTATCTAGCTGTGTCCTTGATTTTACACACATACACATCAGGAAAGGTTAAGGAATTTTCTTTATTTTTTACAAATTAAGACTATGTAGATATCATATATTTTTGAATCAAAAACACCTTTGTCTTCACAGTATGAGTTAGAGAATGCAGCCTGAGCTGAAAACCAAGGAACTAGAAAAGAAAGTGGAAATTACAGTGATACCTGTATTAAAAACTTGTTAGGCATTTTCTTTAAAAGTAGTTTCTTTATCTCTTATCATTCTTGGCACTGTTTCTAAAGAAAAACTCCTTTATCCCAAGCAAAAAAGCGTTAAGAGATGGAGTCTGGCTTCGAAGGTGGAACTTAGATTCTAAGACTTGGCAGAGAAACACCAAATTTATGGAGAGTTGCTAATCGGGGCTTAACAGGAAGGAAATTCCTTTAGGAAATTCTCAAGTGGGAGGCTAGAGGCAGCAGTAGTTACACCAGAGGGCAGCATTCTCAACAGAAGCAAGTCATTTTCTAGGTGGCAGGCCACTTCCGGAACAGTTTCATGGAATGGCACAGTGACATCGTACACTGCAAACCACCAGCCACTGTGTCAAACTTTACTGGTTGTTCAGGGAGAGCCAAAAATAGTGAATTATTGGTAATGTTCTTTCAATAACTTTGTCCCTTTTACATTAAAACCTGTGAATACCCTAGGCCACAATCACTCCTGATGCTGCCCTTCTGTGTACCTGGCTGTGGTAGTCCAGAGGAAGAAGCTGGCAATCCTCACTAGGACTACCTGCTCATGCTTATTACCAGAAAGCTGCAGGGAATGGGAGCTCTGGCCAAGTCTGGTCACCTGACTCCTCCTTAAAAGACTGCAGACTTCTGGAAACAAGTGAAAGACCAAAACCTAAAGTGCATCTAAAAAATGAACACAAACCTACTGTCTCAAATCTCTGGCCTGACACACCAATAGAGTCTAGGTGGGGTAAGACAAAAGAAACACACTGAACAGCTATTATGAATGCTGACTTGGCAAGTCACCAGAGTTCTGTTTCTCTGTTCTGAACAAGGAATCACTAAGGGTTGGTAGAGATTTGTCCCCCATTACCAAGGGGGACATTACCTCACCTAGGTTTGTTTGACAGAATTCATTCCAATTAGGCCCAGAGGCTCAATTGTTCTCCTTCCTTATCCTTCCTCTTTTGAAACCTTTATAGCCACCTAGTGGAGGCCACTCAGTAACTAAGGTATTAACCAATTTTAAAAACTAACAATGACAAAAATACAAAAACCAAGAGAAATTTGGAAATTCTGTTACCTCTACCTTGCCATACATTGTCAGCCTCTTCATAAATGCCTGATAAGAATTAGTCTCCCCTTTGTGCTAAAGTTCTCCCACCCCATCATGGAAAAGCAGGCAGATTCCCTGAGGATCAGGCAGGGGTGGGAAAGGGAACAGACAGAAATCTACATTCCCTTTGCGATGGCAAGGCAGAAAGGTGTTTGCCAGACCAGCTTGGGCAGCACAGAGGAAACAAAGCACCCAGAAAGGGGCAGGCTCTCTGCATTCTTTGTAGGGTTGACAGCTCAGATACAATGAGTCTGAGTTAACCAGAGGACTGTCAAACTTCTTCCTAATGGAAAACACACTGTCCAGTCCCATGGAAACTGCATGCAAATCAAACAATGCTAAGGAAGATTGGGCCAAGGTGGCTCTACCAAACAGTTTGGGTTCACTTGGTGAGGCTTGGTGGGAATGCTGACTCCTGGAGTATGCTCTCTCTGTTGACCCCACTCCTCATCATGGTGGGCTGATTGCCTGAGCAGAACAAAAGGCTAAGGATGGGGTGACAGAAAAGAAAGTAAGGAAGAACCCCAGAAATATGAAGCCAAACTCCAAACTATAATCTGCTAATCAGTTTTTTGATCAAAAAATTCAAAATAGAGAAACCACAAAGTACAAAAGCTTTTCTGATGCTTTTCATTTTCACAGAACACGCCACCTGTAATGTGTGCAAAGAGGACATGAGGGGTGGAGGGAGAGGAAGTCAAACTGGGAAAGGCTGGATGGTCATTTCACTTCTTCTCTTTCTTTTTGTCCTGCAAATGGAGAAAAACCACCCAATTAATTTTTGGCACCTGACATTCAAGCCCAAAGTCTTGAGTGAAGCTAGGAGTTGTGGTGCTTTTCTATAATCCCAGTTATTGGGGATGCTAAGGTAGGAAGATCACAAGTTTGAGGTGAACCTCAGCACCTTAGAGAGACACTTGTCGCAAAAAATAAAAAGGGCTGAGGATATAGCTCAGTGGTAGAGCACTCACTGAGCACTCACTACTGGATTCAATCCCCAATATAGGAGAAAAGAAAACTTTTGAGGGAGCTTTTTGGTTAGGGACTGGACTAGAAATGGATCTGGACTTGTTCCCACAGTTTAGCAAGAACTAAAATCTCAACCACCTTCCACTGGTGGTCCTTCCCCCAAAATTGTTGACAGACCTGATGAGAATAAAATTTAAGTAGCTGTCCCCACCCCAACCCAGGAGTACCTGGGTGAGCTACCTCACTTTGGTGTGAGTAGATGCCATGACTACTCAAAACCACCATAGTTCAGATCCCAGTCAGTCAAGGCTACACACTGGCAGTTTATCCTAAGAGAGCAAAACTAAGGCCAAGATCAGCAACTTTCCTTTAGGACTTGGAAGCGGGAGTGTCCCCCCCCACCCCAAGGTGAACATGAATTTGCTGTATAAGCCAACATTCAGAGATAATCTAGTCTGGGGGACTCTTCAATCAATCTTATGATAGCCCAATGGATTAAAGGAATAAAAATTGAGCTGCTCTAATGAAAACTGGTATACTTGTTTGATGTTCAGTCCAATTAAGCACAGCCCACACAGAACCACCAATCCCATCAAGTTACCTACCTCCCCTACCCAATAAGGACTGTAAAGAAAAGCTTGCAGTTTCATTTATTCTCCTCTACTGCTGAACTAGATTATCTGATACAGAATTCCTACTTGAGAAAAAAGTTAAGACTAACAAATGGTTAAAACTGGTTTACTTTTGTAACTTACAAAAGCTGCCTGATGATATTATATTAACATTCTTTCCAGTATCTTTTTTACTAAATCATAATTATCTTTACAGCCCTTAAATTCTTTATATAGTAGTTCTCTTTCTTACTGCCTCTGAAGCTCTTTTTTCTTTGATACTAATCTTAGGAATCAGCTAAGGAAAAAAGAAAAAGATTATTTTTACTTCTTCCTTTTTCTTCTCAGCTGAAGAATTCTCATTTACCTCTTGCTCAGTGGCCTGCTTTTTTGCTCAGTGGCCTGCTTTACAGTTACCCTGGACCTATAGAGTGTGTTAGGCAAATTTCCAAATCTGAAGTTTCCTCAGATGCTGAGCTAAGGAGCCATTCTCTCATCTGCAGGTTGTAGTTGACTAACCTTCTCATTCATAGCCAGGATCATCATGAGTTTTCTGAAGAGAGTAACGAAATCTAAGAAGAGATCAATGCAGTGCCTGAAAGAGAAGAACCAAGTTATGAACTATATTTCCCACTTTTCCTTTATCCACAAGCCAGCAAAGACCAGAACATAAATACCAACCCCACCCATGACACACTGTCTCCAACACTCCACCCCAACTAAGGAAGCAAAATTCTGTTGTCAGGAATCCTTTCCAATTCAATGAAGCCACGTGGCATAAAGAGATTGAGCTTTGGACTATGCACAGGCCAAAGTCTGAACTCTGAAATACTTTTATACCAATTGGTATAAGACTTTGAAAGGATTATGACACTTAGAAAACTATGTACATCTTACCTCTTATTGTTAAAAAAGTTTTCTTTTTAGAAGGGTGGTAGTGTGGAACCCAGTATTGAACCCAAGGGTGCTCTACTACTAAGGTAAATCCCCAGTTCTTTTAATTTTGTATTCTGAGACAGGGTTTCACCACGTTGCTCAACCTGGCCTCAAATTTACAATCCTCCTAACTCAGCCTCCCAGGTAGCCGCAATTGCAAACATGTGCCACTGCACCCAGTTTCAATATTAAATGTTTAAAAAATACAGAAACTATAAAAAGTAAAAGGAGAAAGGCCCTTTCCTTCTCTCCTGCTTGGAAGTGACTACTATTAAAACTAAGGAGCCCTGGAGGTGTAGTTCAGTTGATACTTATCTAGCATGCATGAAGCTCTGGATTTAATTCCCAGCACTGCAAAAAGGGCAGGGTGGGAGGGACAATGAAATTATGGAAAAACAAATATATACTAGTCCAGTTTTAAAAAATCCATACCTTTAGGGAATTGGCAGATACTATGCTGTCAATACCTAGTTCTAAAACCATGCTACCATATACATTCCTGAAGCTTTGCCACCTAAGTTCAGCCATGGAACAGAATAGTATGCTTCAACCTTTAGTCTTACAAGACCACTTCTCCTACTCACCAGATATAATCCTTATCGCCATTTTCAGCCTTTTCAATAATGAGTTGCGTATCAAAAAGGACAAAGCCACACATGACCACCAACCCCACATACAGGTTTGCCTAACCAAAAAAGAATAAGATGAAGTTTGCATACAGTAGTAGTAGTGGAGAGAAAAAGAGTTTTATTTTCTGGCTCTTAGTTACTTACAAGTATATTAAATGCTAACCCAGTAAACAATGATGAAGATCACACATTACTTCCCAAGACACAATTCTACTTTTACTTTTTTAGGTCACTGGTAGAGCTTCCACTATTTTTAATAAGCCATAGTGAGACTGGCCTAAGGTCAAAGATCTCTGAGCAAACAACCTTTTCCTCAAGAATGCCCAACAACATTCAGCCCATACTTTCACCTGTAGCAGAAGCTCCATTTTACAGGGTTAGGTGGGAAGGCTTGGAGGGCACTGGAGGATTCCTAGCCTATCTTGCTTTAGGGTTAAGTGAGAAAAAAGCAGTATCAGGCAAATAGCTATTGGAAAGGTCCATACAAAATCTCACCTGGAAAAGCCAAATGGATCCAAAGAAAAGGTTCCCCAGGGAAGACAAGAGCATCAGGCTCATGGCTGACATCAGGATACCTATTAAGATATGATAAAAGGTCATCTTGAGAAGCCAAATAAAGCAATCTCATTAAGGCCATTTCTTATATACCCCCACAAAATGAAGGCTTTTTTTTGAGAGAGAGAGAGAGAATTTTTAAATATTTATTTTTTTTAGTTTTTCGTCGGACACAACATCTTTTGTTTGTATGTGGGTGCTGAGGATCGAACCCAGGCCGAACTCATGCCAGGCGAGTGTGCTACCGCTTGAGCCACATCCCTAGCCCAAAAAGAAGGCTTTTAATAGCAACCCAACAATCACCTTGGAATTGAGATAGGGAAGGAATCTGGTGAGAATTCTGGCTAGAGAAGAGCCCTGCTCCATTTCCCAATCCACACCTACCTCCCAGAAAGAGGTAGCTCCGGCGCCTGGCATAGAGTGCACTCAGGGTGAAGCAGGTAAAGATCATTGCTGTGCCCATGAAAGCAGTGGGAAGGATGCTATTAAAGAAAGAAAAAGACCATTATTACGGATTGAGGACCACAGGTATATGGCCTATATTTAGTATGTTCATAAAGGTAAAAAAACACAAAATATTACTACTAAAACAGTTACCTAGGATTGACAGCAATGCACAACTCCAGAGCAGGACCCAGGCCAACTCCTAGAAAACAAAAAACCCCAGAATACAATACTACCAAAAATTCTTGAAGAAAATCCTTGTCCAAAAACTAATCGTTAATAGCATAGGCACACTTGTGCTCCTAAAAACACAAACATGTGGACTAAAGTAATTAAATCTCTCTTCCTTAATAATTTTTAAGTGCTATACATAGAAGTTATTTATAAACACAGCTACAAAATTGTCCTCTTAACACAAAATCATGGATGGATCCCAGGAGAAACAGAAATTAGAAAAAAATTGAAGCAGACATATGGAATATTTTTGAGTTGGAATGATGTGTGACTGTCTTGTGGACCCGATCAAGAATTAGTAAAAGAGGCTGGGTTTGTGACTCAGTGGCAGAGTGCTTGCCTAGCGTGTATAAGGCACTGGGTTCGATCCCAAACACTGCATAACAATGAACAAACAAAATAAAGGCATACTAATTTTTTTTTTTAATTAGTAATAGGATACAAGCAGGATCAGGTGACCAGAAACTATGCAGTTATGCAGGACTAACTCCCTTTATAGCAAAGAAAGGCCAGACTGGTTCTGCAGGTAGACGTCTGCCAACAGGAGGGCAATCTATTCCAGCCCAGCGTTTCTCCTACTCTGGCTATTTCCTTTTCTCTCCTGATAATTCTACCCCTTAATGCCTTCAAAAACTAGCTTTCCTTGATCCAAAAATCTTAAACCCTAAATCCTTTCCTTTCTAAAATTTCCTTAACACTATATAGATTAAAATGTCACTCAGAACAAGTTGTATGAATCCAAGTTTGTTTTGCAAGTGTTCTTTTTTTTTAAAGAATATTCAGATTTTTTTAAATATCTTTATTTTTTTATTTGTTTATTTTTATGTGGTACTGGGGACTGAACCCAGGGCCTCACGCATGCAAGACAAGCGCTCTACCACTGAGCTACAACCCCAGCCCGCAGCTTAAGTCCTATTTCTTTTAATGATAATGCATTCCCCCATCCCACTGAGGTACTGAGGACTGAACCCAGAGGGGCTTTGCCACTGAGCCATATCCCCAGCCATTTTTATTTTTTATCTTGAGACAGTGCTCACTAAGTTGCTTAGGGTCTCAATAAGTTCCTGAGGATGGCCTCAAACTTGTGATCCTCCTGCACCAGCCTCCCAAGTTGCTAGGATTACAGGCATGCACCAGTATGCCTATCTCTACAATAATTTTTTTTTTTTGTGTGTGTGTGTGTGTGTATGTGTATGGTGCTGGGGATTGAACTCAAGGCCTTGTGTATGCAAGGCAAGCACTACCAACTGAGCTATATCCCAGCCCTAATAATGTACTTTTAATTCTTCCCTTGAGAACCAGAGAACTGGGCTATGCAATGAATAACCTCAATGTGGGGCTTTAATGATTGGCAAAGCTTTGAACAGATGCTCCTGTGATAATCACTTGTGTGGGTCTAACTAAACCAGATTATCAGGTCTAGTTCAGTCCCATGTGTACCATTTACAAGCCACAAACCTTGTTCATTCCAGCACACAATACCTATTTTTGGATATAAAAATAGAAGTCACAATTGCTAGTCACAAAACAGCTTATTCTATGAATAGGGAAGCAACATGAACCTATAAGAAATAAGAAAGTAGTAACCAAAAAAAAAAAAAAAATAGGAAAGTAGTACAAGACAAAGCATATTCAAATACAAGTATGACTAGATAATATAAAGCTAGAAGAGGCCAGAAAGGAGAAAGAAGAAATCACAGCACAGGGCGATACTTTATAAATGACTCTACCAAAGAGAAGTCTTCTGAAGGAAAGCATGCTAGTTGGGGTAAATCAGAATAAATACAAATCCCAAGCTTTAGTCTAATGACATAATTAAAATACAGTCCCCCTATGCCCTTCAAAATTAGACCAATCCTTTAACATACCTGTAAGGAAAGCAAATCCGGAGAGAAGTCCCAGTCTTTTCTGCTCAGTTTCATGGCTATGAGGTGTTGCCATCAGCCAGATCATTAACCCCAGGGAGCCCAAGGCAGAAAGTAAGCCAGCCTGTCAAAGGCATGCAATAATTAAATATTTGAAAATTTCAAATTTATTTTGCAGATCTTACTAGGTTCAAATACTAATCTAAACTTCCTAATATTTGCTTCTAAACTGGAGGCAAGGGAAAGGGTAATATTTTCTCAGGGGTGGGGAGAGAAACCAGAAGTTTTGAAAAGTTGGAGTAGGCCCATGGTGGATCCTGAAATGAAGGCTTTTCTGGCTTGGGTAGGTAGTACAACTACTCAAATCAAACTATGAGTGAGTCCTGCCTCAGAAACAAAAAAGATGAACCAATGTGACAAATGCCTGAAGAACATTCGATCTAGAAGAATAAAATAATCCCTTTTGATCACTTGAAAAAGAAGGGGAAAAAAAAGTAGCCTGGCAAGACAATGCATGCATGTAATTCTGGCTACTAGGAGGCAGGAGGATCAAGTCCAAGGATGTGCTGAGCATCTTAAGTAAGATCCTGCTGAGCATCTTAAGTGAGATCCTGTCTCAAAATCAAATAGAAATGGCTGGAGATTTAAAAAAAAAAAAAAAAAAATCAGTGGTAGAGCACTTGCCTAGTATGAAGCCCTGGGTTCTATACCTGGTATCCCATGTGTCCCCCCCACACAAAAAAACTGGGCGTGGTGGCACATGCCTGTAATCCCAACCACTCGCCTGGAAAGGCTGAGGCAGAATCTTGAGTTCAAAGTCAGCCTCAGCAACTTAGCAATGCCCTAAGCAACGCAGCAAGACCCTGTCTCTAATAAAATATAAAAAAGGGCTGGGGACGTGGCTCAGTGGTTGAGCACCCCAGGGTTCAATCTCTGGTATTTAAAAAAAAAAAAACCTGATAAGTACCAAAATGTTTATAGTAATTGTTTTTTCATAATTTCTGGAGCTTACAGAGTTTCTTTTCTTTATTTTTTAAAGACTTTTTATCATTAGTCTATTTCTGAATTTTCTACAAAAAACATGTATTTGTTTGGTAAAAAGGACACTGAAGTTCCTATCTTTCTTTAAAGGTACTATTCATTCTCAACATTCACAGTAGTTTTGTTACAAAGTCATAGTGTAAGCACTATACAGCACCAGGCACACACACTAAGTACAAAGTTACAGTGGACAATGAATTGGTGAATACTCAGAAACTGCTACCAGAGTAACTATAGGATTAGGTTCTTTCAAGCCCCTTGTTACATTTTCACAAAACAACTAACACATAACCTTGTTTATGTGTTTCTATTTAAGGACATTTATCATGTTGTTGATTCATTAACACTGAACTCATAGCCAACAGAACTAGAGCTAATGTCTAATAGAGCTCATCTAACATACGCATTTTCTCTTTAAGGTATAACATAGGCTGGGGATATAGCTCAGTTGGTAGAGTGCTTACCTCACATGCACAGGGCCCTGGGTTCAATCCCCAGAACCCCCCCCACCGCCAAAAAAAAAAAAAGTATAGGAATACTACATAGCACCTCAATACCATCCTGTTTGAATTTCAAATAGCAAAATCACCAACAGAAAGCACAAAAATGGGCTGGGGGAGTAGCTCAAGGGTAGAAAGCACATGTGAGGCCTTGGGTTTCTATCCCCAGCACCAAAAACCAACAAAACAAAACCAAAAAACCCCAGAGATGCACAGATGGTATTAACCCTGTGAAAGAGACACTTGATACAGTATTGAGAACTGAAACAAGAAAGCAGAATGTTGTGTTTCCTGACCTCCACTGGGAACAAGACTCAACATGAGAATTGAATTTTTCAAGGCTCTGCAAAAAGTGCTACCAGTACTAATTTTGGAGTTACAAACTTTAGTAAATAGTTGAATCTCCAAATAAAGAATCAGTGAATAATGAGAACTGACTATATTTTACTATATTACCTTAAAAAAGAAAGAAAGGAACTAAAAGGGCATCATCTAGAACTCAAGGTTCAAAAGCCCAATCCTTACGGGACACAGTGGTGCACACCTGTAATCCCAGCAACTCAAGAGGCCAAGGCAGGAGGACCCCAAAGTTAGGATAGTCTGGGCAACTTAAACTCTTGTCTCAAAATACAAAATAAAATGGGCTGAAGATTTAGCTCAGTGGTAGAGAACTTGCCTAGCGTGTGCAAGGCCCTGGGTTCTACCCCTAGTACTGTCTGATGCAATTTTTCACACAACCCTTGCTAGAAAAAAATTCCTGAGCAACAGATAGTTCTCCCCTGCAGTGGCAAATACCAACCCAAGCACACTCCTATGTTTGTTAAAAAGACACTCAAAAAGGATAAGGCTTGGTTAGTGAAAACTTCAAACTTTTTGATTATTCTTTTTTTTTTGGTACTGGGGATTGAACTCAGGGGCACTCAACCACTGAGCCATATCTGCAGCGCTATTTTGTATTTTATTTAGAAACAGGGACTCACTGAGTTGCCTGGCAACTCCCCATTGCTGAAGCTGGCTTCTAGCTAATAATCATATCTCAGCCTCCGGAGCAGATGGGATTATAGAAGTGAGCCGCAGTGATTATTCTTTGAACTGTGCCTTCTATTCTATTCCTGTTGCCAAACACAACTCTCCCTCAAAACAGGAAAATGAGATGAAGGTTCATTAAACCAAATAGATATCAGTAGATTAGAGAACAAATAGGTCAAATCCATAATGGTCTCAATCTAGCCTTGCCTGATAATTAATGGTGCAAGCAGTATTCTGTATTCAAATACTCTACAGTCATTGAGGCAACAAAGAAGGGAGGAAAGACAGAAAGGCTACCATGTAAATGAACCTCAGCAGGCAAGTGATGACTCTTGATGGCAGCAACACACCATTCAGTGCCAAGGTTAAGATACTCAATTTTCAGTAACTAGAGGGGCACACTTGCCAGAAAATTTAAATGGTTTTTCACATCTTGATTTAATGGCTGGCTGAGCTCAAACCTCAAACTACTGATAAGGATTAAGGAAGGGCACAGGAATGGACCACCCCACTGAGTTGGTTTTTTTCTAAAGGACTCTGTCCTATGGGAAACAGAGAAACCCATTCTTACCTGAATGAAATGAGTGACCACATGGACATAAGCTCCCGCAGCCGCCAGAAACATACAAAGGGCAAAACTGGCATAGACCTTCTTCAAGTGCTGCTGTGTTGAGGGGGTTCTAGGAAAGAATGTTCATAACAGTCATTGCTCTGGAGCAAATTCATCACCAAGCTAAGAATTATTTCTCCCTCTCTTCCCAGGGAAATATATAAACACTGTATTTGTTATACTACTCTTTTATATACAAAGAGTTTGAGGTAGCAAATTTAACAAAAAAAGAATATTCTGAAAATAGGTCAACAATTTTTTTTGAATGGTGATGGGGCTTGAATGTAGGGCCTCTCACATACTAGGCAAGTACTCTAACACTAAGCTCCATTCCGAGTTCTTAACAGAATCTTAAACACTAGGGAAGAACCAAAAGCCCAAATTTATGAACAACCAGTAACCAAATTAAAATTAATTACTTTCCAGAGACCACATAGCAGCCATTAGAATCTAGGTACTTTTATCAAGTCCTCTGAAATCTAGCCAAGTTAATTTGCTAATTTATACATATAGACTAAACTAGGAAAAGAAACCACATGACAAGAAATGCAGTAATAAACCATAGGTCAAGACTGGCAAGGTGTGGCCTGCCTATAATCTCAGTGACTAGGGAGGCTGAGGCAGGAGGATCACAGGTTCAAGGCTAGCCTCAACAATGTAGTGAGACCCTATCTCAACATAAAAACTAGGACTGGGAAATCAATAAAAGCACCCCTGGGACCCGCCTCTCCACCCCATCCCCACCCCCCAAAAAAAGAAAGTAGAAAGGGAAAAAAAAAAACATGGTTATGGTTAAAACACTTACATATGTGAAAATTTTAGAAGTGCATCAAAGTTGATCTTCCGATCAAATATGTTCATGGTTCTAGAGTCTGTGTGACACAGCCTCCGCTCTGTAGAATCAAGAAAAAAAGTTACTGTAAAAATCCTAACACATATAAAACAGCACAAACAACTTTCTTATAAGAAATAACGATGTGGGCTGGGGCTGGGGCTCAGTGGCAGAGCACTTGCCTAGCATGCGTGAGGCACTGGGTTCGATCCTCAGCACCACATACAAATAAACAAAATAAAGGCATTCTGTCCACCTACAACTACAAAAAAAAAAAAAAAATTAAGAAAGAAAGAAAGGAAGGAAGGGGGCTGGGGATGTGGCTCAAGCGGTAGCGTGCTCGCCTGGCATGCGTGTGGCCCGGGTTCGATCCTCAGCACCACGTACAAATAAAGATGTTGTGTCCACCGAAAACTAAAAAATAAATATAAAAATTCTCTAAAAAAAAAAAAAATTTAAGAAAGGAAGGAAGGAAGAAAGAAAGAGTGATGTAACCAGAGAGAAACAAGTTTGGGAAAATAAGATTTTCTAAGATTCCATTGCTCTTACACAACCATTTTCACTTTATGTATGCCTAGAAATACACTAGCAATCATAGACAACCATTTTAAGGAGGAAAGGAAATTAACTCACCCTTTTCTCCCCCCAAACTATTTTCTTTCTCACATTATTTTATTATTATCATTTGATTTCTATTCTTTCAGAAGGTCATTAGACCCTTAAAAGATAGTTTATAAGACAAATTCCCAATCAGCAATATAGATAAAGGGACTCAGTCACTGGTATATAAAACCATTTTATATAATAAGATGCTAGAGATTTCCCTCAGTAAGGGCACTTCAAGGATATTAAAAACAAACACACACACACACAAAAGCACAATAAAGCTCCCTCTGGCACTAGGACCTGAATTTTAAATATACACATGTATATTTAACACATAATACATTTTAAAACTGAACTAAAATGGATTCACAATTTAAAAAGGAAAAAAGTTCCTATATCTGCAGGAAAAATTACACAGGAAGATTAAAAAAAAAAAAAAGGATAATTCTGTATTTTTTTTTTGTACAGAACCTTTCTCAAGGAATGGTTGGCATAGAACCAAGATCTCCTAATATTCTTAACCCAGATTTTTGAACTGTTAATGTTTCACCATATGTTTTATCTTCTTTCTCTCTATATATATAGCATATATACAAAGACTTAAATAAATGCTTTTCTACAAGCACGGTAGTGCATGCCTGAAATACGTGAACTCTCAGTTACCTGAGAGATTGAATTCAAATCCAGCCTGAACAACATAGCGAGACCCTATCACCATTTAAAAAAAAAAAAAAAAATATATATATATATATATATATATACACACACACACACACATACATATATAATATGTGTATATATATGTATATGGACTAGGGAATGTAGCTCAGAAGTAGAACACTCCTGGATTCAGTCTCTAGTACTATTTAAAAAAAATAAAAAACTATGTAGACATAATAATGTTCCTAAATATGTCAAGTGTGTATATACCCTGAAAACAATGATAAAAACCAAGATATTAATACTGATGCAATGCTATTATCTGATCTGCAGACCTTATTCAGATTTTCTCAACTATTCCAGTAAGTCGAAAACTGAACCATATCCAGGTTAGATTATGTGAACACCATAAAGTCAAGGTTCCACCGTCAGCCCAGATTCTGGGGATTGAAATCCAGGGCCTAACGCATACTAAGGCAAGCACAGAACTGGGCACACCCCCAGAACCTCAAGTTTCCTTTTTTTTTTTTTTTTTTTTTAAAGTTTTATTATTTAAATACACCAAGCAAATGTCTCTGGAAATATTAAAAAAAAAAAGTAGAAAAAAAAGATTTTTTCTACACTTAGCTGCTATGTAGCTTGATTACCTCAAGGTTTTTAAGTTCTGCTCACTCCCCTATCTCACATGCGATCCTAAATAAACACATTCAATCTACAGAACTAAAGATATGACACCAAGAGCTTTCATATTTCCTAAATAAAAATCCTCTCAATTCCTATTAGACCCATGATTACCACTTACTTAAAACCTACCAAAAGGTACTTCAAGGAAGACCAGATTCAGACACAAACTTTAATTGTTAGACAGGCTAACTACTTTTATCCTATCTAATCACACCCAGGCCAACACTCAATGAAAGTTGGAGTCCTCAAGTCCATTTCCTGAGGAGTCCCGGTCAGTAGAAATATACCACTATTGAAAATTCATAAATATCACTTCCATTGATTTCCTGGGATCCTCCTCTCTCAAATAAAACAAAACAGATGGCTGGCTTTATCTAATTTCTTCCTTTCTTCTTTCACCAACATCCCTACTTACCTCACTTTTTTTGTTAGTTGTTCTTAAAGATGGATACAGTATAAAGCTGCAGAACTTAACTAAAGCAGCTGCTTTCTCTTCTAAGTCACAGGGCTCTGGGCCCTCTTGATCTAGATGGTGCAATTATTGCAGGCTGTTGCAAGGCGAGGCACAGCCTTCCATAACCATGATGAATGCTTCCTCTAGAGAGCATACTTATAGGACGGCAGAATTCAGGACCTGGAAAGTGTCTTTGCTTAAGGCTTCCATTATCGCCCCTAATGACATCCCTAGACAGAACCTGCAACAATACTGAAGCAACCTGCAAAGCCAAGTTTCTCAATATTCACAACAGCCTCTTCCAATTTCTAGAATCAAAAGAAGGGAGGGGACCTCAAATACCCAGGGAATTGTTAGTTAAAAAGGGGCAATAGTCATGTAACCTGACCCCTCTGAATGGAATCTGTGGGAGAGGATAAGGGCAGTATTATCCAAGTTTGTTCCTGACATTTCCCAAGGGCTCTCTCACAACTGTTGATGGAAAAGCCAAAACCATCAAAGGGTGGGAAGGGAGATATCAAATAATAATTTCTCCTTGATTCTGTCATCTGAAATAATAAATAAGATTTTCATTTTTTGGTATCACTACTAATGCCAGGTGTAGTGGCACACACCTGTTATCCCAGCTACTGGGGAGGCTGAGGCAGGAAGCCAGCCTGGGTAACTTAGTGAGACTCTGTATCAAAAAATAAAAAGGCCCTAGCACCACAAAAAAAAAAGGTGTGGGGGGGGAGTTGGGGGACACACAACTGGGGAAGTGGTTCAGTGCCCCTGAGTTCAAGGTCAATCCCTAGTGGTTTTTTTTTTTTTTGGTAGTGTGTGTGTGTGTAGTCTGCTGAATGCTGGAGTCAGGAGAAGTGCCTCAGTGTATACAATTTAACATTAAACTGGTTAGTAGAAAAAACACTGTTCACAAGATTAATTAGGTTGAGAATTTTCCCTCTCCGTTTATTAATTCAATCCTATCCTCACATATTCAGAAGGTACCAAACTGAGTTATAAGAAAAATCCCAATGTTTAGGGAAAAAAAAAAAAAAAAACAGGTGGAAAGCCTGAAATTTTTCTTTCTTTCTTTTTTTTTGCACCTACTAGGGATTGAACCCAGGGGCACCTCACCTCTGAGCTACATCCTCAACCCTTTTAAAATTTTTTTTTATTTTCACTGAGTGTGGCGACGCATGCCTGTATTCCCAGCAACTCGGGAGGCTGAGAGGCAGGAGGACCACAAAGCCAGCCTCAGCAACTTAGCAAGACCCTGTCTCTAAATAAAACAAAAAAGCAGGGAAGGGTGTTGGGAATGTAGCTCAGTGGTTGTGCAACCTTGAGTTCAATCCCTGGTAGCACTGGGAATTGAACTCAGGGGCTCTACTACCAAGAACTACCCCAAGGTTCTTTAAAAAAAAAAACAAAAAACCTGGGGCTGGGGATGTGGCTCAAGCGGTAGCGCGCTTGCCTGGCATGCATGCATGAGGCCCGGGTTTGATCTTCAGTACTACATACAAAGATGTTGTGTCCACCGAAAAACTAAAAATAATAATAATAATAATAAAAAAATTCTCTCTCTCTAAAAAAAAAAAAAAAAAAAACTTTTTTTTTTTTTTAAATTTTGAAACAGGGTCTTGCTAAGTTGCCCAGTCTGGCCTGGAACTATATAACTATATCCCTAACATAGTGCTTAAGAGTACCACCTGAGGCTGGGGTGTAGCTCAGTGGTACAGGGAACGTGTGTGAGGCCCTGGGTTCAAATTCCCAGCATCAAAAAAAAAAAAAAAAATTGCCTGTTTCTGTATCCTAACTGTTATTTTCTTAGCTGTGTTAGTACCCAAAGCAAGTTTCTGGTACTAATCTCACTGTGTTTCAGTTTCATCATTTGTAAAATATTTTTTATTTCATAGGGTTGAAGAGTAAGTAAAATCTTACAAATGGGACTAGGGTTGTGGCTCAGTGGTGGATTGCTCACCTAGCATGTGTAAGACACTGGATTCAATCCTCAGCACCACATAAAATTAAATACAGTCATTGTGTTCATCTACAACTAAAGAAAAATATTTTTAAAAAATATCTTAAAAATGAAGTGCTTAGAATAGTGCTTTGTACACAGGACAACTCAGAACTTGTAAACTAAAAGGTCTAGTTTTATTTATTTGGTGGTGCTGGGAATGGAACGTGGGGGCCTTGCACATTTTAGGCAAGTGTTCTACCTCTGAGCTACACTCCTAACCCAAAAAGACTAGTTTTAGAAGACATTTATCCTAGGCCTGATTTCCATATGCCATGTAAATTAATTTTAAAAAATACATTACTCAAGGGCTAAAGATACAGCTCAGTGGTAGAGCACTTGCCTAGCATGCATGAGACCCTGAGTTTGATTCCCAGCACTGGGGAAAAAAAATTCTCAATATATTACATTATTCATGACAGTTGACTCTATCATGAATACCTAATATATCCCCGAGAGTAAAATTAAATGGGGGGGGGGGGGGTCTAAGAAAAATGTAAACTGAAATTTAATGGATCTTGATAAATGTTATCACTGGTTAAAATTACTTTTGTTTAAATGATATACTTCTTCTCTGGCACATTTATACTATACCTCCTATCCCACAGGGCCTCAAGGTGTTTTGAGACAGCCTAATAACCACTAAATGATAATCTGATATGGTAGAGAATTTCATAAAGTAAATGGTCATTAGCGTGATGCCACCCCAAGGAGGTAGTCTGAGGGTAGGTCAGATCAATTTTAGGACACTCCAAGAAATCCCCTTTCAAGTAGGACTGGGCTTTGATTATTCTGGATCAAGACCCTAAAATGGGGCTGAGGATGTGGTTCAGTGGTAAAGTGCTTGCCTGGCACACATGAGGCCCTGAGTTCAAATTTCCAAGCATAAATTAATAAATAAATCCCTAAAATGTCTTGAGCCTTTCAACTTGGACCCAAATCCATGGATCCGCTAACAATGAGTTTATCTCTGGAGGAGGCCGCCTCAAGAAATAACAAAACAGTAATTGAAGATAGAATACCTCCAACATTAGATGCTTTTGGGGGGCACCAAACTTTGATACTACCAAATCTCTAACTACATTTTATTTGACAGAAATGAATTAAAGAAGGTCCCAATATCCTAAACACACAATTTTCTTCTGGCAAAACCCAGTAATCTCTCCCAACACCATCATATTTAGCCCAAATGAGAGCAAGTATAATTAAGACCAAAAGCACAATCACTTCACCCTCACCTGTGAAGCTCTGTTTTTAAAGTTTTTTTTTTTTTTTATTCCAGTTAATGGTGCAGGAACTTCTCACCTTGAGAACAGGTAGTTTGCATCTGATTCAACCCTACTATCCCCCAGATTTAAACACAATATAGTCTCTAGGCAAATCCAGACCTTGTTATCCGATCAAGAGTCCTGTGACCTCAAATCAATATTCTTCATTGGTTTAGAGGGGAACCTACCTTCAGGGGTCCTTCCTCTGATCCCCAAAGCCAATCCAATCACTATAGCCTTTCTCTCTTTGGTCTTAAGCACTGTCTTTGGGAAATGTGTACAATATAAAAAATTCAAAGGGCTCCATAACATTTCATTAGAAACTAGGGGACAAACCTGGGTGAAGTGGAAGACATTTATACCAGATTCTATAGCCAAGTCTAAGTGACAAAGAAAACTGAGAAGAAAGAACATCATGAGACTATTTAGTGGTTTCCCCAGAGGAGATTAATACCCTTGGGTAGTTTATGAAATAAAATGAAACTCTTTAGACCAGCAGTAGTACTTTCTATAATAATATTACCAAAATATATGATGATTTCTCTTTTGCATAGATTTGGTAACTTTGACATTTGTTTCATTTGCACTGTATTTATTAGGTGTATCAAAATATTATTGTAGTAATTTTTTTTTCTTTTATTTAAGGCTTGACCCTTGATGGTTATTTTTCATTTTAGGACAAGGGTAAGGATACAAACGATACCTATAACAAAAACGAGGGATTTGACAAGACATTTTACAAGAAAATTCTACAACTTTCAAAGTGCTTTTATATACATAAGCTTTTTTGATCTTCACATGAATCCATGAGGAAAGAGCAAGAATGATTAGTCCCATGTTAAGGATTAAAAGGGAAAAAAAAAAAGGTGTTAAATGTCAGTGTAATAGTGACAACAGAACAGCATCTGGAGTTACAAAGTCTTGCCTTCTTCTACCATATAACCTTAGAAAAATCATTTTACTGACCATAATCTTGGCTTCCTCATCTAGATGATTAAAACCTGTTCTACTGAATGTCAATAGGAAAATCTGTATTATTTCATTGTAAAGGACTAAGCAGACATTAGAACTGATTTGATCAACATCAGAAAGTCAAAATAAACACAGCCAGAATTAGAAAGTTAAAATAAATAGAGCCAGAATCAGATTCAGGGTCTTCTGACTTCTATATAGTCTGGTGTTCTTTCAACTATTGCACCCTACAACAGAAAAAGTAAGCTTTCAGTTAAGGCAGTTTCAGCCACAGATCAAGTGAAATCTTTAAACCAGAGGCACCTGTCATCCTAGTGCCTTGGGGGACTGAGGCAGGAGTATTCTGAGTTCAAAACCAGCCTAAGCAACTTAGCAAGTCCCTAAGCAACTCTGAGAACCTGTCTCTTAAAAAAAAAAAAAAAAAAGGCTGGGGATGTGGCACAATGGTTCAATCCCTTAAAAAAAAAAAAAAAGAAGAAGAAAAAGAAGAAATCTTTAAACCAAACCAGACAAAACTTCCAAAATAAATAAAATAAATGCTGATTCCTATTACACTCTTGTATTTTTCAAAATTTCTACAAAGAGCACGAACTCTATATTGTGAGGGAAAAATTGAAAATGTTAACTAATTATTTATATTAAGTTTACCTTTTTCTATTCTTTAGCAAAGTAAGACTTTATTCAAATCAATAGTGGGGGAAGAGAGAGAGAAGGAGGGCACTAAGACATGTTTCCACAAGATGAATAATGGAAGAAGGAAACTCTGGATCCAAATTACAGATTACAATTCTCAGGATTCAACCCTATACTGGAGGGAACATGGCAGTGAATCTAAACATCGACATATTATTGAAATCATAAAAATTAGACAAAGAAAGAGGAACAAGAAAACACCAGAGTAAATCTAATAATTATAAAAATATGAATATAGAAGTAGTGAAAATGTGATTATACAATTCCAGTAATCTTTCATTAAATTCTTATACTACCCATAGTCAAAAGATAAACTATAAATAAATATCAATAAGTAAAAAAAAAAAATCCATTTGCCATTAACTTTTAACCTTGAACTCCTCTGTGTTTTAGGCACAGTCAGCTCTTCTACTGGTTACACATTCACAAATTAACTATTGCTAGAATAGAGTCTCAAGTTCAAAGTGATTTTTGTTGTTCTATGTTAATGGAATCAAATGTTCAGGCTAAGAGAGCTCTCCAAATTCGGGAGAGAGAAGTTCATAGAAGGAATCAAGTTTTACTCAAAGCCGGTCCTCAAGACAAGAGGACCTCAAATCTCCAGCTTTGGAGGGCACAGTGCAGAATGGGCTTTTATAGGAGAAAAAGGGGGTACAGACAGACAGTGGGCACGCTGGGCGGGGTCTTTCACACATGGCTGAGTTTTCTTTTTTTCTGGGGTAGTATCGCAATGGACTTCGACCTCCTGTGGTTAGTTATCTAAAACCCAAAGGGCTTCTCTTCAGCAGAAAGGATAAGGAATGGGCAAAAGGCAAAAGGAAGGTGAGGGGAGCTAGGTACAGTTTCAGATGAGCTACGGTTACATTCGGTAAATGGAAGGCTGATGGAGTAGGCAATGCAACATGGGCTGACACGTTAAAGCAATTCCACACTTTGTAAACATACAAAAAATATCAACGCCTACTTCACAGCTTCCTTCAATCAGTCTAAGAAAAAAAGCAATCGGCCAATGACGTGCTTCCTGAGCAGACTTTAGGACGGCCAGAGTTCAAGAACAAGCAATCAAGGCCACCTCACCTGTCCAAAGGTAACCAATCAGACCAGAGCAGGGTTACCCCGTGATGCTGGGAAGCCAAGCCCCAGTGTCTTCTCTCTTACTGCCTCTGCCGTTGGCTCCCAAGTAACTAAGGAATCTTGCGTGTCATAGAGGAGTGTGACATCACCCACGCCACCGTGACTGGGCAGCCTGTCCAACCAGGCCCTACCTCCAGTCCCGGACCCCAGCAGCTCGCTTAGAGACAACCAGACCAGAAAATCTGCAGCAGAGTAGCAATCGGCTTATAGGGCGGGGGTGACCACAAACCACTGAGGTTTCACTTTCATTCACCTCGGAAGGAAGGAAGGGGGACGTGCCCTGAATTCAAAAGGTCAAGAATGGAACCTGCGTCTGCACTTAGTTGAGGAGGAGGCGAAGGAAAGCAGAGGAGAGGGCGGATGAGAGGGAGAGAAAAAAAGCTACTGAAAACGCCACCGAAAGCTTTCTGGAGCAAAATCCCGGCGGCGGCGCCCCCAAAGACCAGGCAGACTTGCCCCCGCCTCGTACAGTTGCGCATGCGCAACAATAGTTCTCCGGCTTCCTCCCAGCCCAGTTTTCCGGGTCTCGACGCGAAGTGGGCCCGGTTTCCTAACGTGAAATCTGTCCCAAAACGGAAGCAACTCTCTCTCTTGTTCGGACAACGACCACGGGCTCCCTTTCCATTTCTCACTCCCGGTTTGCCCATTCCTAGCTTCAGACGTACCTTCTTAACCCGCCACTCAGGAGCCTACCAGCTCTTCTAACACCGGATGTGCTCTGACCCTCCCAGGGTCGGCTTCAGACTCTTTACCCAGCGTCCGCCCCCCCCCCCCCCAACGCTTAAGGGCAGTTCTTATTGGCCATTGGCTGCACTTTTGCCTTTCCATTGGCCGTACGTGCATAAACAACGTTTGCTTACTTCAGAATCATTAGCCAAAGTCCTTGTCCATCACGCATGGCCACCAATAGGCGTCGTAACAATAGACCTACGCCTTCTTCCCGTACGACAAGGAGGGATGATTATCCACCACTGTCTCTAGTGGAGAAGTAAAAAGGTGCAGCACGGTTCCGCTGGAGACTCCTGGAGCCTATATAATGCGTTGTGGGATAGCTCTATATTGACCTGGGATTCTGGTTTTAGGCTTCTCATGGAACGTTCAAGAGGAAAAATGATTCAGAGAACACATCGAAAAAGCTCCCTCGCTGCGGGTGAGGTGACGGCATGCCTGAAATCCCAGCTACTCCAGAGACTGAGGCAAGAGGATTGCGAGTTGGAGACCGGTTTCAGCAACTTGGATAGCCATTGTCTCAAAATGAAAAATAAAGGGGTTGGAGATGTAGCTCAGTGATAAAGCGCCCCTGGGTTCAATCCTTAGTACCGAGAAGGAAAAAGGGGGGAAAAAAAAAGAGCAGGATTTAAAATGTCTTGGTTACTAGACAACGTCATTCTGATTTTGTGAGGTGTGAGGTTTGTGAGCATTTTAAAATCGGTAATAATTTCTCACTCTACATAAATATTGACTTTATTTCATAATTTTGCATCCTTTATTACATAAGCTTACTTACTCTAAATAAATATTGACTTTATTACATAATTTAGAGCCCCACAGTTGTTTACGTTTCAGTCAGTACTCGCCCCTGCCCCCATTTTACACACGTCAGGCATTCCTTTGCAGGTAGTCTCATCTTTCTCCTCCAAGATCTTTTCTGGGCACTCTTGAGACTTGCTCAACAATGCCAACTTTTAAAATTCACTTACATAAAACTCACCCTTTTAAAGTATACATTTCAGGGTGGGGATGTGGCTCAAGCAGTAGCGCGCTTGCTTGGCATGCGTGCGCCCCAGGTTCCATCTTCAGCACCACATACAATCACAGATGTTGTGTCCGCCGAAAACTTAAAAAAATAAAAATAAAAAATAAAGTATACATTTCAGTGGCTTTTAGTATACTGTATTCACAAGATTGTGAATAGACATTTATCCCATCTTCTTGGGATAAATGTCTATTCAAAATTTTTGCCCAGGTGGGGAGGGGGGAGGGTGGAGGATGGGAAAGGCAGTGGAGCACAACAGACACTAGTATGGCAATTTGTAAATCAATGGATGTGTAACTGATGTGATTCTGCAATCTGTGTATGGGGTGAAGGTGGGAGTTCATAACCCACTTGAATCAAAGTGTGGAATATGATATGTCAAGAAATTTGTAATGTTTTGAACAACCCACAATAAAAAATTAAAAAAAAAATTTTGCCCATTGTTAAAAGATATTTGTCCTATTATTCAGTTTGGGAATTCTTTATAAAATCTAGAAATTATCAGATATATGGCTTCCAAGTATTTAAATTATCAGATATATTGTTATGGCTTTCAACTATTCTATGTGGTGTTTGTTTTATTTTTTCTTCTTCCTTGATTTTTTTTTTTTAAGTGGTGTTGGGGATTGAACCCAGGGCATTGTGTTTGCCAGGAAAGCCCTCTACCAACTGAGCTATATCCCCAACCTTCCTTGGTAGTTCTCTGAAGTAAGATGGTTTGTATTTCTTTATTTATAGGTACTGGGACCTCCAACATGCTAGGCAAGCATTCTACCACTGAGCTACATACCCAGCCAGGTCCTGCACCCCACCCCAGCCCCCAGGGTCTTGCTAAATTGCTGAGGCTGGCTTGGAACTATAACGTATGATTCTCTTGCCTCAGTCTTCCTAGTTATTAGGATTATGGATGTATGCCTCCATGCCCAAGCCCAGTTTTTAATTTTGGTGAATCAAGTTTCTTTATTTTTCTTTAGTTGTCTGTGCTTTGTGTTTCATATCTAACAATGTGATACATTTTAAATTAAATTGTTTATATGAATAGAATCTCACAAGAAAGTAATTGCTTCTAAATACTGTTTCCATTTCTGAGTATCATTTACTTTCAGAGAGCAGGGAATTAGACTACACCATTTTCAGGGAAGGTATACTGGGAACTGAATCCAGGGGGGCTCTACCACTGAACTACATTTCTAGACCTTTTTTTTTTTTTTTTGAGACAGGTTCTAAGTTTTCCAGGCTGGCTCTGAACTTGTGATCTCCTGCTCAGCCTCCTGAGTATAGACAACACCTTTTTCAGGGTAGAATATCAAAGAATTTGAGAGCATGTTTACAACCACTACTTGAACACCTGAGTCGGGTGGGAGGGTGATTTCCATCAAGGATGATGGGTGAAGCATCAGGAAGGGAAAGTTCTCAATATAAAATGTTGAGGGTTTTTTTTTTTTTTTTTTTTTTTAATGCAGTACAATTAAAAGAATACAAACTATTCTTACACCCATGCATCTATCAAAGTGGAAAAATAAAAGACATGGAGAGCTGAATGCTTCCCCCAAAATGAAGAGAACCTTATTTCTGGAAGTTAAAACTGTTTGAGGTAGAGGTTTTTAGGGATTTTTGTTTCTTTGTTTTTGTTTGGGGGGGAATTCTGTGGGCTTTATTTACATGGATAAACATTTTCACTTCCAATGCATGCCTGTAATTTCAGCAGCTCAGGAAGCTGAGGATCACAGTTCAAGGCCAGCCTCAACAACTTAATTAGACCCTATTGTAAAATAAAATGAAAAATGGGAGGATGGAGGTATAGTTCAGTGGTAGAACATCCCTGGGTTAAATCCTCATTCTCTCTCTCACACATACACACACATTCATACATTTTACTAATCATTTATCACAAATGAAATAGTAACAATTTCTTCTCCTCTTCCTCCCCCTTCCCCTCTTTAAATATATATATATATATATATATATATATATATATATATTTGATGGACTTTTATTTTATACATTTTTTTTTATATGCAGTGCTGAAAATCGAATCTAGCACCTCACATATGCTAGGCAATGGCTCTAAGTCAAAGCCCCACCCCCACCCCCACCTCCAATCAAACTCAGGCCCTTAAGCATATGCTCTATCACTGAAACGCAACCCCCAACCCATTTATTTTTCTTATAAGAGATAAGTTCTCACTGTGTTGACTAAGCTGGTCTCAAACTTGCCATCCTCTTGCCTCAATCTCCCTTGTAGGTGGGATCATAGGTATGGGCCACTATAGAGCAATTTCTAAACAATGTCCTACAGGTAATAAACATCTTTTTTGAGTATACATACAAAATGCTTCTTCTCAACTGTTGCTGGTTATGTTTATTCGTGTGTGTGTGTGTGTGTGTGTACATATATCCTCAGCCCTTTTTATTTTTTATTTGGAGACAGGGCCTCACTAAGTCGCTGAGGCTGGCTTTGAGCTCAAGATTCTCCTGCCTCAGCCTCTTGAGTAGAGGGATTACAGGCATGCCTGTTTACTCTTTTAGCAGTAGAATTAGAAGCCTTGTTTCAGGTGGTCTTTTACAAAATGATCTTCAGTGGTTTGACAATGATTTCATCAAGAGGTTGTGCTTGGTTTGAATATGATTTAAGTGTGTTCCCCAAGGGTCCATGGTTAGAAGCTTGGTCCCTAGTATGCTGATATTAAGAGGTGGGACATTAAGAGGCCTTTAATAGGTGGGACCTAGGGGAAGGTCCTGAAGGGTACTTTTGCTCTCAGAATGAATTGATGGGGGGCGGGCAGGTTTGGCAGCAGGGGTGAAAGTGCTTGAAGTTAGGAGATGGAAGCAGTTGACTAAGGGACATTCTGGACTTCCCTAGAGACTAGGTAGGGGGATCCCTAAGCTGTCCTTAACTTTTCTCTTCATAAATCCCTGAATTTTCTCCAGAGAATTGGAATGACATGAGATTCTGAAACCGAAGCCTAGAGCCAATGCCTGGTTAAACACCTACTTGGTGGATGGCCTTAGTCATATTACTTAACTTCCTTTAGTCTTTTTACTCATTTATAAAATTATGATAATAATATTCCCTCCAATGATGTTGTAAAGATCAAATCAGATAATGGATGTGAAAAAAATATTGAAAATTATAAAACACTGTAAAAGTATTAGTCACTATTATTATCTAGTAGATTAGTCTGGTTTATTCTATCTTAGGTTTGTCTTTCTTCAACCTTACTTCTGTTTCTCCTCCTTCCCTGATTTGTTCAGGCTTTTATCTTCTCCATATCATAACAGTAGACTTCTTTCTGGAGTCTCAAATGTTCCTAAAGGACTATTTCCAAAGAGTATACTTAAAAACTGTCTAAGACACTGGAGTATGTATAGAATAAGCAACAAACTCCTCAGCTGAGCACAAGGCTCCTCTTGAATTTGATTCGACCTGCCTTTTTAACTTTAGCTCATGTCCTCCCTACACTTCAGTCTCACTGAATTTCTTACCATTGTTCAAATATCCCACTCTTACATAGTTCTTCATTTTCCCCTTCTCAGAATTCCTTTTCCCTTTCTGAACCCTTCCTTCCACTGCTTTTTTTTTTTTTTTGTACCGGGGATTGAACCCAGAGGTGCTTAACCACTGAGCCACATCCCTGTCCTTTTTATTTCTTTTTACTTTGAGACAGGTTCTTGACAAGTTGCTTAGGGCCTTGCTAAGTTTCTAAGGCTGGCTTTGAACTTACACTCCTCCTGCCTCAGCTTCTCAAGTAGCTGGGACTTATAGGTGTTTGCCACTGTTACCAGCCTTCAATTTCCTTTCACACTCTGTTTTCACTTTTCTGTCTGGCTCATCTATTTGCCTTTCAGGCCTGACTCAAGTGTTGTCTACTTCCCAAGGCCTTCTTTTATACCTTTGTCATCAGTTCTCTCAGTAGCACTTTGTACACCCTTCTATTATGACACTTATCACACTGTTTTGTAAACATTAGTTCAAGAGCCTGTTAGATTATGAGCATCTGGAAAACGATACCTGTTTATTGTTGGATCTTCCTTACTACTTGAAACAAATGGACCTTTCCAGCTGAAGTAAAGGTTTCATTTGAAAGATTAGAGCCAGAGGTAGGAAAAATGGATTGAAGAGAGAGATTAAGGTTTGGAGATGATATAGACCCTTACTTAAGAAATTTTAGTTTTATCCTTTTTTAAAAAAATTATTTTTAAAATATTTTTTTAGTTGTAGATGAAGACAATTCTTTTTAATTTTTTTTTTTTAGTTGTAGATGTACACACAATATCTTTATTTATTTTTATGTGGTACTGAGGATGAAAACCCAGTGCCTCATACATGTGAGGCAAGTGCTTTACCACAGAGCTAAAGTCCCAGCCTGACACAATAACTTTTATTTATTTTTATGTGGTGCTGAGGATTGAACTCAGGATCTCACACATGCTAGGCATGCGCTCCACCACTTTAAAGAGTTAAAAAAAAAAAAAGGCATTGAAGATGGGTAAGAAAGGAATTAACAGTGAAAGGCATAATCTAATGGACCCCAGAAGCCCCTAGAATATGCAAATCTGGTGACTAAGCTTGTGTAAGCAAAAACAAAAATAAAAGTTTGGGGACTAAGATAACACACAAGGATGACCACCTAGCTATTTGCTGTCCTATCAGATTTCCTCTTTTTGCTAAATGTTATTTTAGCATCCATTGTAAGTGACAGAAGAATTAATTCCCCTCTTGAATTCTCAATTTTTCTGTAGTAGTCTACCATCTTGTTATAATGCCTCTACCCTAGAAGAGTCAGCTACAGGAATCAGGAAAGTATGTGTTTGGGGTAGTGGAGCAAGAATAGAGATGTGAGTTGTTGGTTTGTCCAACTGGTTAAAGAGACTGAGCTTGAAAGGAGAGGGTAGGGTTTCAGTGATCTACAAAGGCAGGAAATCCACTTTTTGGTTGTACAGAGCAGAAATTCAATACAGATTGATATAGAAAAAGAGAATTAGCTGGGTGCAGTGGAATATGCCTGTAATCCCAGTGATTGGGTGGCTGAAGCAGGAGGATCACAAGTTAAAAGCCAGCCTCAGCAACTTAGCAAGGCCCTAAGAAATTTAGTGGAACCTGTCTCAAAATAAAAAATAAAAAGGCTGGGGGATGTGGCTCAGTGGTTAAGCACCCCTGGGTTCAATCCCTGGTACCAAAAACTAAAATAAAGAAAAAAAGAGAATTTACTAGCTTTAATAGCATCTATATGTTTATGATTTCCAAATTGGTATTGCCAGTCTGAATCTCCAGACTTATATATCTAATTGCCTAGTAGATACCTCTAGTTGGCCATTCAATAGGCAAATCAAACTCAACACAACCAAACACTGATTTCTGATCTTCTCTTTCCAACTTCCCCTTACCAAACCTACTCCCTTATAACCTTCCCCCATTTCAAGTAATGAAAAATCTACCCTCCCAGTTGCTCAGGTCAACTACTTTGGAGTTATCTTCCATTCACTGCCCATAAATTGTCAAATTTTATTGACTCTACTTTCAAATCCATCAAGAGTCTGACATTTCTCTCCATCTGTACAGATACCACCTTGGTCCAAACCACCATCATATCTCACCTCAAATTATTTTAATAGCCTACTATGGGTCTCCCAGCCCATTCCTTCATTTACTTTGTTTTCAATGTAAGAACCAGATGGAATCTATTATATAATATAAGTTAGAGCATGTCACTCTCCTCAAAATTCTCCAAAGGCTACTTATCCTACTTAGAGAAAAACCAAAGTCCTTACAATAGCTTATAATGCCCTACACAATATGTCTTCTAATTACCTTTCTGACTTCATCTTTCACTACTCTTTCCCTTGCTCATTGCATTACAGCCTCTTTGCTGTTCTTCTAACACATCAGACATAATATGCATTGGGAGTTCCCTCTGTCTGAATAATTGTCCCTCAAATATCCATATGGCCTTTAAATGCAATTTATTAGCAAGGCCTTTCTTTTTTAAAAAAAATATATATTTATTTTTTAGTTGTAGTTTTCAATACCTTTATTTTATTTATTTTTATGTGGTGCTGAGACTTGAACCCAGGGCCTTGCATGTGCTAGGAGAGTGCTCTACCGCTGAGCCACAACCCCAGCCAGGCCTTTCTTAATCATCTTATAATCTTAACCTCTCCCCCACCTCTATCCCCTTTCAGTTTTATTACTACTGATCACCAACACTTATACGTTTTTCTTATTTAGTTTATTACCTGCCTCTTCTTCTACAATGAATACCAGGAGGGGAAAATATGTCCTTTTTTTTCCCCCCCTTTGGTACTGGGAATTGAACTCAGGGGCACTTGACCACTGAGCTACATCCTTCTGGCCCTATTTCGTGTTTTATTTAGAGACAGGGTCTCACTAAGTTGCTTAGCGCGCCAATGCTGAGGCTGGCTTTGAACTTGCGATCCTCCTGTCCCAGCCTCCCTAGCCGCTGGGATTACAGGTGTGGACCACCGCACCCGGCTCTCAGTGACTTTTAACAGACTTGGTCTCTCCGTTTTCTGAGTGTCTTAATGTATCTAATTCTTTGGTAGGTAGTTTTGAACACTGTGCTTTATACTTATATGGATACAATACTGCCTCATGCCCTCCGGCGACCCTAACGACCTGATACCCACCTGAGCCGCCAGGGCGCGCTCGGCTTCAGGCGCAAGGGCATAGGGGGCGGGAGCCTCTGTGATTGGCAGGTGCGGTCGTCAATCGATCGTAGGAGGGCGGGGCGGGCCGCCCGGGAGGCCCGTGGGCGGGAGGCGGGGCCTGCATGAATGCGGCGCGCGGCACGCGGGCTGCAGTCGGCGCTAGCTCTCGAGCGAAGCTCGAGTTCTGGTAGAGAGTGGGTGGGAGGAAGCGAAGTGGGGGGAGGGGAAAGAGCGCGGGGGGCGGGGAGGGGCAGCGCCCGGGCGGCGCGCCGAGAACTGAGAGGCAGCGGGTGTGAGCCAGAGTCGGCCGTCGCGGTCCCGGACGCTTCTGTGTCACTGTCCACTGTGCCGCCCCCATCCTCGCCGCGCGCTGCCCCCACGGGACTCGGAGGAGCCCCAGCCGCTCTCGACGGGACCGGGGAATCGGGACTGGGAAGCCGGCGCTGAGAGAGGGATCGGGTCCACGCGGCCGAGCCCAAGGCCCCCGGGCGTGGAAGGGGGGGCTAAGGCCCCCGAGGGGGCCCCGCCGCGATGGGCAACCTAGAGAGCGCGGAGGGGGGCCCGGGCGAACCGCCGTCGGTGTCGTTGCTGCTGCCGCCAGGCAAGATGCCGATGCCTGAACCCTGTGAGCTGGAGGAGAGGTTCGCCCTGGTGCTGGTGAGAGCTGAACCCAGCCCCCTTTCCCCTCCTACCACCCCCCGGGTCCCGACGCCTCGGGTGGGATTTTGTGCTGGTCCTGGTCCCGCCCACTCCCTAGCCAAGGGCGGACGACAGACCCCGGCCTCCAGTGTCCGCCCGGGAGCCTCTGTGCAACCAGTGGCTGAGCGGGGACAGCGGGTCGGGGATCTCCAGGGGTCGCTTCAACCAGTGGGCATTCCGGAGGAGGAGAGGGACCCCAGTCCGGTACCGCCCCAGGATCCGGACTTTTTCCTCCTTCCTTCCTTCCTCGGTGCTCACTTCTCCCCACTTTTCGTCGTTCTCACGTGTCTGAGAATTCCCTTTTCGGAGGCTTTTGATGGGGCTGGCTCGCTCCTCAGCTACTTCGGACTAAGTTGAGTGGGGAAACTGCCTTTCAAGTTAACATGGAGGCGTCTCAGGGAGTGGGTTCCTCTCCCAGCCCAGACCAGATGTTTTGGGGGAGAGGGGGAAAGAAGAGGGGGCTGGCAGCTCTTGAAGCCAGTGGAATAAAGAGTAATGCCATTCTACTTATTTTTCAGGACAGCCTGCAGGCATCTTAAATTATAGTGGATATGCCTAAAAGGCTGAACATGTGGATAAGCCATTTCAAACTAGAGTGTTTTTCCAATTGAAACAATACATAAACCATCCCATTCTACCTCCTTCCCCCCCCCCCCTTTTCATATTAAGCCCTAGCGACTGGTTTGTGTTCTTTTGCTTGTGCTTCTTTGTAGTTGTTCTGTGGGTTCCAAAATGGTCGGTATGGATAGGCTTTTAGAGCTGACTTTGAGATTCTACTATGGCATGGGAATTGGACCTTGATGTCAATGATCCTGAATAGAGGTTCTGAGCTGATATCATTAGCATGAAGCAGGAGAATATGTTGGAGCTAAACATTAAAAGTTTTGGAGAAAGAAAATGAACATTTGCTAATAGATAAACTTGGGGAAATACTTAGTTTACCCAAAGAACTCTAAGAGGCAGCAATAATTCTGGCGTTATTCTTGGTATGGCTGAAGGGGCTAACTTTGCCAGTGTTGAGGGATAAGCATGGACTTAGCCGCCTTATTGGGTTTCATCTGCCTTAGAAGAGGGAGATTAGATCTTTTGGCAGCATTGGAACTGTCTAGAGATCCTGGACTCTGGTGGAGAGCCTGCCATCAGCCCATTGGCACCAGAGCTGGCTCAGAGAGGGTCCATGATGTTCCAAGGGGGAGCCAAGTCCCTGGCACCTCTGCATGCCAGTACTGTGAAGGGCCAGAGGGATCTGGGCCACACATCCTGTGGCCCTCCGCATTTCCCTCAGCTTCCTCAGAGGAATGGGGGGGGGGGGGGGGTGAGTCAGTGATTACTAATGTGCTGTGACCATCTCAGGCTGAGGAGGAGAGACTGGGACATAGTGCCCTTGAGAACAAGAGCTCAACTGTTGGGAAAAAAGAGTGGGAGGGAAGCTGCACTTGAGCAGGGATGTGAAAACCCCCAGGGAGCTGGCACCAGTTAGCTATAGAAATTAGAAAGAGATGGTCTGAAGTGTATTGAGTGAAGGGCTGTCCAAGGTAGGGGCTGCCATGCTTTTGGGGGAATACAGAACCAGTCTATCATGTCCTTATTGGAGTTTTGTTGGCTAGTTTGTTTAATCAGCAAATTGATGGCTTAATATTCACAAAATGTACATGATGTCCTGATTATTAACCAGAGCACCCAAAGAGCCCAGGTCAAGTAGGGGACTAGACCACCCACTTTCAGTCCTTCCTTTCTGTATAAAGATTTGTTTCCTTGTGGCTTTTGTTTTGGTCCTGTTTCTGTGTGTCTGAGCTGCTGCTGATGGAGGGTTTGAACAGGGCAGGCCAGGGCTGGTTAGCTGTCTCAGAAGAGGAGGGAATTTAACCTCAGTTTTCTAACACAGAAATAACACTTGAAGATTTTTGAGTTTTTCTCTGGGGACTCTTCAAGCTGTCTCCTTCTACCATCCTTTGGGAACAGTACTGACTGTGAGTTAGATGTTTGACTTAGGTATAGGGTCATGTATTTCCTGATCAGTTAGGAGAAGAAGCATAGTAGTAGAAAAAGCAAGGACTCTTAACCTCTTTGAACCTAGATTTTTTTTTTTTTTTTTTAAAAAGAGAGAGAGAGAGAGAGAATTTTTATTTATTTATTTTTTAGTTTTTGGCGGACACAACATCTTTGTTTGTATGTGGTGCTGAGGATCGAACCCGGGTTGCACGCATGTCAGGCGAGCGTGCTACTGCCTGAGCCACATCCCCAGCCCTGAACCTAGATTTCATCATCTATAAAATGGGGCTAATAATTCCTGACCTGGAGGGATTGTGAGACCCAGATATATGTAAGGTGCTTGGCACCAGTAGGTACTTGGTATAGATGAGTTTCTTTGCATGGTAATATGAAACAGACAAGTTGCTCCTTAGTTTTTTTCTTCCCCAGTTTGTCAGCTTCACTGTAATTGGGTTTGTGAAAAAGCTATTTTGGAAAGGAGGATTATAGATGTGTAACTCATTGGTGTCTCAGTTAAGCATGTGGACTTTCAAGTCAAAATGAGTTTAAATACTGAGAAGGAGACACTTTCACTCATAGAAAAGTATTTACCTTAAGTAAATTACTACTTAATCCCTTTATGTTCTGTTTTCCTCTTATAAATGAGAAAAATAATATCATTTGCCATAGGGGTTGTTGTGTGGATTTAATGAAATTAGAAGCCAAATACTTATCAGAATCTGTTATGTATTATATGCTCAGTAAATGATAGCTTTTAAGTGTACCTCTCAACAGTGACTAAGATCTAAGATCACTTGAATTCCTCAAATGTGTTTTGTTTTATTTATTTATTTATTTATTGATACTGGGAATTGAACCCAGGAATGCTTTAACTGAGCTAGCCCTTTTTATTTTTTATTTTGAGAAAGGATCTCACAAAGTTGCTTAGAGACTCAATAAATCACTGAGGCTGGGCTCAAATTTGTAATCCTCCTGCCTCAGCCTCCTAAATTACTAGGGTTATAGGAATGCTCCACCATGCCCCACCCAAAAGTGGTTTTAAGTTCAGAAATCTGATGAATCCAATTACCCCATTCTATATACCGAGTCTCAGGATATGCCTTCTGCTGTCAGATGGAGGCCCCTATGGAAACCCCCTGAAAAACACCCTGATTAGGGAAGTTGTATCAGTGCTGAGTCAATACCAGAGGCTCCCTCTTTTTATGTACAAATTACATGATCTGACCTACAGCCTGCTAGCCAGGTTGTAGAGCTAGAGGCCTGAGGCTGTGGAGTGATTTATTTAGGACATTGATCCTAAGAGTCTTAACCCAGTCCTGTACCCTAAACTGGGGCTTCCCTACTGGTGTGCTGCAAATAGGTCATGAGTATGCTGAGGTCCCTAATTAATCCCCTCTTGGTGTGCCCTGAGGTGAAAAAGGTTGTGAAGCTGCTGTGTTAAACTGCATTTGAGGATTCCCCCACCCCAGCAACAATTCGCATTCTGTTGAGTATTGAGAAATTTGGGGTTTAGACAATAATTGGAGTTCCTCTTTATTAATATTAGAATAAGAGCCAGTCTCTAATCTGATAAGGCATTTTGGTCCCAAGCTGAGTTGCTCTGAAGCTAAAATTTTGGCTAGAGCTGGACTTTCCTTAGGGGAGGTAGAAGGCTCTGAGAAGGTAGCTTTCTGCCTTTGGTTGTTTGCATCCTGATTATTCTCTTTGTTAACTTATTATAGGCTCAAAAGAGATCTAAAAGTTCTGATGCTGAGGAAGCCCTGACTATCCTTCAGAAGGAGGCTTCCTGCATGAGGGTGGGGTTGTTTGGCAGAGTTGTCCCTGCTGCCGCTCTTTCTCACATTTCCTGGGTGAGGACTGATAACTTGGTTTGACCGTAAGTGTACTAGCTAAGCTGTTGTGGGTACTAGTTGTCTCAGAGGCTTTTAGGGGCCTCCTTTGATACAGAAAGGGGCTGGGAAAAACTTGGTTTAAATATCAGGTTCCAAATTGCCGTGGTTGAATTTTTTTCTCCCCAGCCCTGGGGATTGTGGTGAATTAGTTCAGGCTGGAATAGAAAGAACTTGGAGGAGGGAAAGGGCCCTTGGCAACAGCTGGTTAGAGGAACCTCTTCCTTGTTAAGAGAACCCACCGAGAAGACCAGAGGCCACAGAGAGGAACCTCATTCCCTTGCTTGATTTTTCTATATGGCCCAGCCTTAGTCTGAGGAAGGCGTTGTGTGTCAGGGATGGGTAGAGTAGATTGTCATTTGGGTCTGTTTTCACTGCCCACAGGGAGAGTCAGTTTTTGTTTTTCCTCTCTTATTCATTATCTAAAGTATGGGACAATTCTTAGAGAAGATGAGATTGAAGGAAAATATCTTTTCTTAGTACCCTTACCAAATGCAGCCAATGTAGTTTAAATTCTGTCTCCTTCCTTCCTTCCTTGCATAGAGTGCTGTACAGTGTTATGATACGTGACAATATGTATTTATCCATTTTTAAAAATTTTGCTTTTGTTATTTCATTAGTTTTCCTAGACTGGTAATTGTAAACATTTCCAAATGCTTGTACAATGGTCCATGAAGTGAATGTACCATTGTTTACCTAACCATACTCCTACTGTTGGACATTAGGTTATTTGCTTCTGTTTGGTATTATACACAATGCTGTGATGAACATCTTGCATACAACATCTTTTCAATATTTAGAGTTTTGCTTAGACTAGAAACCTAAACTTACTGGATTGTGGATACAAATTTTTTTAAGGTAGTAAATACATATTTTCAAGTGGTTTTTTAAAAAAGAGATTAATGTGCTAGGCATTGTGGTGCATGTCTATAATCCTAGTTAACTGGGTAGGCTGAGGCAGAAGAATCACAAGTTTGAGGCTTCCTGGGTTTAGGATTGGAGATGTAGCTCAGCAGTAGAGCACTTGCCTAGCATGCTTGATCCCGGGGTTCAATCCTCAGTACCAAGAAAAAGAAAGAAGAAAGAGAGAGAAAGAGTTGTGTGTGAATGTCCTTAAAAGGAAAGAAAATGATTAAGAATAGTTTCTTGGACAGGGGATGCTCAATGGTAGAGTGCTTGCCTAGCATGCTGCAAGGTTTCAGGTTCAAACCCCAGCACTGCCAAAAAAAAAAAAAAAATTTTCTCTTGATTATGATTTTTTTTTCTCCTGATAGCATGTTTATTAAGCCAATTTGGAAGATACTAAAAAGTATAAAGAAATTAAATTAAAGTCACCTATAAGTTCACCATCTCCTCCCCCCCCACCACCATGTTTAGTTTTGCAGTATTGGGGAAATGAACCAGGGGCACTTTACTGAGCTGCACCTCCATCTTTCTCTTTTTTGGAGGGAAGATACTGGGGATTGAACCCAATAGCACTTTACCACTAAGCCACATTCCTGGTCCTTTTTTATTTTGAGACTGGGTCTTGCAAAGTTGCTTAGGTCCCTGCTAAATTGCTATGGTTGGGCCTCAAACTTATGATTCTCCTGCCTCAGCCTCCTGAGTTGCTGGGATTACCATCTACTATTAACAGTGTTTGTGAGTGTGTGTGTGTGTGTGTGTGTACAATTGGAATCATACTGTGCATATTGTTTTATAAAATGAATTTTTCTTTACAGTTTTATGCATCATCTCACTTGCTAAATGTTCTTCGTTAGCATGATTTTACAGCTGCATAGTACTCCATAATACAGTATTTATTTACTGCATTATCTGGCACTTTTTTTTTTTTTTTTTGTACTGGAGATTGAACCCAGGGGTACTTACCTACTGAGCCATATCCCAACCCTTTTTATTTTTTATTTTCAGACAGAGTTTCACTAAGATGCTTAGGGCCTGCTAAATTGCTGAGACTGGATTGAATTTGTGATCCTTCTGCCTCAGCCTTCTAAATTGCTGGGATTATAGGCATGTGCCACCATGCCTAGCTTCTTGCATTTTTTTTTTTTTTTGGACCAGGGATTGAATTCAGGGGCACTTGATCCCTGAGCCCATCCCCAGCCTTATTTTGTACTTTATTTAGAGACAGGGTCTCACTGAATTGCTTAGTGTCTCCTAGTTGCTTAGGCTGGCTTTGAACACATAATTCTCCTGTCTCAGCCTCCCAAGCCACTGGGATTACAGGCGTGCGCTACCGCACCTGGCTCTTGCTTTTTTTTTTTTTTTTTTAATACTTTTTCATTTTAGTTGTCGCTGGGCACAGTACTTTATTTTATTTATTTATGTGGTGCTGAGGATCGAACCTAGTGCCTCATGCATGTGAGACAAGTGCTTTACCACTTAGTCACAACCCCAGCCCAGCTTCTTGCATTTTTAAAATCTCTCTCTTTTTCTTTCTTGTTATTATAAATAACACTGTGATGAACATCCTGTGCATAAATATTTGTGTTCATCGCTGATTATTGTCTTAGATAAATTGCCAGAAATGGAATTGTTGTGTCAAAGGGTTGTACTTTTTTTTTTTTTTTTTTAAAGACAGCCTCGCCAAAGTTCATTGCTAAATATACATTACGGCCTTGTTACAATAGCTGATCCTTTCCTAATTGTGATGGGCCTTTATTTTATTCATTTATTTATATGTGGTGCTGAGACTGGAACCCAGTGCCTCACACATGTGAGGCAAGTGCTCTACCACTGAACCAGGATCCCAGCCCCAAGGGCTATACTTTTTAAAGGCCTCTAACACTTAAAATTTTTTTTAATCAGTTACTTTTTCTACTGATAGTATATAAGTGGCTCCTTTTCTCTATAAACTAACCATTTCTTTTTTTTTTTTTTTTTTGGTGGTGCTGGGGATTGAATCCAGGGTGAACCCAGGGCCTTGTGCATACAGGGCAGGCACTCTGCCAACTGAGCTATACCCCTAGCCCCTGGGTGATTTAACTTTTTAAAAGCCTTCATTAACTTGATTAATAAAAATTGGCATCTTATCTTGTCTTGAATTTTTTCTGAATATTTCATCATAAGTATTTTGGGCATCGTATGTTTGTGTCCTTTGCTCTCTATTGGGGATTTATTATATATATACATATGTCTGTGAAATAAATATATATACTTTTGACACTTTCAATATAAAATATTTTTCACATATGAAACTGCATAAACACTATATGTAAGAATAAATACTAAGATGAACACCATTGTATCCACTGTGGAGTTCTTGGAATTGCTTCCTGCCCCTTGTTTTCTTCTTCCTTACCTTAGCTGAGATGTGAAAGGGTTTTAGTTCAGGACTCCTTGGGTCTGTGTTTTGCAGCTGGGACAGTCCAGGTGGCAGCTACACCAGTGCTTCCTAACTTTGTCTCTGAGGAAGCAACTGCTACAGCTGGTGAGAATAGGAACTGGTCATGGTGGAACTAAGTATTTTTTAATGAAAATCTTAATAATCCTTTTTTTATAACATGCTCAGAATTGGCACATTTAAAAAAATTTTTTTAGTTGTTGTTAGACATTTATTTTACTTATTATGTGATGTTGAGGATCAAATCCAGTGCCTCTCACATGCTAGGCAAGCGCTCTACTACTGAGCCATAACCCCAGCCCCTTAATAATCTTAATAACTAATCTTAGGTGAAAAAGAAGCCAAAGTTGAGAGGAAATGAGATCACAGATCCTCCTCTGCTCTTGGATTGCTTGGGAATGCTGGGCAGAACCAGAGCCCTGGTTGTGTGATAAAGACCAAAGTATGCACAGTAAGAACTGACTAGAGTGAACCCAGGGAACAGCAGCACTGGCTACCTAGTCAGCATGTCATCTGTTCTGCCAGTCAGCTGGTCACCTCCATTCTGGAGAATCATTTCTTCCAAATCTGAGTTGAGCTGCAGCAGAACCAAGGAAAGACCAGGGGGTTATTCTAGATCAGAAATGACTTAGAGAAGGAGAAGGACCTTTTTCTTTGAAGATAAGAGAGGGTGCTGTCATCACATAGCCTCCCCCTCTTCTCAGCCTCTCTGGGTACTTCAGGACATCGTATGTTTGTGTCCTTTGCTCTCTATTGAGGATTTATTATATATACATATGTCTGTGAAATAAATATATATACTTTTGACACTTCAGAGAAGTGATTAGCAGGGAAGGGATTAGCAATGGATAGGAATTTAGAGTTTTAAGGTTGTCTTTCATGAAGGAATTCCAGAATAGAGCCTACCTGGGGAGCTAGAGTTCCTCAGTTTCTGTTTCCGGGCCTTTTTTTTTTTTTTCCTCCATGGCAAAGCTACACTTTTTATCTTGTTTTCCATCCACATGGGAGTGAGTCCTCATGAAGGGTGTGTTGGTATCAAGCTGCCTCTTGGTCCTGAGATCCACTTCTTGTCCTTTTCACAGTTCTTTTCTTTCCATGTTCTTGCTCCTGCTGGCATGTTCTACACTATTGAGCTATACCCTGAGCCCCTTTCCAGGTTCTCTTACCCTTTCTGCCTTCTAGCACCTCACAGCAAAGGTGTGGGTTGGGAGTTTGTGTGTTGGGTAGGGGAGGACCTGGAGAGCTTTGGGGATTAGTGTCTAAGTCCAGCTTTACTAATCTTCATGTTCTTCCTAGTTTGTAAAGAAGTATGAAGTTGTTGAAAGGTGTTCTAAGTAATATTCAGAACCATGAGGGGCTAGCTAGCAGAATTAATTACATGACAGATTTTTTTTTTTTTTTTGTGCCTATGGAGGAAGGATTTAGGCTGTTGTTTATCAATGGCTGTTCAGTTATTGTCCTTATCTCCCCTACTTACCTCTTTAAACTACTTTTCCACCCTCACCCAGGATTATGGCCAAGGCTACGTTAAGAACCAGAAGTCTTGCCTTTGGATCCCCAATAGGAGAGAGAGGTACTGTTTCTCCCCTACTTAATCATCTGTGCTTAAATTCTGACTGGAGACAATCAAAGTTCTCTTCTAATTGCCCCAGACCCTCTCTCCAGGTAAGAGCTGGATATGAGCCTGAGGTTGGTGACTTTAATAGATGGCTATTTTGTTATAAGAACTATTTAATAGTTTAGAACAGAGTTTCTGCTTTGTTTTTACCAGTTTCATTGCAGGTTGCAGGGTATTGGGGAACCAGACACTAGATCTTCCTAGAGTTTCCTATGAAACAGTTAAAAAAAAAAAAAAGGCTGGGGATATAGCTCAGTTGTTAGAGTGCTTGCCTCACATGCACAAGGCCCTGGGTTCAATCCCCAGCACCACAAAAAAACAAAAACCCTCTATTCTGGAAGGAAGTAACAGGTTTGAGATTTCTAGGCTCAGACTTTCTTTTTTGAAAGAAAGACCATTTTTATTACATGGATGAGGATAAGACTTACTCTTCAGGGTTGTGAGGATACTAAGGGAATCAACATAGTGAAAAGACTTTGTAATCTATAAAGGTTCTACAAATAAGAGTTTATTACATATACATCACTTAGTATACCACCTCTGATCTACATTTCATGTGGTTTTCAACCAAGGAGGAGGTATTGTCCTAGAAGGGTTTTTGAGAACAAGTGAGGAGGTCTTGTATCACACTGACTGGGAGTGGACTTAGTGTCTAAGGACTATGGATCTAAAAATCTACAGTGTTGGGTCAATCCTCCTCTAAGCAGGAGCTCCAAATGCTGGTAGTACTCCTGTTAAGATTTGCCTTTGCTTATCTGAACCTTCCCTGTCCTGTGTCCCTATAGGGAATGAAGCTCTAGGAGGAGTAAAAGTGAATGCAGAATCATAGTTCCTGGGCTTTCTGAGATTTCCCATTTCCTGTTCACCTCAGGAAGGACAGCCCTCTTGTTATTTCTGCTTATGTGTTAAGTGCCTGATTTTTCCGTACTGTGGGCTCTACCCTAAACCAGCCTAAACCTCATCACGGCAGTTTGGAGTATATATACTACACCCACCCCTTGGTTAGTCTCTCAAGTCAGTGTAAAAGTCTTTGTAAGTTGGGAACGAACGAATAAATAAATAAATAATTTCCCCCCCTGTATTTTTATTGGTACATTATAGTTGTATATACTGGTGGGATTTGACATATGCACACAATTTAACAATATATTTTGGGCAGTATCATTGGGAATATGTTTGACTGACTGCCTTTATTTTATTTGTTTATTTTTATACGGTGCTGAGGATGGAACCTAGTGCCTCACGCATGCTAGGCAAGCACTCTGCCACTGAGCTACAGCCTCAGCCTGGGAATATGTTTGAGAAATATTTTTTTCCTTAAATATTTTTTAGTTATTGATGGACTTTGTTTATTTATATGTGGTGCTGAGAATAGAACCCAGTCCCTCATACATGCTAGGCAAGTGCTCTTCTACTGAGCTACAACCCCAGCCCTTGAGAGTCTTTTTGACAGTGCTTCTGAATCTTTTGGATAATAGATCCCTTTGAAATAGATAGATATAGATAATAACATCCCTTTGAAATAGATCCCTTTGACCAGGCCAGGTGCAGTGGCACAGGCCTGTAATCCCAGTGGCTTGGAAGACTGAGACAGGAAGATTGCGGATTTGAAGCCAGCCTTAGCAACTTAGCAAGACCCTGTCTCAAAATAAAATATAAAAAGGGATGGGGATGTGGCTCAATGGTTAAGTAGTTAATGGCACCTGGGTTCAATCTCCAGTACCAAAGAAAAAAAGAAAAGAAAACCTGTGACCTCCCCTCACGCTATGTGCGTATACACAGTATTTTGGGAAGCTTATTAAAATCCATTCTTGAATCTCCTTGGGAAGTTCTGGTTTCAAACCTGGAGGAATGGGAAGGGACAGCAGATGAGGACACTCCTATAGGAGCTCCTCTGCACCAACAGTATTCTGAGTCTGTTATCAGAACAGATAAAGTGATGCCTCTGTTGGTGGTTCCAACGAAGAGAGCTTGTTGGAACTTGGCTGATTCCCATTCAAAGGGAGATAGGCCCCTGGACACTTTGGTTTCACTTTAATTTAAAGATCTGTTGTGGTGGGGCTTACCCATTTGAACTAAGACCTAGCTTTCAACCTCCTGGAACATTCAGCTAGAGGTGATAGAACATTCTTTGATAAATCCCAGGAAACTAGTGGTCCTTGCAGTGGGGCCAAAGGTTAGGTTCCATCCCGAGTTTGGGAGATAACAATGCTGACATTTAAGAAGAAGAAGTTGGGTGTGTTGGTGCATGCCTGTAATCCCAGTGGTTTAGGAGGCTGAGGCAGGAGGATCACGAGTTCAAAGCCAGCCTCAGCAAAAGCGAGGCGCTAAGCAACTCAGACCCTGTCTCTAAATAAAATACAAAATAGGGCTGGGGATGTGGCTCAGTGATTGAGTGCCCCTGAGTTCAATCCCCAGTCCAAAAAAAAAAAAAGAGAGAGAAGCTTTTCTCTCTCTCTCTTTTTTCCATTACTGGGGATTGAACTCCAAGCCTTACCTGTACATGCTAGGCAAGTACTCTACCACTGAGTTACATTCCCAGCCTAGAACTCAACTTTTAGTGTTAAGAAAGAAAGCTCTGTCTCTTCTCTTCCACTGTCTGCACTGAACCAAAAGAAAACAAGAGAAAAGACATCAATGGGGTCAGCAGCTTGCCACAGCCCCATTCCCTGTCCTGTGCTGAGTTTGTCACTGGTTTTTAAGAATCCTAAGAAATACTCTTCTGCCTTGGGGCTATATTTTAAGTTCTTAAATATATGCATGATCCCGGTTCCCAGGCACAGGCAGATTGTGTATTTTTAGTCTCTTTCATTTCCAGGCCAGTGAAAGCTGTAACCTGCAGTCTTGACAGAGCCATGGCAGTGGAGTAGGCAAAGGGAATAAGCCCAAGCTCTGAGCTTCACTGAACCTAAGCTTCTCAAAATCAGCTCAGCAGCCCTGACCCCCATGGAAATAATTTTCTCTAGATTCTTGTCTCCTAGGAATAAGTATGGCAAATAATTTTAAGAACTTACAATTATTGAATAGTTATCCCAAGCACTGTGCAAAGCACTTCACATACATTATCTCACTTAATCATCACAACTACAAAGCAGGGTTTTTTTGTTTTTGTTTTTGTTTCTGGTACTTGGCATTGAACCTAGGGCTTCATGCTTACTGGGCAAATACTCTACTACTGAAATACATCCCCAGTTGAGTTTTTTGTGTGCTTATTCTTATTTTGTTTTGTTCTTAACTGAAGACCTCGGTTCTTATTATTTCCATTTTATAGATGAGGAAACTGAAGTCCAGGAAGGCTAAATAGTTCACTAGAATTATACAGCTAGTAGTTAGTGAAGTCAGGATTTTTTTTAATATTTATTTTTTTAGTTGTAGGTGGACACAATCTGTTTATTTTATTTACTTATATGTGGTGCTGAGAATTGAACCCAGCGCCTCACACATGCTAGGCGAGCGCTCTACCACTGAACCACAACCCCAGGCCAAGTGAAGTCAGGATTTTAATCCAAACGGTGTGACTCAAAACTCGCCTTTATTACATTTTCTTCTTTCCAGGGTTGACTCCCCTTGTTATCACTATTGCTTTGGTGAGGATTGAGTAGATTATGGCAGAATATGGGGGAAGAACATATTAGGACAAGTTCTT